>NC_022029.1:18602311-18626698 GCF_000317375.1 Microtus ochrogaster
CTCTCTCTCTCTCTCTCTCTCTCTCTCTCTCTCTCTCTCTCTCTCTCTCTCTCTCTGTCTGCCATGAAGCATCATCTTAACTCCTTGCAAGTGGAGAAGTTCTCAGTTCCCATGGATATTATTTGTATTTACATGGCAAAGAGCTGAGAAAGTTTCTACACACAGGTTATCAAGCTGCCTGCTTGCTACCCAGACTCCCCTATGCCCAGCCCTCTTCTCATCAGTCCATTTTCAATAGAATCCATTCATAATGACTTGTGCAGGAAGGCTTTTCCTGTAAAGATCAAAAGTAGCATTTTTGTACTGTCACCCATAATGTATAGAGCAACAAAAAGTAATAAAACAACATTAACACACAGTTAATACACTTTTGTGAGGACTTGAGTTCGGATCCCCAGCATCGACATATGAAGTCAGGAGTGGTGGTATGCATATGTGATCTTCATGGCGGTGGAGTTGGAGAGATGAGTGAAGACCTGAAGATCACTAAGCAGCCGTGCAAGTCAACTGGTGATCCTCAGGTTCCGGGAGAGAGCCCCTTTCTCAAAAGTTATATGGAGATGAAAAGCAATGTATGTTCTCCTCTTCACATACAGGTATGTGCACACCTCCTTGTACCACACGTGTGCATGTGTGCTCACGCACACACATGCTTACACAGAGACACACAGGCACACACACACACACAGTTTAAATACTCCTGAATATCAAGAGATAAGACTCCATCAGAAGGAAGCAGGAAGGAAAGCAAAAACACGACCAAGAAAGTAGAAACAAGGATGGTAGGCTAGAGAATAAATGAAATGGAATTTCTAAATGAGTTTAGAGAATTAATGATAGGATGATAAAGCAGAAAACACACGAAGGAATTCAAAAGTATGAATCGCTGGTGTTCCAAGAGGATGGCAATGAAATATTCAAAAATGCTCTGTAAGAAAGTTTTCCTAGAACTTAGGTGAGAGAAAACTGAAACAAACTGATGTCAATGTGCATCTTAGTATGACAGGAGATGGAGGGCCAAAGCTTCCAGAGGCATGTTTAAGAAGTTGCAATCTATGAACTAGCATAAGTGAATACCAATCTTGCATTTCTCCACTTCTCTTCTGCATAGCTGTGTTCTGATGTGTAGTGATGTACGTTGGCCCCTCTTCCTGACACTCTCAGTCTTGGTCAGATACCCTGACCATTCTCCCGTGACACTTCCTTTAAGATCCTTTCTTGAAATTAGAGCAATGATCACATATGGAGTTCACTGGACAGGCACTCTCCTGTTTCCCAGGAGGACGTATCTGGGCGGCAGAAGTTACCGAGACTGTAGTCGGCAGTGGCAACAGGTGAAGGCTGAAAGGTCTAGCCTCTGAAACCGATACTTTGTTGAGGTCTAGCAGCAGTGGTGGTGAAAATTGTAGCGTCTTGGACTCGGCAGCAACAACTACAGTTTCTTTTTTGGTTTGTCTTAATTTGCTTTTATTTTGGGTCTTCAGGTGTCCAGGGTTGAGTTATAATAATTATGTGCCTAAGATGATAATGATTGGTTTATGCATGGTAACCTTTTTCAAATCTTTCATTCTTTATTTCCCAAATTACTTCTCTGTCACCGTATAAGTAGAATTACAAACATATCTATTTTGGTATGCATGTAGTCTTGAAAAAATTAAATACGTAAATCTACATCTAACCAGTCTGCTTACTTTTGTTTTGGGAACATGTAATTTTAATTAACATAAAGGTTTAGAGTTGCAGAACTCACCCCGTCTTAATATGCTGTGTCAATATTAGGTTCTCCATCTGTCTGTGATGTTGTTCATGCATCTGTTTTTGGGGTGTTGCCCGTGTGTTCTGGCTTCTGCTTCATGAGACTGTATGCTGTATACACACCAGGTTTACGAACCTCTTTTGCTAAGAATGGACAAGTGAATGTCTTTCTAGTCCATACAACAAAATAGTAATTTGATGTCCGTGCTTCTGCGAGCTAAGATACGTGTCCAGCCCATGTTGCTGAATCATGTGTTAGACATGGAGTTAATGTAACTGAAAAGTTGTAGTCTTATTCAGAATACTTCAAGAAGAATGTATAATGGGTTGATGCTGCCAAAAACATAGCTGTCAAAATTAAAATTTCCAGTTTTTACTAATCTGACATGTGTGTGTTGTGATATCCCATCCCTGTTTTAAGTTGTGTTTTCCCTATAAGCAATAGTATTGACCATCTCTTTATGAACATATTATGTCCTTGAGCTTAATTCCATACTTCTGTGCAACTCTTATTTCATTGATTTGAAGAATCTATTCATATATGCTAGGTACCCATTCTTTACACTTAAAGATATTGTAAGAATCTTTTCCGAGTATTTCTCTAAATTCAGCCCATAATGTTTTTCATTAAACACAGGTATTCCTTCTTTCCCTGCATTTTGTGTTCTAGCATTTCCTAAGTAGGATAATCTTAAAAGTCTCATATTTGAAGTTTTTATTTTCATTGCCTTCTACTTTTTAACATGAAGTTCTTTTAACTATCACCACCTTAGTAACAAACTGCATTTTATGTCATAAATTAAGTCTTTCCCCAACACTATTTTGCAGTCATTCTTTGACCAATTAGTTTGTTTAGCATGTTAATTGAATACTAAATCCTCACTTCTATTTGAGTCTTTTGAGGAATTATGTGCTATGGGTCTATTTTCCTGTTCTTATGTCAGTGTGACACTTTGATGATGATCATGGAGCTATTCATATGCTAAAACATAAGTCAAATAGGTATAATTTATCCTATGTCAATTAAACCTCAGTATGACTGTTAAAACACTAACTTATCTGATTCAATGCTATCCTTTATAAGGAAAAATTTAATCACTGTTTATTTAGTCTAAGAATACAAAACTGTTCCAATAACTTGGCCTATTAATATAACTTAACAACTGTAATAAAGTAAAACTATATTAATTACACAAGATGAATAGATTAAAACTTGATATTAATGGAAGACATTTTATGGAAGTCAGTAACATTTGGAAAGAATCTGTTGACCTTTATATTGTTATTAAATAAGTCTTTTAACTGTTCTATACCTTGAATAACTACCTGGAAAACATAATTTAAGATAGCCTTTATTCTTTACTGGAGTAACAAATATAATAAATGTCTATAATGTAAAAACAATTACATGACTCCACGGAGTTGTCAAATTATTAAGGAAAAATAAAGAATTGTATAATTAAACCAATTCACTGCTTTTATATAAGATGATAATACATAATTAAGGTCAATACTGTCTTAATGAATATATAAAATCCAAGCTGTATTAAAAAGATAGTTTATTTTGACAAAATTATACATATGATTTTCAAAGATAATATTTCTAAAGAATAATAAAGATGGTTAAGAACCCGAACTCCTCCCTTTCATAAAAGAGTGAAGCAGGAGAAATGAATCCAATGTGGAGAAAACCTCATCTTGTTTCCTCTGCCTTTTACTATTGCATGAAAAGTAAGTTCTTCACATATGTGAGTTTCTCGTGGCCATGGGTGGGTTCAGTTGATTTGTTTGTCGACCTTTTATGCCATTGCCACACACATGAAGGCAGCTTTGTGGTAAGTCTTGAAATTAGATATTTTTATTTTCCAGTGTCCTTTTTCTTTTGTAAACATTGCCTTCCTCTGGGTCCTTCTGAATTTTACCTTTAATTTTCAGAATCGGTTTCTTTGTTTTACCATAAAAGGTTTCCTAGGATTTGGGTTGAGTTGTGTTGAAATTATAGTACAGGATTATAAAGACTGAATATCTTTTTTTAAGAGAAAGACATCCTAATTATTTGTATCATTATTCATTAACACAGTATATTTTGCTGTTAATTTGGTAATCAATGAATAGTTTCATGGTTTGCAACGAAAATGGCTTGAATACATTTGTAAGTTTATATCTTCTTAGATCATGTTTTGATGCTATTTTAAATGGTATATTTTAGTTAAAGTTGTGTTTGTTTATGACAAGATTGTATAAATACAGCTGATACCTGGGTACTAATAGTTGGCCTTGAAATCACATTGCTTTTAGTTAGTAAGCTTGGGAACTTTCATTTTAAATTCAATAAGACTTTCGATGAAGATAGGTATGATATCCACAAATATCAATATTTCTAATTCTGATACAATAATTCTAATTCTAATTTTTCTCATTTCACTATGCTGGGTAGAACGTATGGCTCAGCAGCAAGCATATGAGTGGTCAGGTTGTCTTGTTCTTGGTAAAGTGAGAAAAGCTTTTGAACCTTATTCCTTCAAGGATGAAAGTGACTATCGGTTTTTCTGAGCCCTTTGTTGGAGAGAAGTTCCACTTCATTGCTTGTGTGGTGTGGGATGCTTTCTTGACTTGTTCACTTTTAATTGGGAATGAATGTTGGATTTTGTCAAAGCATGTTCTGCATTCTTCATAAACACAGATCTTGCTTTAGCAAATAATAAAATGTGTATACCAAGATGTCAAAACAAAGACTATTTCTGAAGTAAAACATTGTATGTTAATTATTTTTTCCATTAGTATTATATACTTCCATTTTTTTCAGTTTATTCCCTTTAAAGATAATATTTTTTAATTTTGTTTTTCTCGTTTTTGGAATTACCTGTGGCATAAACATGTGTTTTCCTAAGTATTTTCCTTATTCTATCAGACCAAAGTTTATTTCTTTCCAATGAAAAAAAAATACTTTCCTTTTTGATATTCTCTTTATCCTACACCATAAAATATTTCCTAATACAGCTTTGAAGAGAAAGTAAAATGGCATTTGAACTCAATAAATAAATAATAATATGTCTAATACACAGCACTGCCATAGTTATCTCCTCGTCAACAGAAAAAATTAAGTTAGATCTTTATTTTATTTCATGTAAAAATAAATTTCATATGGGTTAGAGATCTAAGCTTTAAAGACATAAAATAATGTTCAAACTAAAAACATTTAGGAGAATATTGATATTTCAGGGCAGAGAATGCCTTTCAGCTAAACAGGAAACAGAAACCATAAATTAAATTATGGTAGATTTCTTGCATTCCACGAAATTTTCTAGAAAACATTACTCAATTTATTTGCTTCATATTTTTCCATGCATATTACATTTTGTAAGATACTGCTGTCTTTCTTTTATCCTTGCTAGACCAGCTATTGTCACATGATCTATTTTCTTTGTACTTCTCAATTAATTTCAACTCATGGTGCAACTCTATTTTCTATTTACTGACCCATTTTTAACGCTTTATAGAAGTTTTGTTTGTTATTTATATATATTTTGGTAACTTAACTCTCATTGTTCTAGACTTAAGTTAACTTATTCATATACCTGGAAAGGCTTTCTTTGACAATTTCAGGATCCAAATATTTGGGAGGAGAATTTTTATTTAATTTGATTTCCATTTATAAAATGAATCTACTTTTGCGATTCAAATTCTTTTCTGCTTATTTTTGCATGTGTGTTCCAGAACAGTGGGAAAAGGATGAAAGAAATGAAGTGTGTATGTTTATTACTTAGAAGTCATTTTGATGTTACTTTTGACTGGAATAGACTTATCTTTTCATATGTCTGATAATTCATTTTTCTTTTACTATTTTCCCTTCAGTTCTTTTCAATTTTGTTTAGTATTTCACGAGTACTGTATTTATTTCTCCTCTCCAATTCCTTCCATGCCATCCTCAGTCCCTCTTAGTACAAATGTTTTAAATTATGAGCACCAGGAAGCCCACTCTTTGATGAACACCTTCATCAGTACCTGTTTCTTATGCATCAATTTTGCAACTGCTAATGATGAGATGTCCCTCTTTTCCCTATTCCTAAACATATTAGAAGGCACGTCTTTTTGTAAGCTTATATTCTAATGTAGCAAGTATGCAACTAGAACGTGTAGTAGCCATTGCAATTCCAAATGTGCATTACTTCCATGAAAGAAATAAAATAAGTTGATAGTTATAAATGGAGATAATGAGGGATACTTTATTTTTCACCTCAAGAAATGAGGGTTCATTTTCAAAGCAACTGTTACCAAAGTAAGGACATGGAATGCTGAGATTTTTGCTCCATCAATATTTCATATTATTTTTTTGCACCAGTGGGAACAGAAACAAAATGCCAGTGAACCTCATTCTTTGAGGTCTAATCATTTAAATGGTTCCTTTTTAGATGCAGAGTTTGGAATAAAGAAATATATATATATATATATATATATATATATATATATATATATATATATATGTATATGTATATATATACATATATATATATATATAAATTAAAATAGTTTTAAGCAGATTGAAGTGGCTCTACAATCACCTAAATTTGGAGGCAACAGAACAGCTAAGCTTTACATAAAGCCCTATTTTGAATTCCACTAGAAATCATTCACATCCATCTATAACACCAGACCACTGCAGATATCAACAATCACGGTTCTTGGCAATGTGGGCAAAAACTACAGTACTTTCTAAATAGGCTATAAGATAGACTTCTTCTCCATTGAGATTGGTCCTTCCTCCTTGTCACTTGAAATCAGCAGGGTTTGACTAAACATTTGGAAATATATAGGGAAATCCATATGTCACAACGTTAGGAAACAGAAGAATCTCAATTTCCTGCAATTTCTTGATTAGCTGTGAAGACTGAAAAGCAGCAGTAATCTTGCTGTGAATGTCTGAAGGAAACACCTGCTGTAAAAAGAGACTGTCAGAAGCTGTAAATGGAAGGTGAGAAGAGGAAAGAAAAATAGGGTTTTAGCTTATAATACCAAGCTGAATAGGATCAACATATTAAGCAGGTTATCATTTTACAGTGTATACAGTACATATCTTCCTTCCAACATTGTCCATTGCTACCTTTTAAATTTATTTCCTTTAAACTTTTACTGGGGCCTCTAGTGATGAATAGAAAGACTTTCTCATTTATGGTTCAAAGGACTGAGAATTTCACAGTTTGATGTGTGTTGACATGCTAGGAGATTCAATGTGCTTTATGACCAACACAGTTTGGGAATTCTTCACTAAATTAATTTTAAAAATTGGTTTATTATGAAATATTTTTGAGTCTTTTGTAGATCCAGGTACATTCCCAAACTTCGACGTGAGTGTGATAATTCCTAAATGGATTTGTTTCTGAATACTTTAGTTTAACAGTGCTTGGGGTCTAAGAACCCAAGCAAGATACTTTGTGTTTTGTGCACTGGACTATCAAGAGATATAGAAGTTTGAGACTGAAGTGTGAAAAATGAAATTTGCCATTCATGTAGTCTACTGCAATGACAGCTACAATTCTTCAATTAGCAACATACATCTCCAAGTGGAAGGGAGGACCAGTTGTGTTGTGTTTTTGGTTCGCTTTGCTAATTCATTGTTAATCAAATTTTCATAAAATACAGTACAAATATATTAGTCAGAAAACCAGGAAACAGACACAAAATTCCACTGATGTTAAAGTGCTCTGTCAAGTTGCTATTTGATGCTTTGAAGTCCAGATTCCTAGTTCCCATGCTGTATCTGTGTAAACCCAGATGCGATGGATCATTAGCACTGCCCCATAGCACTAGTCCACAGTGTGTTCCCTAATCAGGGTGTGTACATGCAAGCTGCATGTACTGCAAAGTACTGCTTCAAACTGTACTCTTCCTCTCTCTCCGTTCATACAAAGCTTATGAGAATCGTGGCTACACCTTTGGGATGTGATTTTCTTTGAAAATTTCATTCAATAATGTCTCAGAATGGCTATCACAGACACAAATTCTTTTTGTATCCTATGTTTATGTTAACAGGACTGTCAAGATGGGACCCTCTGATTTTGATACCACCTTCTGTCTTTCAGTTATGATAGGTGAAGTTCTGTTTTCTGGCCACTCAGTAGATTATCTTGTCACCACTGATTTCCAGATCTCCTAATGTCAAAACTGGAATCACTGCTGGTCATTTGATGTGACCACCCTGAAAACAACATTTTGCTAAATGTGAGCAGCTGCTGTCCAAAATTACTATCAGACTCCCTCCCCAAACACACACACACACACACACACACACACACACACACACACTCCCTCCCTCCCTCCTTTCCCTCCCCCCTCTCTCTGGTGTGTGAGGGAGAAGTGAGAAAATGCTCATGTGCATATCTGATACTCATGAATATCTCCCTTGGGAGACATTTCTCACCTCTGTGAACTCGCTCACTTCATCAGACCTTTCTATTCTTTTATTACTGGCCTTTAGAGGAATCTATAAACCCGCCCTTGGTGCTAATCAGAGACTAAGGGACTCTTCTTCTCTGCTCCTCCAAGTGGTAGGTTGCTATGCCTCTCAGAAGATCTCCTCTTTATCTTTATTCTGTTCTTTTGTCCTGATAATGAACAACTGAGTTTGGTTCTTGGTCCTTGTAAACTTCTCTACCCATGCCTCCTTTAAGTTGTTACTGTTACTCTTTTTTCTCTCTTAAAAAAGATATGACACAATATTTTTAATTTTTCCATGTCTATTAGAGTATAATTGACAAACATTATTGCGTTAATTTAACTTTTACACATGATCATTTACTCACACACAGTTTGTGAATTATTATTACTCTCAAATAAGTCAATACATCTTCTGTTTACCTAGTTATCTCTGCATTGTTCCATCTTCTCTTTTGTGAAGAGAAGTATACATAGACAATTAGCCTTCTTTATGTATTAGGTCCTTTGGATATATTCATTTTATAACTAAAAGTTTATAAGCTTTAACCTACATTTTCCATTCATTTTTTTTTATTTTTTGAAAATTTAATACACGCATATAATGATTTGATCAAATTTTCTCCTTATTCCTTCCCCTTAATTTTCTGCCCTATTCCCCTTCAACTTACAACTACATGGCTCTTTTAAAATACCCACTGAGTCCACTTAGTACCGACAGTATGTGAGTAAGTATAGTACAATCTATTGGAACATAGCATCTCAGGAACCATATCCCTGAAGAGAACTGGTGTTCCTTCCTCCACAGCCAATAGCTTTTCAGCTAGGTATAGGACTTCATGAGCCTCTTTCTCTTCCATGCTAGGAGTTTTGACTAGCTTGATCTTGTGTAGGAATTCTAGCTTCTAGAGGTTCAGTGTGCAACATGCCTGTATGTTCAGCAATTACTGTGTTGCTATATATATCCATTAACTTTTTAGGTCTTACAATCTTTTTGCCTTCTCTTCTCCAATTATCCTTGTGCCTCAAGGGAAGGGGTAAAATTAGAGCTGTTGCAAAGTGAGGTCCTATAGACTCCAAGCATTATAGGTTACTGCCAATGTTCTTGGTTCCACTCTAGGACTGAGACTCTATTATCACAGATACCACATAGTTGAATCACAGAACATGGAGAAATCATGTTGATACTGACTTGAGAATACCATCCCTGCTATCTAGCTTTTCCACTGTCAGAGGATAAATGGTCATCATGTTTACTCAGCTGTGAATCCTGGAAAGACATACCACTGCTACAATAGTGGCACAAACATCATTGGGATCACCAACCACTCACTTTTTTTTGTTATCTTTGACAGCAACACCTCTATCAGACCTAGAACCTATGACTAGATGGGTCATAGGCTGTAGGAAAGAACATACTGGTACTGTTCTTCTAACTGAATACATTCTAAACTGACCCCTAATGATTTACAGGTTACCCATAGATTAACATATCTCTCAACCCATATCAGGGAAGTTTCTATTTAGAGGAGATGGTAATTAACACCACAAACCCACAACAAGCCAGGGACAGTGTTTCTCTACATGTTGACCAGATGTGATTCTCTGTATTAATAACTGAATACTATAAAAAGAAGCTCTTTTGATGCAGGTTTGGAGGTGCACTGATATACAGGATATAATGATAATAACCCAGAAGGCAGCTTAATACTCTACCCATTCAGTAGAATAATAGTATTAAGTCAGTCTGTGGCTAGCTAGGTCTTATGCCCTAGAGAAGTACCTAATGTTTTCCATTTTCTCTATAATTCCTAATCAGTTGGTTCTCAACCTCTGGGTAATGACCTCTTTGGGGGCCAAATGGCCCTTTCACAGGGGTCACCTAAGACCATCAGAAAACATAGATATTTGCATTACAATTCATAACAGTAGCAAAAATTACAGTTATGAACTATCAGTAAGAATAGATTTTTTTTTCACTTTGTGCCCCATTCCTATGAGGCATCAAAGGGAATTTAAACACTCTGTGGAAGTCAGGACAGTCAATTACTGCTTTCTTTGTATTGAGAGAAGATTCCATGTCAGTGTTTTCAAAATAATATGGTAATCAATGCCTCTAGAAACACACAACCTTTCTGTTGAAATGAAATTGCTGTGAGAAGAACAAATCACCAACATCGATGTTAAGTGCTAGGCTAAGTCATGTTTCTTTCAAAAGTGAGTTGAGAAATCTGTAAGGCAATATATGAGAATGAGAAAGTGCTGGGTATTCTTTCCTCATATTTCACTCCTCTTTTCTTCTCCATAACTTCAAATGACACTTGCTAGCCATTTCCCTCTGTTAACAATGGCAAACACAGGGTCATAAAGTGGACGGTTGGAAATAGAAATACTGATAATACTTCTTAACAATTATCCCATATTTTCTCGGTGTGAAACATAGCTGTCTATTTCTCCTGAGAACATAAACTTCTCAAGAAAAGAATTGTGATAGGTTTCTTATTGACACTGGAGGTCCAGTTTTGTTACTTGGCATAGTTTTATTAAAGTAAATAACGCATCAAAAGTCACTCTCCACAGATGCTATTAGAGTATCACATGCCATAAACTCACTACCCACCCAAAGAGCCATACAAACTTATAAAGAAGTCAGAACTCTGTTACCAATAACTGTATACCAAATTGGCTTTTCCTAGTCAATGTAAAAATATAAACATTGCTGATTGATCTGCAATAGACAATAAAATAGGAACCCTACAAAGGGATATGATGGTTTCCTGCTACCTATACAGAGTTTATAGATGATGACAGAATTTCAAGATCTAGCTGTGTCACATACCTTACATAGAAGACATTTTGATTCTTTGGCTTGTTGAAGTTTAAATGTATCTCCCTGGCCTCCAGAAAATCAAGGTCTTCTACCAGTTCAAAGGAAAAGGGAGTGGTAGATAGTCCTTGAAGGATGCCTGCCTTAGCCCAGCTCTTTCTTGCGTGAGATGTGTTAAAACTATTTTGAAACTCCAGTAAGCCATTGAGACTAGTTACTCACATTTGAGGACGAAGCCCGAAAATCCAACGGGCACTTGGATGTTTACACAGCGATTAACAGCACGCTGTGTGTAGGGGTGTGTGTCAGGGGGTATACACGCACAAAAGTGCTCACATGTGGACACACGGATGAGGGAGGAGGAGATAATGGGGTTACCGGTTGGTTTGTGTTTCTCCGTGAATTATGGCCAGCTACCCAGCAGTCTGACCAACGAATGTGCATCTCATTTAATGTAATAATATACATTAAGACCTGTCAAGCCCTATTGTGGAAAATGAAGAACTGCACATTGTACCACTTCATATGGAAGTCTGCATATGGAACCCTTTAAGGGTTCTTAAGAGACCCATTGGGGTTTCTAATTATTGTGAAACATCTCCCGGAATCCGGGGAGAGAGGGCTCTTGGCAGAATTGCTTCTGCCATTTCAAATGTTCACTGTGAAAATAATTAGATGATGAGATTTAGACAGAAACCGCTAACGAATATTTTCTTAAGTCCCTCTTTTTTTTTTTTCCTTTTTAATGTACAGAAAATGAAACTCTGAAATCGGCAAGCACGAAAGGAAAACAATATGGTGCAATGCATTCTGGGGGTGGGGCTGGGGGGCCTCTCCTTTTTTTTTCCTGACTTTAATGCTTGGCTTCCTGCGGTTACAGTGGGGGGGATTTTTTTCATTTTTTGAACATTATACAATCCTGTTGAAAATTGGACCGAGGGTTGTTTTTTTAAACTTCTGTTCTGACTTTCTAAAGTTGAGCCAGTCTCCATTGTTCCCTGAAGATTACACCCGTTTCTTCAGAGGGAACCCTGACATTAGAGAAACGTGCTTTAATCAAGCTTTAAAGTTATCTCCCCCTCCCAAGCCCAACCAGAACCAGAGAAACCCCTTCTCTGTAACTACAAGCTGAGCTAGCATGAATTCAATTAGGATCCATCACTTGTACCCATGACATAGAACATATTTGTTCAATTAAAACAAACAAATACGATTAGGAGTTTACAAAGCCGTGCTTAGGGAAAGATGGACATTTCAAAAGAAATGCTGGGTTAGGAAGGACGTGGTTGTGATAAAAGTAAGTTGCATGAAATGAGAAAGGTGAACTTAACAAATGGCGACATAGGAGTCAGATCCCATACACAGTCAACAGAATCTTGGCCTGATCACATCAAGTTTGATCGCTGCTGCCTGGAGCAGGCAGGCTTCATGCACACTCCGCTGAAGGCTGCCCTCCAGCTCAGAGATTTGGTCCTTCGCTTTGATGATTTACTTCATTTTATTTCACAGGAAAAAAGGTAGCACAGCCTTGATGCTCGTCTCTCTCAATGCAAGTGACTCATACCCCAAGTCCTTGAGTTTCTTTTACTATACTCCAGACTAACGAAGGCTCTCTGTACCCTGAAGACCTTCTACACTGGACTATGAAGAGACTGCGCCTTGTGCCAGTGGACCATCCATTTTCTCCAGGTGTCTCTAGGATCACGTTCATCAGGCACTTGAGGACTCACTCAAGCTTAAAGGCGCAACTAGTGGGGAGATTTATTGACACATTTATTTGGCAAAATGCATTTCATCAATATATTTTAAATGCTTTTCATATATATTAAAATATAATTATATTTCTTTCCCTCTTCTCTTTCCAGCCTCCACTCTCCAATGATCCCTCCCCCTTCTACTCCTGCCATGACCTACTCTCATTCTTTCTTTTTCATTGATTATTATGCTCCTCTCTTTCACATGCACAAACACACACATATGCAGTTTGTTGGGTCTGTTTAATATTGCATATATATATATATATATATATATATATATATATATATGATCTCAGCATCATTTTACGTTGGATTACCAACTAGGGGACCACCGCTGCACCTTTAGGAATACCTTGCCATGCCAGTCTTCTTTGCTGGGCAGTACTAATGATTTCTTCCATTCCTTTTACATGGAACCTGATGGCACCATGAGCACAATACCAGAACATATGAATATGAACACCTTCTGGTATTACCTCAAGCAGGAGGCATTCAGGTCAGATACAGCTCAGGTTTTCTAAGTGTGTAATGTCTTCATCAATAAGGACTTATTCTTAATCTCTGGGAAGCAATTGTTGTAGCCTTTGATCAATAGGCTTTTTGATATTAGTCCTGTGGCTAGAACAGTTTAAGCTTCTAAATTGATCTTAATATTGGTCATTTCCCACCAGACTTTTCATCATAATCTAAAATGCACTGAGTCAGATGTTCAATAAGCAGTATCTGAGGTGTATTACTTAAATAAAATCAAAGACTATGATGTAATTCCTGTTTCTATGGAATTGTTTATTGTCAGGGTGAAAGTGGTAGAGAATATCCAGAACAATATTAATATGGACTTAGTTATTGCCTGCCACGTGAACACTGATAATATATCTATTAAAAATTAGTAATGCTATCAATCATACAGAAATGACTTTGTAGTTCTGAGGAGCCATTTCGTCTTGTTCGTTTGTAAACATATGGAACATGGGAAACTATGAGTCTCAGAAAACCGGCCACCAGTCCTTTATGTTTCTGTCTTCCTCAGGATGCCAGATATCATAATAAGTGCATATTTGATGCCACAGTTCCTGATTAGAGATCTTCACGGAGTCACTGTCTCTGAATTTATGAGGACATGGGCACCCACAAAGGTGTATTAAACACCTAGTAAAAGCCAGAAAAGAGTGATAGACAAAATAGACGACCCCCTTGACTTCACAGAGATTAATGACGACCGTCTCTGCATGCAAGTATAAGGCGGTGAGAACTTTGGAAAACAAGAAGGATAATAGTGCAGGGAGTGCACAATATGCCTGCTATGTGCTGTATGTTATCTAGCCACGAGCTCTACACAGAATAATACACCAATCACTGTATCAAAGGCAGGCTAGACTTGTAAAAGGAAAGGGACATGGTACAATATAGAGCATGCTAGATGATAATGTGTATAAGGGGGGAAAGAAGATGAGTTGGGTCTACAATAGAGGAGTTATGTTGGGAGCATCTTCCGTAGACAACAGGAAAAAGTCAACATCCATAAAAGAATGACATGGGTTGACAGAAGTAAATAGGGATATTTACAGATAGGTTTATATACCAGTTTTTAGACAATAGCATAATGTCTGTCCACTTTCCTGTTTGTAACACACTTTGGTTGTTTGTGCCAGGAGAAGAAACCATTGGATCAAGCCATTTCTATGTTTCACTATGTAGTCTTTTTGTTTCTAGCCTGATAAAGTCCATTTTGTTTTCCTTTTTTTAAACATCTATAAGCCTTTCAGTAACCAAGAATTCCTTTTCAATTTTGACTTTTTCCTCTCAAATGTCTTCATCTTTTATTGGTATAGATGTCTTCATATTTTGTTGGCAATAAAACATTGTAAATGCAAAACACAAAAAAATTGAATTAGCCATATTGAACTATGCTGTATCTTATTTAATCTTAAAGGTAATCATGCAGGAAAAATTTTACCAGAAGTTCGGAATTGATAAGTGTGAAAGTTGAGAATGTGAACTGCTAAGTGCATCCATCATCACATACTGGTCCTGAGATTGCACATAATTTAGTGAATAACAGCATATTTCTGAGTCCAAACCTACATCCCCATCCCATGTTTGCCTCCATTCCATAGTCTAGCTGTAGAGACTTCTAACTACATCCCATTACCCAACTTTTTTTTTTAGTTTTTATTAGCAAAATATCTATATTATATGCCATAGGGACGTAACCATCATGTGAAATATTTCCAAGAGAGACTTGCATTGAGGAGTTGTCATTGTGATTGCGGGAGCCGTCTCTGTGTGGAGCTTGCAAAAATGCTATTTTAAGGATTAGACTCCATTAAGGGATTATAGGGTTCTGTGTGCTTGCTGCTCTTCTTGCTTCTCTGCAACACGGATGTGACAGCAAGACTTCCAGCTGCCATCTTGTGATCTTGAGAATGGATGCCATGTGCTGAGGAGAGTGGAACCAAAAGATGAAAGCATCCCAGTGCCTTGATGATAGCATATGTCTATCACACTCTCCCTGGCCTGTCTCCCTCCTGACTTCTGATCAACAGAAAAGTAATGGCCCTACTAACTTAAGACACTCCCATCCCACATCATTCTTAGCAATAGTCAGATGCAAGTTTTAACTCCTACAACCCTTTCTGATAAATAATAAGGAACAATAAAATGTGACAGACCTGGTCTTGCCAGGTCACATTTGTGTAGCAATTATGAACAGTTCTTTGCTTCAAAGGGAAAGAAACTTTTCTGTGGAATGCAGTGTTTGGCACATGGAACATATTCATAGAAACCCATATTTAATATATGGAGTAATAATGTTCTGTTGAACCAGATTTCTCAACAACTGGCCTCAGTAGGAAAGTACGCTTACTGAGGTCTAAGTCTGGACTGGAAAAACATATTCAAGACCTCTCATCTGGACATGACCAAGATATTTGGTCTAGAGGTAAGAGTGACCTCTCCTCTATGGTGAGTTTTGCCTTTTCATTGCTTTGATTTCTTTACTTCTCCACTTTTGCTGTCCTTGTTCTGAGAGAAGGAATATTTCTATGATTGAAATTTCAACAATCCCTGAACCTCTGCATATTTTAGAAGCAGGTCGGTTTCTAGGCATAGTTTTAATTGGTTTTTTGTTCTTCAGGAGTCACAAAACCAGTGCTTATTTCATTGCACACATAGTTTCCTTTAAGTGAAAAGGCCTCAGTGGTCACAAACAATCTTTGTACCAAAAATTCTAATTCAGAAATACCTCCTTTGCTTTCTGGGTCCAAATCGATCTTTATTATAACTGTGGCTGTCCATGTGGCCTATGGTTCCCGTTGAAATCTTGTGGCTGTTTCACTAAATGCAGTTCTGATGACACGGCCTCTAAGATTTAAAACAGAGGCCAGTATGGCTTCACATCGTGAGAGCAGAGGATCTTCCCAAATACTTTAAATCAGGGATCTAGTCATCCTCCAGATAGCAGGCATTCTTCTTCACAAAGGACTGCAGCTCAGCTCAGTTTTTCCCAAAGTCACTGCTCTTACATTTGCCAAAGCTGTCATCTGTAGGCCTCAGATTATTACTCGACAAACGCCAGATCCCTGTGTGTTTGCAGGTGGTATCCAGCCCCGTTTTCATCCAAGAAAATCAATAATATGTTCCCCTGAGGCCAGAATCTAGGGGTCTCTGGAGCTGACCATCCCATGGCATTTGTGACCTCAGCCTCACAGGTGAGTATGGAGGACAGAAGTAAGTCTGTTTGTATTTCCTATAACCTGTCACATAAAATGGTCCCTGGTCTATGCCCCTCTCTAATCAAATTCAGTTGAAGTCAATAAACATTCTAGAAAACTAATTATTTAAAACATAGTTATAGGTGATGTAGGGTTGTAAAACTTAGCCAGAAGAAGATTCTACCTATTCTTCACAATGGACTTTAAAATGTACCGATGTGAAACAGTTTATGTGTTCTTATTTCTATTGCAAATAAGATGTGGTCCTGCACACCTCTCACCTGAGATATTCTAGAACTTTACCTCTAGCATTTTAGAATTTAGCATTTTTTTTGTTCAAGGTAAGTTAATAGAAGAACAGCAAGGCATATTTATATTTCTGACACTGTCATAACTCCAACAATAAACCATATTCTCTAACCTCTAGAAACTATTATGTTAAGGAAACAAAGCACATATAATCCTATCGGGTATCAAACCAACTTCCTAAAGCAAACAACTTGGAAGGACTCATAAAGCAGCAAGACACTCTGACATTGTGTGCACAAAATACCTCCTTTGAGATTCTTTTAGGGAGGAAGTCTATGTCTGTGAAGAACAGTGACATGCAAGCCCAAAGCGATGAGTTAGTATTGCATAGGGGCAGTTAACACAGTGCTGCTCCCTGCTTTCCAACATTTCCCTGGAAGCTGTCATGGTTCATATGAATATAGGGTCGACTAGAAAAAAAAAATCGCCAAGGCACTTCTGTGAGAGAGTTTCTAGATGAAGTTGAGATGAGAAGACCACCCTGTCTGTGGGCAGCATTGTTCTATGGCTACAGGTTCCAGAATGAGAATGGAGAAAGTAAGTTGGACACTTGCATCCATCCCTCCTTCCTGACTTCAGATGCAGTGTGAAAAGCTGCATTCATGATGCTCCTACCATCAAGCCTTCTTCACAATCGACTGCATGTTTTGGAATTAGAAGTATAATGCAAATGGTATTTTTGTCACAAAACCCAGAAAAACTTTTTGACAAAGAGGATATCCCACATAATACAACTTCAGCCACTAAGCTGAGTGAAGTCAGTAAAAAAAAAATCATTAGTTTTCAGAAGCTTACATATCATCAACCATCTCCTCTTTGGTCTTTTTCCTATCTTGAAATACATTGAGAGGAGCAGTAAGCATGGTGTAGACGTGAGAGCCAGAGCATTTTGAGATCAAGTGTCCAGCAATATTTGGTACATGAAATCACCACAGAGTGGCTTGTCACTCTTCACTATCATCCCAACATCATGTCATGGTGTATTCCCTCTAATTATGATCTTTAAGACCTTGACTCCAGACCTTCTAAGTTTGATAGATAATAAGCCCATTCCGGAAGAAACCACTACTGCCCACATATTCTGCTACTTACAGAATAAAGTCTTCTTTTGTGCATCTACTATATTGCATGTGGTGAGTGTGCCTCTGTATATGCATTTTTGTATACATGTGTGTTCACATATGTGTGCATACATGTAGAAGCAGGAATTGAACCTCAGGTGTCTTTTTGACAACTTATCAACTTATATATTGAAATAGGATCTCTTTTTTTAATTTTTTAAAATTTATTTATTTATTAAAGATTTCTGTCTCTTCTCCGCCGCCGCCTCCCATTTCCCTCCCCCTCCACCAATCAAGTTTCCCTCCTTTGTCAGACCAAAGAGCAATCAGGGTTCCTTGGACTTCCCACAGAGCAGGGAGCCCTGATCGCTCTTTGGAATAGGATCTCTTGCTTGAGCCCACAGTTGACCAATTCAGCTAGTCCCATGCACTGGGATCACATTAAGTCCACCCTGTATTTATGCAGAACTGAGGATCCGAGCTCCAGTCTTCACATGACACTCACATAGCAAGGGCTTTACTCACAGAGATAGCTCCTTGGCCCCAGTAATAGCTTGCTAATTCACACAATGTGGATAATTATTCAGTCTGGAGTAAACTGTGAAGAGTAAACTTCTTTAGCATCTGGGTCAACACTTACTTTAGAATTTGCCACTCACATCTATACCTACCATAAATGCTTCAACCGTCTTCATTAAGAGAAGAAGAAATAATACTTCTCACTAAGCATGTGGCCATGCTGTAACCCCAATACCCAGGAAGCTAAGAAAGGGGGATTTTCATGATTTCAGCTCATGCTGTGTTATATAGTGAGTTCCTGGTTAATATAGGGTACAATGGAAGTCTGGGTCTCAAATAACAAGAAAAATATACAAATTTTGAATCACTTTGCCTTTTTTTTTTCCAAAAGTGAGGGAGAAGTTTTATTGGGATATCCAGGAAGTAGGACACCATGACCCTCCATGTCCTAGTGGCTGTGGGCAAGGGAACAGGAAGTTAGTAGAAAAATTAAGCACTAGTCCTTATTAGCTCATGCCAAGATGCCCAAAGGCAAAGGTGCTCACTGTGACTTTTTCAACTGACAGTGTAAAATAATACATTTCATCTCTCTCTCTAAGAGTACAGATTTGTACTCTGAACTCCCACAGTGGCAGAACCAGCCACATTCTAACAGAAATATAATTTAAGTTGAGTTCCACTGGTCTGCCCTCACCTTTAGAAGTTGTAAGGTAGAAGAAGCCATTGATAAGCCTTTAAGGGAAATCTTCCTATTGGCTGTGCTTGTAAATCTCCACTGTGCACATTTCAGTGACTTGCTATATTGTGAACTTCAGAGAATCTGACTTAGAGCAAAACTGATGCTCACATTAAAATTCTTTATGGTGGACTCAATAGAAGGAGATGTTCTCAATTGCCCTACCTAACCACTATCTCATGATTCTATTTTCCATTTATTAGTATAAGAGTTAAGAATCTAGGACATGGTTTATTATAGACCAACCTGGACTACTAACTGCAGGCATATGGCTTTAAAATTCAGAAACTTTGTATTTTTCTATAAGTTTTGTGGAATTGTGACCAAATATCTGACAAATAAACTTAGAAATGTAATTATTTGCTTTGTTTCATGATTTCAGAGATTTCAACCCATGGTCAACTGGCTCCAATTATCTGGGTCTGAAGAATGGCTAAACATCAGTGATAAAGGAATATGTGGAAGAAGTTATTTGCCTCCTGGTAATCAGAAAACAGAGTGAGAGATGAAGTTGGGGACCAACTATGACAAATTTTCTCCAATTAGATCCCATCACCTAAAGTCTCCACCTCTGGACAATATCTTCATCAACTGGAGACCAGACATTCATCACTAGAGAGTCATACTCCACATTAAAATCCTAACAGTCACATTCATATACATTATTTTGTTTTAAAAAATAAAGAATAGAACATCTTTAGTCAAGAGAAATAAAGAAAAGACAGTGTAAAATTAAAGAAATAAAATGAATAAAAAAGGATAAAACATTGTACCTTTTTCATCTTATGGCAAACACTCAAACTAAGACCTAATTTGCTAAAGACAAAGTAGGAGTAAAGAAAGACTTATTCTAGAAAATGGTTTAATTGCTTAGAGGAACCGTCGTTATATGGAATGCTTGAATAATCAAGTTCCATGATACATATACTGTCAAGGACAATGCTCTGAGAGCAACAAAGTGTGATAACAGCAAATACTAGCAGTTTCAAAGTGTCATAAGCCTATTTCCACAAGTCAAACAGTAGATTCTCTGTTTTTATCACTTTAGCTCTCTTCTACAACTATTTTGGTCACAGTTTTAAGACGAAAAAAGTTGAGACCACTTGTCTCAATGGACCTAGGATACGGGAGTTTCAAAACCAGGATCACGACCCTTTAAAAACCACTATTGAGCAATCCCAGCTCCCAAATGAAAACACAGAGGTTTTCATGGAGCCAGATGAAGTTCTCATCCTCTCTTCCACACTGGGAGGGGGACTAATTAAGGTTCTCAGGTGTATGTGGTAGGTGTTATCACAGTGTCTCTGGTAGATGTGTCAGGGCTCATCTGATTCACCACCCTATTTTTCTTTACTACTTCATGTAAAGGACAGGTAAAAATTGTAAAGTGTTAGCCTGAAACCTTTATCCTGTGAGCTCTAGGCTTTCATGGACTTAAGCACACACAGTAATAAGGCAAATGTGTGGCTTTAATACTAGGCTTCAACGCTTGTCAGTACACAGCACTATGGTCCATTAAAAGCAACTTAAAATATTTTACACTACCATCTCTAGTTTGACTGAATCAAATGAGTAAATTGTCTCAAAATAATGATCCTTTTCTATATATATACACTCTTACTAAAATGGTATCATCAGCAATTATATGTCAAAAAATAGTTGGGTGTTACTTAACAATCATTTATGACATTTATTTTATTCTTTGCTGAATTACTTATGACTGGATCAATGCCAGCCTCTTACTAAGATTTCCGAAGTGATTGATCTAGTGTGTGACTCTGACATAGGTTATCCTGGTCAATGCATATCAGTAGCCACATAGGTCTGCTCCGTGTGGGAACTTTGTCGCCTGGGTCAGTGCTTTAGCTACCTTTCCACACTGGACTTAAATTTCTTAGAACTCCAGGACACTGTGCTTACAGTGTGAAACTCTCCAGCTACTCTATAGTTGAATGAGTACATCATGAAATGTCAACAAAAGTCAATCTTATTCCTAAATAATAATCATTTCTTTTGAAATTATAATTACACTATTTCCAATTTTTCCTTTCTTCCTTTCAATTCTTCCTTATAGCTTTCTTGTGCGCTCTCTCTCTCTCTCTCTCTCTCTCTCTCTCTCTCTCTCTCTCTCTCTCTTTCTTATTCATGGAATCGTTACTCAGGGCTACTGAAGTCATGGATCTTGGAGGTGAACCCACAACCGCCACTTTACTAAACCAGTATAATTCCTAACTACATTCTAAATATTTATCCTTATACCCACAGATAAGTGTAGTTCTCACCCCTCATCAAAGAAACGTCTCTTTGCAACAGATGGAGACCATTACAGAAAACCACAGCCGATCAAAACGCAGAGAACAAGAGATCATGTGGTGCCCAGTCTCAACTGATACAGCTGCAATACCATCACATTTAAAAGATCATGGCAAGTCAATTTCCCTTATATCTCTCTCTTCAGTCCATGGAGGGGACTAACATCATCCACTCCACACTTTATTTTACTAGACTCCAGGGCCAAAAGTATTCTCCCTCCCATACAATTTCACCACAAGGGAAATCCCTTTCCTTTGGTTAAAAATAAAAAAATCTCTGCATCTCCTTGGTAGATCCTCAGAGATAAAAATGCCAGTTTGTAGTTCTGGCATCCAAATAGATGAACTCTCTGCATCTGTTATGCTATAATGCACCTAGCACTTCCAAATGAGGATGCTCGTTCTTGTTAGTTGGTGACTATTGCTGCTTCTACGGCTGAGTACACTCAGCGAATTTTCTGACCGCTACTTTTTCATATTTTCTGACTGTGTGGACTCTGTATATTGAACCTAAAATACAAGAGTTGGATTTTGACACTAAGAAGTTATAGATAGATAAGGAGAGAAAAGTCCACAAACAGGCAAACATGGGGTCTGATGGCAACTCCTGTAGAATAGATGGAACCTGTAGGAAGATATCTCTAACAGAAAGGCTTGTCACCATGACCCAGAGAAACCTGCAAAGCTGTCTAGTATGGGAAGAGAAGGTGAACAATAAAGAAAACACTAACTATAGGGTCCAGTTCCAGTGACTGAGAATATGGGAAGTAAGAAACTATTGAAAAGATTCTGGGTTTTTTTTTTTAGTTTTTGTTTTTGTTTTTTGTTTTTTTTGTTTTTTGTTTTTTTTTATTTTTCGAGACAGGGTTTCTCTGTAGCTTTTGGTTCCTGTCCTGGAACTAGCTCTTAGCTGTCCTGGAACTAGCTCTTGTAGACCAGGCTGGCCTCGAACTCACAGAGATCCGCCTGCCTCTGCCTCCCGAGTGCTGGGATTAAAGGCTGGGATTAAAGGCGTGCGCCACCACCGCCCGGCTAAGATTCTGGGTTTTTAAAACTTTTTTCTTTTTGTTTTACATGTAGTACATTCTGATCACATATTTTCCACTAATTCAACTCCTCCAAAATCACCTCTACTGAAATTGGATTTCAGAGTCAGGTTCACATTCTAGAATTCTGCAGCAGAGACAGTGAAAAAAGATTGATAATTGGGTAAGAAGATGGGAATGAAGAAAGGAAACCAGTATGTGCAATTTTAGAGAGCTGGACTAATAAAATCACACTGCAGACGAAGCAAAGTGCCTATATTTAAGAACTGTGTAAGCTAGCCTTAGTGTCTCTTCATTTTATCTGTCCCTGTGAGGATTGCCTGCATTCTGAAACCTGCTGGCCGATGCTGACCATGCCTGGTTTTTACAGACGTGAGAGTTTTATTGTTCTAGGAAGCTTTCTCAACCTGCTTGGATGCATCACACTCCAAACGTTGCTTCTAAAGGAGTCATTGATTAGTGTCTACACTAATCCTGAAGTTACAGACATGTATCTTTCATTGGTACACAGTTGCAGTGCCAGAAAGCCAAGGATGATATTAAAGCCCAAGCCTCTTTACAGGTTAATTTGGATTTAGATTGGAACCTGAACTGATGTGAAATATTAATATGGATACTCAAGTATATTATCACAGAAATATTAATATCTCGACTTAGAAAGTGCTGAGACGTCACTCTGGCACTATGGTGCTAATCAGGATTTTAGTCTTGTATTCATGCCAACCCTATGGCTGTAAATACTGTAAAATCGTGATATTGAGACGTCATGTCTTGTGTGTCACTCTGGCAATACGTTGTTAGTTAGGATCATAGTCCCCTATCTATGTCAACCCTATGACTGTAATACTATAAAATCGATGGCCATGCTAGCATTTTTAATAAGTGGCAATTCATCAGCTGTTTCCACCAATTGTGCTGCACAACCTCAACGCTGCATCCTTTAGAGATCCACAAGGGATTGCATTAAGACAGCAGCTGCTGCATGTAGAATCTGCCGAGATAGCTGTGCCAATTAACAAAATTTATATATGCAATTTCAAAGACCTCTTTAACCTCTGCACTGACATTTCAAAGCAACAGTTTATTCAATTAAAAGGAAACATTTAAAAACAGATAATATTTTTTACAGTATCTTAGCAACAGATGATTGAAGCCATGCCTAGAATGAAAGACTTGAGATTTTGCCAGAGGGGCCACATACTAACGTTATCTTTCTTTTAACAAATGGAATAAATCTAATATTGTTTTGGACACATTGTGCTACATTACATCATAATGTGAAATCCTGACAACAGAACTGCAATGGGAAGAGCTCTCAGGAGGTGAAGGCGGAGTCTAGCAGATGCTCACGGCGTTTTACAGGGAAAGTACATGCTACATGCATCCCATGCATCAACTGCAACTCCAGTGCCTGAGACAAATTCGTTGTCACGATATACATAGTTCCAAGCTCAGCTGTCTACCTGAATCCTCTGAGGCAGAGAGTTCTGTCCTCACTTTCCATCACTCATTTGAAATTCTTAATTGCAGAAAGCTATACCTCTAGACTACACATAGAAAATGTTTATTTCATTTTATAGGATTAAAAGGGGGTAGAAACAGTTTGAATTCTTACAATTGTTCTCCAAACCCTGGTTATAAAATCTCCCTATTTGGTTTAGTATCTAGAATATAGAAAGAATTTAAAAACAAGCAAACACCAAGAACCCAAACAACACAATTGAATATTGGTGTCTGGTACTGAAGAGTTATTAAAAGCAGAAATACATATAATTAAAAAAAATTAGCGTTCAGAATTTTTAGCCAGCATGGAAGTGCAAATTAAAATTACTTTGAGTTTTATCTTTTTTAGAATAGCTATTATAGCCGGGCGGTGGTGGCGCACGCCTTTAATCCCAGCACTCGGGAGGCAGAGGCAGG
>NC_022029.1:18626803-18627748 GCF_000317375.1 Microtus ochrogaster
AAACCAAAAAAAAAAACAAAAAAAAAAAAACAAAAAAAAAAAACAAAACAAAAAACAAAACAAAAAACAGAATAGCTAATATAAAAAAGTTAGTGACAACAAATGCTGGCATGGATGAAGAAAAAGAATAACACTTATTTAATGGTGGTAGTGGCACAAACTGGAGCAGCCAGTATGGGAATCAGTGTGGACATTGCTCAAGGAGCTAGAAGTAGAGTGACCATGTTATTCAGTTATACCATTCTTGGGCATGAGCCCAAAGGATCCTATTTGCTACTGTAGAAATAACTGTGAATCCATGTTCATTGCCACCCTCACAACAGCCAGAAAATGGAAATAACTTAGACATTCACCACCAAGGAGTGGATAAGAAATGTTTACTACACACACACACACAATGGAATGCTATTCATCTATAAAGAAAAATGAAATTATGAAAATGGATGAAGCTAGAAATAATTATTTGAGCAATAATGCAGATCCAGAAAGACAAACAACACATGTTTTCTTTCATATGCAGATGCTAGCATTGAATATTTAGATATGCATATTTACATAGAAGTACCCATCGAAGCCAAGAAGCTACTAAGGGACTACAAAAGAATTTCGAGAGACAGGGATAGAACGCAGGAGGCATAAATGTGGAAAGGAAATGATGGAACAGTAAGGGTTAAATCGGTTGAGAGCTTGGGACCAAGGTAGATTAGGGAGTATAGATAGGGATAACTAATAAAGACATTTGAAAATATCATATAGAAATACGATATAGAAGCTTCACAAATACATAAATAAAATAAAAAGAATTTGAGAATACTATCTTTGTATTTGAGAGGGGAGTTAGAAAGGAAGGGAGAGGGAGGGGTAAAGGAAAGGAGGAAGGATAAGAAGAAAGAATGGAAGGAAGGAAGGAAGGAAGGAAGGAAGGAAGGAAGGAAGGAAGGAAGG
>NC_022029.1:18627907-18637439 GCF_000317375.1 Microtus ochrogaster
GGAAGGAAGGAAGGAAGGAAGGAAGGAAGGAAGGAAGGAAGGAAGGAAGGAAGCTAGCCAGCCAGCCCAGTATCAGATATGGGTTACCTCTTTTTGGAGTCGTTGGTAAATACAGTTCCATAGGTTCTTGTCACTAAACATTAAAAGCATCTGCTATTATTACTCTTGACTACCCTCTAGAACTTTGTGGCAAGACACCACTGCTTAAGACACCACAAATTTAAGCCATAGGACATGGAGAAAGCAAGCTGATATGGAATAGGAAGCTTCATCCATACTAGCTGGTTTCTGTAGTGTTGGAAGGCACTATGGTACTACTGGGGGAGAAAGATTATCATCTTCTCATCTAAATATAAAGCTACAATACTGATCCGTCTGGCAAGATATGCCCACCAATGCAATAGTGCTATGAATGTTATTGGACATTACAGCGTTAAACAATGTTAGTCATGTTTCTGATTAGATTTAAGGTTCACTCTCAAAGATGGAATTCATGTCTAATATGCGGGGCAATATTATACAGACCACATATTTCTACATTGTTTAGCCACCAGGCTCTCAAGCCTTAGGTTGCACCTGCACCTGAGGTGGTCACCAAGCACTTACAGACAGGTTGTTGCCAGGGTCAGGATATGCTAATGTTGTTCGGCTCCCTTCTTTGTAATTATGGGAGATCACCTGGGAAGAGGTGTTAATCCAAGCTAGTGACAGAGCAGCCATAGTTGTAGACTTGACTTTAGTCCTGCTACCCTGGAAACAGAATGCTAATGAACTTTCCCCTCAGTTTAGCTTTTGATATAAAAGCTGTTTTAAAAATAAACACAGGTGATCTTTGGGATTTACAAGTCCCCTGAGCCTCCCTTCTGATATTGCTGTGTAACTGGGTCTCAACTATCCCCATTCCTCCACACTGGTGGAGACAGATAATTTATGTTGGGGCTGGACCCCAACACCAGTACCACCAGTGGGTTTGGTCATAAGGGGGAACTTAATGCTGTTACTCAGTTAAATGCACACAATAAACTGCTCCCCTAATTTTTTATCTTTATACTCGCAGGGTATTGGATCCCTTGACTCTCTTTAGGGAAACTTCTTTTCCAGTACATGGTGATTAATAAAAACATCCACAGCTGGTCAACATGCAGAGACAAAGCAACCCGAAGAGTCCTTGACCGTGAACAGAACATCTATATCATGTCTTCCTCTAAACCTGAGGCCCACAGAGCATCTCATAAAAGGGGGCAGAAAGAATAGAAGAGATAGCAGAGTGGCTGCCTGCAGCAAATAGTGTTTGCAGGATGTGATGGGGCCATCACATATGTGAACTCACAGTGCCCGTGATCAAGACATAGAGAATTCCTCAGATGAGTTCATGAAGCCCCAGGCCTAGCTGAGGAGTTGGGTTTTTTTTTGTTTTTTGTTTGTTTGTTTGTTTTTAGCATTTATTAGCTGCTGGAAGGGGGAGAGTCAGTTTCATTCAAGGACGTGGACCTTGAAAAGTTATATGTGCTCCACTAGGTGACCCATTACGAACATCATTGAGTGGACTTAGGGCTTTTATTTTTTAAGAGCACTTGAAGTTGCTAAAAAAAAATTATGTAGGGTGATGTGGAAAGCACGGGAATAGAGGGAATGGAGAATGGGGGGGGTGTATTTAATCAAAGCACATTATACACATGTACACGATTTTCCGAAAATAAAAAAAGCTGGTGACATAAAAGTTAAAATAAAATGTTACTCTTTTTCCATTGGTCATGGAACAAGTAGCAAGTCTGATACTCATTTCACAGTATAAGCTGTAAATGGAAAGAGTAACAGTTTGAGGGTGTAAAGTATGTTAGTAAAGGCTAATCAGAGTTTCTTCTAAAAAAATCACTTCTACTCTTGGGTATTTTCTTGATGAAAGAATAAATAATAAATATAAAACATTTTTAAAAGTTATCAATGAGCTGGGCGGTGGTGGCGCACACCTTTAATCCCAGCACTCAGGAGGCAGAGGCAGGTGAATCTCTGTGAGTTCGAGACCAGCCTGGTCCACAAAGTTGAGTTCTAGGACAGGCTCCAAAGCTACACAGAGAAACCCTGTCTCGAAAACAGAAGAGAAAAGTATCAATGAAAAAGTCTTTATGTACTCTCTATAACATCTTCAGTCAGTACCAGTTTTCAAATCTTCATTTTTCATAGCTCTCTAGTGTATGGAACAACATTATATATTCCCCGAATGAATGAGATTATATTATACTCACTGAATAGCTATGACAGCATGGTTATATATCTGTGGCCAGCATATTGTAGCAATTATTACTATAAATATTGGATAGTAATTGTAATCTCATAAGATCTGCTAACATCATCCTTGACTCAATTAAGCTAAACCCTGAAGAGACCACCCAGGAAAACAGTGGAGGACTTAAAATGTGTCTCAGATTTGTTTCTCTCCTTGATCAGAGGAAATCTAGGCCTTTTATTTTCAGTTGGTTACCCAGCAAATAGTTACCATTTTCCAGAGTTCTAATTCCTGTTAGGCATTAGGCTAGGTTCTAAAAGCACAAAAGCAAACAGTGTGTGATCTCTGTCTTCCAGAGCTGTGCAAGCCAGAAAGAGAAAGACACATGTAAATGTATAACCAGAATGCTGCATGAAAAGGGAGAGTGCATAGTATCATGGAAACATGGGGATCCATCTAATGTGGTGGGTGAAGATAATATTCAAACAGGTCCCCGCAAAGACTGAGGCAAAGGAAGCCACAAAGAACCAATGCAAATGGTCACTGGATCTCAGAAGGAAGACAGATACAAAGACCAGAGACATTGCTACCCGTATGCCCACAGTGTCACATTAGCTACAGATACCCTTTTCTCACTGTATTATTGAGTCACTTTTTCTTGGAATAGATGGAGTCCGTGAAGAATATTTACCTTTCATTTTCTTCTGCTCACTGCCCCCATTGACAAAAACCAATTACTCCTTCTTAACCCCAAACCCCAGGGTCCAGTCTCCCTCTCTCTGACCCTGGGTACAATGGCTCAAAGTATTCCCTGAGCTTCAGTGCAGGAGGATTCTGAAGCAGCTGTCATCACTCTTAGAGTAATTCAATTTCATCCTCTGAATTTTGTTCTTGAAAGAACAAATGGCCAAGATCAAGACTGGGGACAGGTATAGCACAACGGGTCTAGGATAGAGCAAGAGCTGTATTGAGTCTATTAGAAGTTTTCGGAGGACACACGGCCCTTAGGATTTCTTGAGGGGTAAGAGAATATTTTCCTGAACAAAATCTCATGCCTTGCAGAGGTTGAGGCTAACAGAACTTGAGTCTCAATCAGTGAATCTAGAGATAGGGGAAGAAGAGAATTGCTGAGGGGAATAGATGTCCTTTCTGATGGCTGTAGAGGGGCTGCAGAGAACAAGAGCAATAGCTGGAGACATTCCTTCCTTTTGACCTACAGAGGTGCCCTGAATATGAGCTTTCTCTGTGGTACCCAGAGTCCTCCTTCTTACCTCATAGACAGGTCCCCACCTCTCTCTCGTGTTGGTTCATCTTTCCCCAGTGGGTGTCCTTATACATGTTAGGAGGACAAAGTAAAGAGTTATCACTAAAGTGTTCATATCTCACTGTTACAGACCCACAGAAAAGAAGACTGCTTGGTGACTATACCCAGCAGAAATCATCTACATGGAACACATAGAAGAAAAACCTAGGTAGAAGAGCTATAAGGGGGAGGCAGTGTAATAAGGTAATGGTGAGCCAGAAAACATACTTTGAACATGTCATAAGGTTTCCAACATATTATATGTTGACTTAAAATATATTACAAAAGAAAGTGTGTGTGTGTGTGTGTGTGTGTGTGTGTGTGTGTGTGTATTCTTGCCACTTATTTTGTGGAAATAGTTCAAGGATATATGTGTCAGAATAATTTAGTATTCTAAATAATATTTTAAGGGGCTATATAGCCAACCCATGCTGAATTGTTCATGAGAAAAATTAGATTCAGAATTTAGGGATGTAATATCATTTTATAAAAACTGTTAGTCTCTCTTTGTTCAATCATTTCTCTATTTTTTTCTAAAAGACTGTCATACAGAAGCATGTTTCTATAAACCAAAGTATAATAGCTGAGTTATTAGCCACAAGAAAAAGAACCATGTTCAAAAGGGAGAATATTATTTTCCGAAGGGGACAAGAAAATGCACATTGCAGCAGACAGGGTGTGCTGTATCATTTAAATCCCGAGAACAAAAGCTCAACTAGTCCAAAAAAAAAAAAAAATAGAGAAAGTATTCCATCACGGAGACATGGTGAACCAGCAAAAGAGGAAGAGAGAGAGGTTAGATTCTATGCAGGAGTTGGTCGAGAGGCTCAGGCTAGCTAGATGGGATCTCACTCCACATCAGAGACCAGATCGGTGACAGAATGACAGTACAGAAAAACTTGCTTCTGCCACCTTCCATGCAAACTGACTTGTGCTCTCCCCACCTCCCCCACTATTAAACAGCACTTCCACACAATCAAAAAGGCTAGGCTTTGTAGGGCTACCCCCAAAAGTAAAGGATGTGGTCTGTCTTTGCTTTTAGAATACCATTCTCCCTGATACCACACTTAGACAGCCATCTGTTGTAGGACTTTCTCACCCCAGCTCACCTTGGGGTCAGCCCACCAGAAATGTGCTTGGAGTTACCACACACCCGGCAGTAGATAACACCCCCTTTGCCTTTGATCTGCGGGCATGGTGACTGTCAGGCTGTACATTTCTACAAGCGATGAAAACACTAACAATATCCCAGCCCCAAACCTTAACCCTGAACCATGAAGTTGATAATATTCTCCAGAGTGAGGAAGGGTAGTCTGGAGCCTTAGTCCTTCAATATTGTTTGAGGCAAGACTTACAGGCTGTGTGTCTGGATTTCGCCACACTGGTTGTGCTGGGGATTTTTTTTCTTTGGGGGAGGGGAATGCCACATTCAAATAAAAGCTGTTCTACACGCGGGGTCTGAAAAGCCAGAGAATGTTTGCTATTAAACTTAGGCTGCCTGGCCCACCCAAAGCAACAGATGATCTGCCCCTAAGGAGGGAAGGAAACTTGGGAAGATGTCTCCAGGCCTTGGCACAGCATAAGTTTTGTGGGCCTTGGTGACATATAGGTGCTTTGTACTGTAGCACATTTGTTATGCCGTTTAAACATGCATATGCTGGATACACAAAGCTAATATCTGGAACAATAAGGTAATCCTATATGCTTTGCAATGAAAAACACCAGCAGAGGGCTACTTGCTGCCAGAGTTCTGCCATTCTTGCTTAATTCTGTCTTTGAGTTATGTGATCCGTTTGAAGGCATACTCAGTTAAAACTGCATGGGGAAAATGAGCTGCATGTATTTCCACCGTGTCTTGGAGAACCAGGAGGCCCATTAAGCATAGTTTCAATTAGAACTCAGAAAAAGCAGGGCGAGTTACAGCTCTGTCGTAGATACATCCTTGGGCTAGTAGCAAGCTAGTCTCTTCTTCCACTAGCCCAGTCTTGCTGCCTCTAAAAGAAACTGAAGGTGAGGAAAAGTGGTGTGACATGAGAATAGAGAGAGACAGAACTTTACTCTCTCGATAGTCTAGAAACTCTCTATCCCACGGCAGAGAGAAAGACTGTTTAGCAGGCAAGAAACAGAATTTCTTCTTGACTGCTGGACTACAGTGTTTGGAAATAGATTTCCATTGATATGGGAAAATAACCAAGTGAAAACTGAAATTGGTGGAAGGGATCGGCAGAGATAGCTAGTAAGTCTGGAGACAAGCACGTGCCTGTCAGAGAGGAAGATAAGAGCTGTTCACCATCAAGGACGGCCTGGCGTGAGGGTGGGAGGCACCAAGCCCACACAGGCTCTGCAGATGGTCACTGCTCACTTGTAGGTGCCTTGTAATCGAAGGCTTTCTGCTGTCCAGAAAAGCAATTTAGGCTAATGGAAAGATCCGAGATCTTGAACCTGTAAGTACTGTTTTCTACACTATGACCCTGTGTGCACATTGGGGTAAATATTTATCTACCATGTTTTTTAGTTCATTGAATTCTGTTCCAACATGTAAATTTAATAAGGACCTTGAGCTTCTTATTTAAAAAAAACAGTATTTATGTAAAATTGTCATGGTAGTGGACATAAGCTGGGATTCTAAGGAAAGAAGCAGCTGTGTGAAGATAGAGACACCTAAAGAAATAATATTCAAGAGTTGAGTAAGAGGGTCAGGGGAGGGCAGTAGGACCATAGGCATAGTAAGAACAAAGTATGACCTATATGTATGGAAACGTAATACCTTAAAAATAAATGAATAAAACCCCAGTGGGGGGATTGGAGAGGATGAAAAGGAAGAAGAGGCAGAGGAGGAAGAGAAGGGCTACCTTCTAAATTGATTAAAGGAGTCTACTACTCAGTTAATAAACATGACAGGTCAAAATCCCACTGAGTTCTAGTCAATGATCTTTCCTCATTTGGTTGAGATAGGTTTTTATCTCAGTGACCACATCAGAATCTGGTCTTTTGGGCTCATCTCCTCATAAACTTTCTCAGAGAATTCTTGCCTAGTATTTGCGGACAAAAAGCCCAAAACTCAATCTCTTCCATTTTTCTCACATCATATGTTGTGAAGAACTTTTTTCTGATTCTATGTAATATTGTCTCTTCTTTCCTCGAATTTTTTTGTAGGCCTTTGAGATTTATGTCTTATTTTCCTCAGTGTACCATACCCACAACTAGTAGAGGATGATACAAAGTAGACACTTCAAATATAGCTGGTGAATGAATAGATGCATTAATAAATTAAATAGTATTAGAACAATAATTCTGAACCTGTTGATCTCAACCCTTTGGGTAGGATTGAATGACCCTGTCATAGGGTTTGCCTAAGACCACCACCTTAATATCAAATATTTACATTATGACTCTTAACAACATCAAAATTACAGTTATAAACCAGTAATGAAAATAATTTTATGGTTGGGGACACCAAAACACCAGAAACTGTATTAAGAGGTTGCATCATTAATAAGGTTGAGAACCGAAGTATTAGAGGAATAAGCTTTTCCTGTACCTTCCAGCTAGAGTTCAAATGCTTTTAAGTCATGAACAGGCCTCCCAGCTCTTACTGATAACATGAAACTACAGACAGAGGGAGGCCTCAGTAAACTCCATTCCAAGGAAATCCACTTCTCTGGATGCCTGCTCTACAGACACAAAATCACAGGCAGGTTCCTCCGTTCAGCAGCAAGAGAATCTTCTGCTTTAATACCCTGTATGATGAAGCTATTCAGAAACCAGGGGTAGGACTTTGAGTTGGGGGGCAGAAATCTTTTGTGCTCTCAACATCTAAGGCATCATTTGGCTGGGACTTTAATGAACTACTTCTACCTGAGAACAAAGTATGATCCAAAAGCAGCTCTTGTTGCCCCCTGTACAACCTCAAGAAGCTAAGGTTTCTTGAAAAAAATGTCAGCACCTGTCTGTACTCCAGGAAAGCATAAAGCACATACCCAGGTGATAACTGACTCACCACTGGGTCACTGGTTCACACTGGGGCACCAGTTCACAACTAGGGCATAGGGAAGACCTTGTGTCAGTTTCAGAAAAGCCGAGATGCAGTGAGAATATCCTGATCTGTTGTCTATGAACTCTAAAGCCTTGCTCGGGAGAATGGCCCTCATCTAAAGGAGAGGGAAGATAGGAAGACACATGGACTTTGAAGGTGTTGAATGAGTAATTTGGAACAGAAGGCAGGAATAGCAGTTATTCATACAGAGAATAACTCATGTCTTCTTAAGAAAATGTCTGTGAAGGAAGAATTTTAAGAAATTTTTATTTTTATTTTTCATCTATCCTCTGGACATTTGAAACATACCATGATAATGATATGGGATCATATTTCAGTTTAACAGTGGTTTCGATGGCTGTGTGATTCTGTAGAACCCTAGCATTTTCTCCAGTCTATCGGTCTGTAGTTGCTTGCCTTAGGACGAGGAGAATCATGATTGGAGCAAGCCCTGCTACTGATTGGCAAGAGTGATTAAGTAGGTGAATGAAAATTTATCCTGGGCATCATTGATTCCTGCAGAGAGTGGTTTTAGATTTCCAACCAGGTGGGTCTACTACTATTTCACTGCATTTAAAAAAAAAAATGTACTGTCCCATAACAAGCCACATGGACTAAGATGACTGAAGAGACAGAATCTTAGGGTTGAGGCTTTCTCTCTGATGTACATGTTAGCTTCTAAAAAAAGTAATTTCAATCGATTTCTCCAACTCACCAGCCACATATATCCTTCCTCCGTTTTCTCATTCTTCTCCCTCCTTCTAAGGAATGCAAGGAAGAGAGAGCAGGAGTGTGTAGTGGCTGAAACCACCCTATATGGAAGCAGAGAGTCCCACCCACTACGGGTCGCATTCATGGTCACACACAGTCATGGGCTGAGGTTGCCAGCTGCTCATCAACTGGGAGACCAGTTAGTCCTATCTGTTAGCTACACAGCAGCATAATCATAACCTAACAACCAGGAGAAATCACTTTGCGGACAGTGTGTGTCTATAAAAGCTATGATAAACAGAATGCGTGTGGGGATCTTCCTCAGCAGTGAGTTCTCTGTACTCCATTATGGGAGCAAAAAATAATCACAACAGATTTGAGAGAAGCTCATTCAAGATCTTTACAGCTGTTGAGAGCGAGTTCCAGTAACATTTTCCACTGCCTCAGAAATTCTGTAGCTAAAAAGTCAAAAGATACATAGTTTTAGGTGATTGCATTGGTTTTATCCTAAGAATTAGCCTGGGACTTAATTAAGGCTGTTTCCATGAGCCCATTTAACAAATGTATAATTAATATATAGTTCAGATATGTGTTCACTGTTTCATTTAGAATTGATGAGATTTGGTTTTTTACCCTCTCAGATGTTAATTATAATTTTAATTACTCAAGTTTTTCTTGTTTGTACTGCACTGTCTCTTAAATAAAACTGAGTCATGATTTCTGTTAGGTAAATAAATAAATTATGTTAAAGTTTAAATTATCATCCATCTTAGCCAAAGGGTAATCTATTATACTAGCAGTCACTGAGTGATTAGTTATTTATTCTCTTAAAGGGTAACTAAAGGAGATTAATATTCTGGTAAGTTTGTCACTAATTCCTGGAGTGTTATCAGACTTTCTTTCATCATATAATATGTGAGACGTGGATTCCATTATAATTACAAGTAATGCTAATGCCTTCTAAATTATATTTAATGGAAAGATTATTGTTTTAAGTACAAATAATTTCTTTCCCACATGTTTTGAATGATTTCAGTGGGAGGGAACATGGTTAAATTAATGTTGAGGAAAGAACCGTTATTCAATCAACGTTACATAGGGGAGAAAGAGTTAGCGCCTTTTCCTTCTTCTAACTGAGTCACGCCTTTTTAACTCAAGTTCTAATGATACTAGGTAACTGTAGGGCCAGGGAGGAGGGGAGTGAAGGGAGGGAGGGAGGGGGAGAGAGGGAGAGGGAGAGGGAGAGGGAGAGGGA
>NC_022029.1:18637539-18686623 GCF_000317375.1 Microtus ochrogaster
ATTAAATCCTCTAGACCTGAAGTTACAGGTGGTGAGAGAGAGAGAGAGAGAGAGAGAGAGAGAGAGAGAGAGAGAGAGAGAGAGAGAGAAGATCAGAGTTGAGGTTAGCCAAACACTCTGCATGCTCTCAACACCTGGCAAGGGTGATTTAAAGATTACTTCTTTTAATTATCCTAATAACCCTCTGAAGTAGATTCATGCCCTTTCTTACACAACAACAGCATATGTCTCCTAGAATTTAAGTCCCTTGAGAGGTTTTATACCACAAGGGACGTAAGGAAGTGAAATTAACCCCTGATCTGCACAGTTTAAATCACCCACTCCCCAAAGCACTGCTGTTGCTCTCCGTTCTCCGCAGCAGCGAGAGCTGCTGGCACCGTGTGGATAATCAAGACTGGACAGAGAGTAGAGTTGAGGCGGGTGATGGAGACCCTGTCTACCAACCCTGAAGTTATCTCATCTCTCGGATTGTATTCGGTGCCATGGGTTCCCCTAAGCATTTTAGCAAATCTCAGCAAGGTGACCAAACTCCACACTATTGAATTGCCGTGCTGTGTCATAATCCCAGACACAGAATAAAAAACCAGGTAAAGAAGCTGACTGTGAAATGGACAGGTGTGTGGAGGGAAGGAAGTTTATCCTTTTGCTTTTCAAACATGCAGCACATAAATGTGCAGAGAGAGACAGACAGGCAGACAGGCAAATAGACAGACAGACAGACCCAGGAAAGGTAGAGCTTACATTTGAATTGAATGGCTCTGCTATTGCATATACTTAGAGAAGCTACTTCTCCAACCTGTCACAATTATCACCCTACAAATAGGAAAAATAGATTTGATCCATGGTTCTCAGCTTGGGAAGTTATTAGAAATGAAGACAAATATCATATATATTCACTCATAAGTGGCTTTTAGATATAATGTGAAGAAAACCAGCCTACAATTGACAATCCCAGAGAACCTAGACAACAAAGAGGACCCTAAGAGAGACATATATGGATCTAGTCTATATGGGAAGCAGAAAAAGACAAGATCTCCTGAGTAAATTGAGAGCATGGGGACCATGGGAGAGGGTAGAAGGGGAGGGAGAAAAAAGGGAAAGGAGCAGAGAAAAATGTAGAGCTCAATAAAATCACTTTTAAAATATCTAAATTTTTGGGCCCTGTGTCAGAATACTCTCACCATCTACATGGGTTTCAGTAAAACTCCAAGGGAGAATGAGGCCCATGACAAAGCACAAACCTTTCTCAGTGGGCTTTGTAAATATCTTTGGTACATGGACCTTGAACTTACTTAAAGATCAAATGTGTGTCAAGGGGAAACACCCTTGGCTATGCTATGGAATCTCAGGGATGCAGAGAAATGAGAATGGTAAAAATGCCAGGCCTGGCAGAAATAGTGTGATGGCCCCAGGGACTGTGGGGACACAGAGGGGCGTTTCAACCAGAATGAATGTATTTTAGCTCAGTCTTGGAAAAGAGGGCATAGGACTAAGCCAAATGACAATAGGAGGTTTCCTGTGAAGAGACTTTTAAAATCTGTACATTAAATTCCACAGGGGAAACATTAATTTTTATTCAAACATTCATGGCAAAAAATGTCTAAGTTCACATTGGTTCTAAAATGTAAAGACAAATCGTCTTTGGCCCGGGAACTCTTTATTTCACCTGAATGCTTTTGCAGTTCATTTAGTAAAGTAACTGCTAGGGACTATGAGTTCCTCTCCCCACTCCAGCTTCTGACTTTGAAGGAATAAAGCCCAATCTTTCAGATTTAGGGGTGGGGGTTGGTAGTCCTTCGGTAGTCAGTGAGTCAGCAGTGGCAGAGAGCTGGGGCCCAGGCAGTCACCAGTGAGCCTATTAAATGTATCGTATGTCATCTGTAGCTCCTTTATCCTTCTCACTTTGGACCTCACAGGCCGATAAGAAGAGGAAAGCGCTATAACCCAGAAGTAAAACTGTTGCATGATTATAACCCTGACAGCCTCTCTCTAATGAGCTTCCCTGCAGATAGCGAGTTGGAGAGGGCTTTGATCTCCTGGAGCAGGAGGCTGGAGTGATCACTGTTTGGAGTAGAGCCCTCTGATGGGGTCCAGTCTCCCAGTAATCAAAGTCACAAGCTACCATCTGAGTCATTTGTGAACCACAGATAAGATTAGCGACTCACTTGACAGATCAGCCGTCACCATCAATGGGGGCTAATTGTATCTGAAATATGACCAGGGATGTGTCAACTCCTGGAGACCAGCATTTCCTTCATCCTGTGTTTAAAGTAAGGACAACATTGGGGGGAGCGGAAATCTGATCAAAACACGACACTCACAGCATTTTCCCCCCTTTATTCCCAGCCATAAGTGAAGAAAGAATTGTGAGGTTCCTTTGAAACAGACATCATCCTGTATTTAGGTTTTGTTTTGTTTTGTTTTACCAAGACCCTGCCTTGTAGTGTCAGAGACTAGGTACTTTCTAAGTAAGAGGAATGCTGTAGATCCAGAAATAATTACACCATGGAATGACTTCATAGCTTCATAGTTATAACAGGCTTTGGAAAATCATGTGCAGCAAAGACCTGCTTTGAAATTCTAGAATGTTGTGTGCTGTAGCAAAGGAAAGGATGATTGGTCATTTGGAACTTGAAGGCATTTTTAAGGGTTGCGTTTTTTGCCTCCAAAGCTATTTTAACTGACATCTTTACTTTCTTCGAATTTATTCCCGTGCTAGTAGAATTTGAGATCAACATGAATCATGCTCAAGAAACTTTCACAGAGCAGGCGCTTGGGTGAATGAAGAATTGCATTGTTCCATTAACTCCTCAACTAGTGAGCTCTATTTCTTTGCTACTTAAAAGATCATCCATCCTTCTGTACCCTGCAGACAAGGGGTAGGAGAGGAAGTCGAGAGGCATGTAACTAGTCCTTTGGGGCATATTGTGTATGGTGTTCTACCACATAAGCATTCTTCTTGGTGAAGGAGAGAACCCACAGCCCCACTCCCACTTCAGCTTTCTGGAAGTGTGGGGCTCTCTATTTCTAGCTTTATCCACTGTAGTTCTTAAATTACTAGGTTGTCCCGGTGCCCAGGCAGCTAGTAAAAGCTTCCTGAAAATGGCAAGGGATGCTGAGAGGTACCTCATTACAGCTCCCAAAATACATGGACCCATAGACCAAAAATAGCACAGCAAACTTGAGGTAAGAAAAGAACAAGAGGAGGGACAACTGCAGCAAAGCTTTCCACCCTGTGCAAAGGCTTCCTTACCAGTTCTCTGATGTGGGATTTCCCTCTGTATGCTGTGAATATCATTGGTTAATAAAGGAACTGCTTTAAGCCTATAGCAGAGCTACAAGGAAACAGAGCTAGGAGAGGAAAACTAAACAGAATGCTGGGGGGAAGAAGGAAGGAGTCAGGTAGAAGCCATGGAGCCTCTACCAGAGACAAATGCACTGAAATTTTGCTGGTAGGTCATGACCTTGTGGTGATGCATAGATTAATGGAGATGAGTTAAATTAATATCTAAGAGTTAGCTAGAGCTAATGGGCCAAGCTGTGATTTAATTAATGAAGTTTCTGTGTGATTATTTCAGGGCTGAATAGCCGGGAACCAACAAGAGGCCTCTTAACAACAGTTCTCAAGCTATGATGGACTTTGACTCATCACCTCCTGCTTTGCAACACGGTCTAGCATCTTTACCATCCCTACCCCCAGCTTTTGGCTTTTGCATTGGTAAAGATAGTGACCACAGGGGAAGAGCTACATTAGGCCCTCCCTTGGTCTAGTTCTAGATTGGAAAGGCATTTATAGCTCCCTACAAAGACAGCAGTAACAATAAGAAGTGTTTTTATACTGTAATTCACTTAATCTCCCCCAGGAGCCTTGAAGAGTCAAGACTGATGGACACATAAATGATAATCCTCCTGCCCTTAGAACAGAGTCAGTACACGACCTGTTTGATGGTAGAATCCTCAATTTAAAGTACTGTAAGATAGATCCTTTGGAGTATTGTTTCAAGTTTTTTTTTTTTTTTTTAAAGTTGGTAGAAAAATGTTTGGGTGGACCTTAACCCTTGTTGCTGTCTTAACACTAGGAAGAAAATCCCAGGGCTTCCACTTTTCAAACTGCTAGTCTAGTTGAACTTAATACAGGCACAGCTTAGGTAACTATGAAATGGAAATTATGTGTGCCTTCTTCTGGTTCTATACTTGCTTGAAAGAGCGCAGGGCTCTTAAACCTAAATCCTCTCCTTTCTTCTCTCTTAGCTTCAAAGCATGAGATGACTCAACACTACACCTGTTGTATATCAAGAAAAAGTCAGCACAGCATGTCAGGAGAAGCCCTTCCATATGCAGGAATGTGACAAGAACCATTGAAAACCATGTGCTACTTTCTGGTCATGAATAATGAATCATGAACTTATTTTCTGGAATATTCCATGAAGCAGAGTCAATCATTCTTGAAGGACATTAGATGTCTAAGGGTTGTGTTATGAGACCTAGCTATTCACACCATGTATTAAGCCCTGAAGTTTAAATATCATAATTCTTTGTAAGGGCATGTCTGAACTTTAGCAATGGTCAATGATATAAAAAAAATCCAAACTTAGGAACACAATTGCGAACCTCTAAATTCTACACTCTGTGCCTTCCACCTTCTTCAGGCAGACAGAAAGCACTCTGACCTGGGATGAGAAAAGAGATTTGCTTGCTAAAGTTGGATGATACAACTATTTTTGCCAGGACTTCCCTGGCTTCCTACCTTATCTTGGCATACAGTTTATAAATCTCATTCTGACCTCTCATTCCATATTTAGGTCTTATCTAGGAGAATCACCCTCATCTATTCCAGACTGGTTCTCTAAAGTGTACTTTGATTCTATTTTTCTAGTGCTTTCAATGGGTGCCATGTGTTATGAGATCAGGGAAGCAGGTAGGCCAGTCTCAAGTAATTCCATGGGTACATTGGAGAATCAGAATTACCTAAAAATTTAGATTCCTACATTGCCTCAAAAGTCTGAAGGTAGAGGTTCAAAGTCTAGCTTAGACAACTGCCTCAATTTGGTAAAAAGTATGAAAATCTTGTTTGTTTTTTTTTTTTTTAGATCTCATTTCCTACATTTTAAATATGAGGTGACCCTTTTTAGTTTTTATTTAAAATCCACTTTGCCTCCTTAGAGTATTCTGGAAGATGCTAACTCATCATAAGCATTGCATGGAGGAGTGTAGAGGGATAATCTACATAACACCTGACATTAGCCTTTAAATATTCCAAAGAAGACAAAGCAAACCAAACAATCTGTCACAGATTGGAGGAAATTGACAGAGACATGATGTCATCATGCTAAGAGGGAATTTAATTGGGTTATGTAAACAGATAAGGGTCACTGATGCAAATATGAAGTGTCTTTATTCTCATGGGCTACATTAACAAATTACAATACACAAACAAATACAAATTGCAATAAAAAGATGCATGTATTACTTACAGTTCTGGTAGCTGGGGAATCCAAACTCAAGACACCAGCAGATTCTATCTCTTCTTATAGATGGTAGATACCTTCGTTCTCCTTAAATAACAGGAGAGAAAAACTCATCTAAGCTACAAAAAGTCTCTTTTGTAAGAACACCAATACAATTTACAAAGACCATTTTCACAACCTTTCCAAGCTTTCAACTTCTGATACTACTTGGGAACTAGGTTTCAAAATAGAAATTTTGGATAGTAACATACATTCAAATTATAAGACTAGACAGTCTCTGTGTTGGTCATTTAATAATTGTGATACAGTTAATTTGCTGTATATATCATGGATATGTAAGCCATTAACAGAAAAATGGGTGAAGTGAACATTGTAATATTCTATTATAGTACCTTTGCAATTTTTCCTTCAAGGAAAATATATTCCTAAATGAAAATTGATATATAAAAGATGCTTTTTCAAAGAGAAGAACAGTGTTTTCCTTAGAGAAAATTACCCAGAAGTATATCACAGTAAGTTCTCAAATCATTCTGAGCAGAATTAAGTTTCCCCCAAATTATGCACAGGCAAATTTTCACTTGCAACTTGGCAACCCACAACTTTAGCTCTCTTGTAAGGATTTAAAAATAACAAATGTGCTGTTTCTGCAGCTAACACACACACACTTCTGAAAAATGCCATTGTTTCCTTGGCACCAAGAAAAGAAATCTCTGATGTTGAAATTGTCAGACTGAATCAAAAAAACAAGAAAGGTAACAAAACAAAGGATCAAGTGAATCCTTGGAAAAACTATCATGGCTGCTATTTGAATGGAGTCAGAGTCTCCAGATAACAGTGGCCACAAAAGCAAATGAAGAAGAACAAAAAGTGAAATTTTCGATAACACATGACTTGTTCTCACCAAAATGTCATCCTGGGGAGTTAATTAAACAACCACCCTGGCCTATCCTGAGATGTGAGGGGACCCATGACAGGCTGAACAAATGGGCCAGGAAAGGTGTGGGCTGTTTGACCTGATTGAGGAGCCCGAGTTTTTCTCCCCGCCATCTGGAAGTGACTTTGTGGAATGTGGGATGACTGCCTCTCTGCCCTTATCTGCTGATAAGTCCTCAGCCTCAAACATGAATACTCAAAAGGAAGGGAGCAAGTATTGTAGACTTTAAACAGCTTGCACACCCTCCCTCTGAAGTTCATGTTGTGCTAAGGCCTGGGAAGGAAGGAAACTCACCTCGCATGTTTTTACCCTCTCCGTATCTAAGATGTTTGATGTCAGAATGAACAAAGACTAGAACACTTGCCTAAAGGGAAACCGGAGTCGTGATGAGTCTAAGCCTTTGGACTCAAAAGCTGGGCAACTTTAAAAAGAGATACCCATGCAAAGAAGGTTTAATAAACAATAGTATTCACAGTCAAGTAACAGCAGCAACTTTTACCATTTCCTGGTCTGGTTATCGAGCTGAATTCCAAAAAAAAAAAAATTGTGTAAGGATGTCTACTTAGATAGGCTACTAGAACATCACTATCTGAGATTTCAGGTAATTATCAGAAGAACCTGGTTTATGGGAATGAAAAAATATGTATTTTTTTGTGGTTGTTTTTCTGAGAGAGAGAGAAAGAAGAAGAGAGAGAGTTGTGTGTATTATAAAAATTGACCTCAGTTTATCCCAGGGCCTTATACGTGTTGGGCAAATGCTCTGCCCACCTCTGAGCAACAATCCAATCCTGTCCTTTTCCCTTTAAAGATGAAAATTGAGAGCAGACGTACGTTGCATGCAGCTACTGTCATGGAGTATGTGCTATGGACTAGGTACAAGGTTGTGGTGAGTGTAAAGTTGAATTTGGACTACGTGTGTAAAGACAGAAAAGCAACTCGATGAAGCTAATCGTGCTAGGGTGAGACAGATACACCGCATGCAGAACTTAAAGGGTGCAGTAATTTCTAAAACACTTTCCAGGAGCCAGGAGATGGCTTCACAGATAAAAGCATTTGCTGTTCAAGCCCAGTGTCCTTAGTCCAATCCCTGGAACCCAAAAAAAGGTGGAAGCAACAGAACCAACACTACAAAGTTGTCCTCTGACACCCATGCCTAAATCATGGTACAGGCAAGCGCACACACACACACACACACACACACACACACACTTCCTATGTGCCCACACATAATAAACGAGCTTTTTTTTTAAAAATCATCATAACTCTGCCACATGATCATCCAGTGTCCTATTTCAAGCTCCTACTATGATGTAGGCACAAAGTAGGAACACAAATTATCAAGCAAATTAATTCATGGAAGCCTAGTTCTCAGGGAGTGTGCAGCCAGGAACACAGAGAGAAGAGCAGAAAGATTACAGCACATACCGACATGGGTCCTACAAACCAGAAATCCCAGATTCTGTCATGAGGCTAGATCCAGGAAACACTGATCAGAAAAGAATCTCATGTGTTGTTTGACTTTCAAAAGGAAAATTGTTACTCCCTTTTGGCTTAGCCCACTATAGGCTGATGTTTAAGGTTGAAGAGAGGGAAGCCTTTAACGTTCACAAGGTTGGAAAACATAATGGTAAATTTGATCGAAATATTCCTTTTTGGTCTCAGAATTTTATGCTCTTTGGATGATTTGTTTTTAGCCACAGAAAAAACACCATATATTTATATTTACTTATTACAAAGATTACAGCTATCTCTCGAATTGCTGTACTGTGTCAGACTCCTGAGTCCCTGATACTAGGGAACATGACTTTTTTGATCGTAACTCTTTTAAAGGGGCCAATTCTGCTCTTATCTTCTTACAAACATGATTGGTTTCATAGGACAAAAGTGATCTGATTTCTCCTTGGCTAAAAGCAAAGAGGAAAAAATTTACCTACATGATCCCCGTTGAGTGGGAATGAGTGTCTGAGGGTGTTAGAACAAATTGCAGAGTGACACAAAGATAAGGACACACGATTTGGCAAAATAATTGCATGATCATCATAGCTTTGGGCAGAGCTCACTGATGAAGTGTCTTCATACACAGCCGGGATATTAATATACTGGCTCATGTGAACCCAAGCCCTACAAACAAACAGGCAAGCAGAGCAGCCCTGAAAGATAAACCTTGACAGACTGGTGTTGAAATGTATGCTTTGTTTGAAAATGCCAGAGTTCTTTAAAGGCCCCCTTCTGTCCTTTCCCATAGTCCCCAGTCAACATTGTTCCCTGACTGTCATTGCATGTATTTCATTCTCCAAATGCACCAAGCATATTCTTCAGAAATCTCTGCAGAAACATCACCTCTGCTGATTTACTCACGGCAATGCTCCGCAGTTCTGCTTTTCTGGCCAAGTGAGGAAAAGTCCTCTTGCTTTCAGAGGTCACACACTATCTTGATTTAGCAGGTTGGGCCCCTGAATCACTCCTCTTCTCAGTAGCAAAGAATGTAGGCTCAGAAGGATTAATTACCAAAGCCAGTAATCCTGACTCCAGCCTCCAAAAATATGGGGAAATCCAACAAAAATCTTGAAAGTGATTTGCAACACTCTGTTCCAATCAGTCTCCTGAGTAATGCCACTTTGACACCTCTTACCCATGTAAACAGAATTATCTCACACACATCAGCTATTCTTTCTGAACCTTCTCCTTTTCACCCCGAGGCTCAATTTTCCCTCCCCTGAAAGAAGATCAACATAGTTTTACTAATAGCTTCTACCTTACGCTCCCTCATGAAATGAATATCCTCCAAAGGTAGGACTGCCAGTAGCTTGTTTTATGACAAGTCATGTGTACTCCCACAGGCCTGGGCAAAAATTAATTATGTATTTTGGTCTCTGGCCCAGGGGACATAGAAACTCTTGGCAAAATCTCCTAAGTCGGATCAAACCCGGCAACTCCTGTCACTTCACATCAGTGAGATCTCACTTTACTCTGAAGTAACCAGAGTGGAAATTCCTGGTTGACCATTAAAAAACATAGGCAGGTAGCACTTTCTTGAAGTTACTTTGATTTGGATTCAGTCGGCTAAACCTCAGCCACAGACCACACATCTGCCCGTCGTGGTAGAACAGTTGTCTGTCTCCCTGGCCTGTCAACCCGCAGATTCCGCAATGAGCCAAGGACAAAAAACATCTAAAATCTGGTGTCTGTGCCAAAAATAAAACTAGATATTTCTTGTCATTATTCCTCATATAATATAGAATGGCAACTATTTGCATACTATTTACATTACGTTAGATATGATAATATAGGAACAATTTAAATAGCGTGAGAGTATTGTAGGTTCTATGAGATGCTATAGTATTCTATACAGTTTTCTATAACAGGCATGAGCATCTGTGGATCTGGGCAATTGAACAAGGGCCTGGAAGCAGACCTCTTCAGATTCCAAGGAAGACTGTAATTCTATGAATGAACATACTTATAAAAACTACTTATAAACATACATTCAATGATTGATCACTGAATGGAAACAAAAGACACCATTGATTTTTGTATGTATACACACGCACACACACATATACACACAATATCATACATGATCATGAATATCATTTTGTGTGTATGTGTAGTGTATATAAATAATTGATTAGACATATTAGAATATCATTTTGTGTGTATGTATAGTGTGTATAAATAATTGATTGACCATATAAGACTTTTTGTTCATAATGCTAAAAGATCATAATATATCCAATAAAATTCTAATTACTGAAAAATGCTTGAAATAGGGAAAATGACACCCCATATAATGTATAAACAAGTATTGTGTACAACTTGGTCCCTTAAGCTACATATTAGTGTGGGCCATAGGTACAATTAAAACCTAAATAACTGATAAAAATATGTTAAAGCAACAAGTATAGCAATAAATATAATTATTTAAGGGTGCACATGTACCCAACATAGATTGCAAGGGGAAATTCTTTTTTCCTCACAAAGAGCCATCAGGGTTTGTTGTGGTTGATTTACTTTTTTTCAAACAGTATTGTATCAAATAAAGGCTTAATGTGCTATAGATGTAGGAAATTTCACCCCCATGCCTAATTTGTAGTATTAGAAGTGGTAATCCTGAGTCAATGAGGAGGAAGGCAATTGTGATCATCTTGTGTGTGTTTCTGTATCTTCTCAGGAACAGGAACTGAATGACTTTAGTTGCACACTCATGTTCTCTTCCGACTCAACATGTAGACTCAACCACCAAAGATTGTAGTAGGAGGCCATTGTTAATTCCCAGTTACCCATCCTCAAAATAACCACACAGAAACTGTATTCATTAAACCACTGCTTGGCCTATTAGCTCTAGCTTCTTATTGGCTAGCTCTTACATCTTAATTTAACCCATTTCTATTAATCTGCGTATCACCACATAGCTGTGGTTTACCATCAAGGTTCCATTTCTTGTGTTCCTGGTGGTGGCTACAGAGCATCTCCCTGACTTGGCCTCCTCTTTCCCAGCATTCAGTTTAGTTTTTCCTTTCTATTTTTCCTACCTCTATTCTGCCCTGCACAGACCCAAAACAGTTTCTTTATTAACCAGTGGTATTCACAGCCATACACAGGGGAATCCCACATCATAAGACTGTCTATCATTCATTCCTCTGGAAAAGTTCAAGTAGGATGACATATTCAAATAGGCAGAGTGGGGATGCGGTAGGTTTCTGGGGCAATCCTCTCCTAATGTGCATTATATAAGCTCTTTAGGGCAATGGGTGACAGCATGCCCTTAATTCTCTTGAGAAACCCCCAGGCCTTCAAAGACTTTTAGACTTCAGAAGAGAATTCTGTAATGTGTAGGACTATATGAAAGATTCTTAACCAGCCATTCAAAGCCTACAACTGAAAATATTGAACACTGTATTCTCTTCCCTGAACACTCACTTCTCCAACCTTAATGACATTATTATGCTTCCATCATGCCCCTGAGCACACAAGGTGCTGACACAGAAGCACTAGGAACACAAGGAATGAGACAAGTCCTGTCTTAAGCACGTACAGACTGGCATTTGGGGTGGTTTACAGTGAAAGTCAGTAAGCAGGCACCAGTACGGTGACATTTAGCAGGGAATACAAGTTGGAAATCAGACTGAGTGGAAGTAATGTTATCATTTCAGAGGTGAGTTTTAAAGCAAAACCTTTATCTAAACAGCAGTAATCACAATTGCAAAGTCTCCTTGCAGGAGAAATGCTGCCTCATTCAAGGCATAGACAAAACCCTATTTGACTGAAGGGGAGTGGATGGAGAACTTTTGAAGTAAAGCTATAATAGGTAGAATTCTTTGATGACTCCTGAAGCGTTCTACTTCTACCCGTGTGCACAGCCTGCATGTGTAACCACAGGATGTGAAGGTCTTTTTCCTTCCCTTTATTCCCTGCTTATGACACAATGGGAGATGATGTGCATGGTCTTGGGCAAAGCAGAAGCTTGGGAATGAAACCCATGTCATCAGGAGGCATCAAGTGCTCTTCACTGCTGAGCCATCACTCAGACCCTCTGCTTTAGTTTCTTAGTGCTGACCCTTTGCCTCTCAGCCCCACGTTAGCTTTTTTCTTTTTTAATGTTCACATATGCTTTGTCTACATGTTTGTGTACCACATGTGTCTAGTGCTCTCAGAGATCTGAAAAGAGTATTGGAAACCTGAGAAGGTTTTAAGCCACTGTGGGTGCTGAGAATTAAACCCAGGTCCTTGGGAAAAGCAACTGATGCTGAGGCTTGTAACTGCTCAGCTATCCATCCACACACACACTCCATTTACTTTTAAAATCCAATGCTAAACTTGTTTATTACAAGTTCTTCTTCCTAGTCATCCACCTAACATGGTAGCCTCTCTCTCCAAACTTATAAAAGGTTTCTCTGTCTAGTGTGTAGTTGACAGCCAAAGGAAACCAGGGCATCATATTTCATAATATCTCTGTGATAAGGAAATTAAGCATTGTTCCTATTTGTCTGAGTTTTGCCATTCCAGGTCCCACATTCTGAGACACAGCCCCGTGTCACAGGACAACATTTCTCATCTCCTGCCACTTATTTAAGCAAGCTCATATTAAAAATAGGAGGTGTACAATACAGACTTTCAAATTTTGACATTTTATTACTTACAAAGCTAATCGCTGTCATATGACTGAAAATCATATGACATGGCATTATTCATTATGACATATCACTTTCCTTTCATATATAGCATTTGAAATAGCCAACACAAAGATTATCTGGATTGTTTTTTCTTTAACAACTAAATACTGTTCATTCCTATTAATTAATTTGTTTGTTTGTATCTGTTGTTGTTATGATTTTATGTTTAACTTTTGCATGTTTTTAAAGTTCAATTGTACGATTTTGGTCTTCAGTTTTTGTTTCTTTTAAAAGCATAACAGTATTATATTCCCTTGAATGAACTGTTCTTCTCACTTCGGTTTGGTACTTAATAAGTGGGCAGTAATTCACAGGCTAGGCCTGAGAATGGAATTAAACCCTTCCCAGTCTAGGTGGAGGGGTCCCTTTCATTGGTTCAAATGCTTACTGAGCCACATAACCAGCTTCAGGTGCAGTTTAATCTCTAGGCCACTGTTTATTTGTCAGAGGCCTTGCTGTGCACTCCTGTAGGTCAAAGGGCACAGAAATGAGAGGTGGCAGAGAGGTCAGACCCAAGGGAACTGTGAAGCAGCCAGAGCTCCAATCAGTTTGACCAGTAGCTCCCTGTGTGGCCTGGACTAGTCCCAGAGTTCCCTGAGCTTCAGCTTCTACTTCTGAGTGCTCAGGACATCAATCCAGAGCATCTCTCTAGGCTCCCAACCCCCAGTCTGTTGCTGCCTGGGGAAAGTGGGCACTAGGAAGAAAAAAACCTGAAGTACAACTTGCAGGAGCACTTCCTCTTTTTAGACTTCCCTGAGCACATTTGGGGGTCTTTGATGTCTCTGAATGCTGACTAGACTGGGCTCAATGCTAATTGCTTTAATGCACATGCCAATTAATTTTGACATTCTCTCACAAACCTTAGCGTCATTGCTAATTTTACATGATTGCAGTGGAGAGTTTTTGTTTTCTTAAGTTAGGAAGTTACAAAGCTGATTGTCTTTTGTTACATTGGCGTTTTCTAGCTGCTATTGGGGTAGAATGCTATTGCAAAGACATGTCAGCATACACTAGAATCTTAAAACTATATGAATGTGTGTATATGCAATGCCAACCATACACTACCAGACAATCATCACAAACATTTTACCAAAAAAATATTTCTAGTTAAACATTCTAATTCTGGTGCCACAAGAGTACTTTACCAAAGCCTAAAATCTAAGAGATGATAAAACAGTCTTTAGGCTTCTATATGTCACACTAATTCTATTGTTGGTCTCTGTGGCACAGAAACACTGAGTGTTCTATGTGGGGCAATGACTTGGAGGTAGACATCAGGGTCTGAAGGTTAGCAAAGTTGTGAGCCAATGGCCTTTCAAAGTCTTGAATCGGTCTTATGATGTACAGGTTGAGATTTCTTTCCAAATGTGTTATATACCCTGGAGATTTTTCAGATCTGGTAAAAATTTTCAGGTTACCTCTATTCCCACCCAAATCCACACCCCTTCATTTCCCTACCATTAGAAAACAAATATGCATGTAGAAAATAATTCTAAAATACAATAAAGACAAAAACTGGAATAGGAAAAAAGCAAACCAAAGAGAAAGAGGCAAAGAAAAGGTACAGGAAATACAGGTAGATGCAGATCCACACATTTGCACACACGGAAATCCCACAAAAAGACAAAACTGGAAACTGTAATATATGTATGAAAAAGACTTGGAAGGGTAAACAAAAAAAGTCCTGACAAAGCATTGAGTTTTCTCCAAAAGTGCCATGAGTTTATTTTGTGTTGCCACCTACTGCTCCATAGGAGGTCTGCCATCAACAGAGGTTTGTATACACAGTGAGACTGTTGGGAAAATACTGATGTTTCCTTTATCAACTGGAGATAGCTTCCTGGTTAGGGATGGGGGCTTGTGTCCACTTCCCCTCTCAGCCCTGGGACCCCATTGGGCTTACACCCAGGCCCTGTGCATGCTACCACAGTCTCTGTGAGTGCATATGTGGTGGGTCCTGCTCTGTTTAGAAGGTCTTGTTTCTGGGTCCTCCTTGCTCTCTGGCTCATAATTTTTATGCCCTCTCTTCCACAGGTTCTTTGATCCCTGAGGCAAGGGGATTAATTGAGGCATTCCATTTAGGACTGGGGGTTCCAAGGTCTCTCACTCTCTGCACATTGTCAGATTCTGGGTCTCTGTATTTGCTTCTATCTTCTGCAAAGGTAACCCTCTCTGATGATGGATGACTAAGACATTGATCTATAACAGAATGGTTTTAGGGTTTTATTGCTTTTTCCTTTAGCATAACAGGAATATTTGTTTTTCCCCCTAGAACCATTGTCCATCTAATGTAAACCTTTTGGCCAATACTTGGAGTATCAGGTATGAGTCCCATCTCATGGAATTGGCCATGAATCCAAACAAATACTGGTTGATCTCTCCCACAAGTTTTATGACAGTATGACAACAGAATATCGAGAATTTATAACTGGGTTGGTGTTTACTTTTTGGAAACAGCCTAGATGCCTGCTAATGGACAGATAAAGAAAATTTGTGATACATTTACACAATGGAATATTACTTATCTGTTAAACAAATGAAGTCGTGAAATTTGTAGATTGGCGCTAGAAAAAAAAATCCTGAATGAGGTAACCCAGACCCCAAAAGACAAATATGTTATATAATCACCTATATGTTAGTGTTACATATTAAGTCTTCAGTAACAGGATACAATTTATATAACCACAGAAGTTAGGTATAAAGCCAGGGACTAGGAAGAAGGGAAGGATATCTGTAGGAGGAGGCAATGTAGTAGATAATTATGAATGGATGGGACAGGCTAGGAGGAGACAGCAGAAGAATCAAATGGAAAACAGGAAGTGAAGAGGGGAGGAGATGAAAGCATACAGAAGGGACAGCTAAACCTAGGGGCAATTTGGGGGTCTTATGGAAACCTACTACCTTAGAAGTTTCTTAAAATATATGTGTATGAAAGGATCTAAATAAAATCATCAGATAAAGGGGCAGATGGCACCCCATTTAGATGACATCACATGAAACTTCTAGTGCCAGAAATTGTTTGTATCTAATATGGTCATTGGCCAAAGGGATTCCATGGCAAACCCCAAACACCTTGGGTATTACCAAGATTATTGGTTCTTCCCTGAAGGCTGATGTTAAGGCCCAATTGCTGAAGACAGCACTTACACAACTCTGAACATGGAACAGTCAAATTGGTGCTTACCTACTGTTTTCATCCCTACTGATTAGTGTGCAAGGTACTGGAAGGCACTCTCTGGTCCAAGCTCAAAATTTAACTATCGAAACACATTAGAGTTGAAAATGTTTTCATTGTCTGTGTATCAGAACAACAAGTGTGTAAGTGTATGATACACATATAAACAGAGTGTGTTGTCCAAACAGAAAAATGACTTTGTACTAGGATTGGGTCAGAATTTTTCTTCACTGTGAGATCCAAATTCCCTACTCTTTTATACATTGAGGAAAGAAAAGCTCTGAAGAATGAATGCCTTTGTTTTCCTTTCTGTTTTTGAGCTCTTGGTGTTTCTTGTCCAGTGTAAGCAGAAGCCTGTATTCCATAAGCCACCAAGAAAGGGCCTAAAAAACACTTCTGAAATGACACTTGTCCTTGTAGAGTGCAAAGCTGGTAACTTCTCAAATAGTAAAAGATATGTATGGACAAGTTTTCTATTCCAAATGACATGCTGTAGGTAAGTCTCCACTATGTGGATATTAAGTTAGTAGAAAATTCTAGAACTCCCTAGAAATATTAGATATTATCCTATTACTTAGGCAGTAAGTCCTTTTGTTGGGAGTAGGGAGCAAAACATTTACACAATTGAGACTGAAGCTACTTAATATGGGAGGCAGCTATATTTTTCCCCAATGAAGCATTTTGAATATTAAACAATGTTTGAATAGAAAATAATTATTTTAAAAATATTTTTGTACTGATGTAACAGGAATGAGTGGTCTGCTTGTTGTCCCGGCTAGCTTACACCCAAAATAATCACACAGAAATTGTATTAATTAAATCACTGCCTGGCCCATTAGCTCTAACTTCTTATTGTCTAATTCTTATATCTTAATTTAACCCATCTCCATTAATCTGTGTATTGCCACATGACTGTGGCTTACCAGCAAGATTCTAACCAGCGTCCATCTCAGGCAGGAGATCCATGGCATCTGCCACACTGCCCTTCTTCCCAGCATTCAGTTCTGTCTACTCCACCTACCTAAGTTCTACCCTATCAAAAGGCCAAGACAGTTTCTTTATTCAACCAATGAAAGCAACACATAAACAAAAGGACCTCCTACACCATACTGATGCCCAAGAAGTCTTAAATATTAGCAAAGATGTGGTTCTTCTATGTGAATCTCCCTCCCTACTCAACAGTTATCTCAGCACCATCACCTGGAAGCATCTGGGAAGTGGACAGACAGGTGCCAGCTTGGTCTAGAATAGGAATCTGCCCTTTCTCGAGACTTTTAGGTAATCCCTATATGTGTTGAAGAATGAGAAGCACTGGTCTGTTTTCTGCCTTTGATTTTCCAGTTCTCCAGTAGACCAACACTTGGTACCAGCTGTAGCCTAGAAAAGCATTATGTCTAAAACCCTTGGAAGGTAGAGAGAGCTCATTTTTCACACTGGAGTGAGTTGGTATTGAAAGAGGAAAGTTCCACATTAAATCCATAGCTTCTTATTCAACTTGTTGAAATTTCCCAGGTTATACAAAAATAAGAAATGCTATTTTATCAGGATCTTTAGAAAGAACACTGTACTATACACCCTCCCACTTCCGAGCTTAACCAAGAAGCTACACTTCTCCAATAAATTTAAGTTATGGTCATTGCAATCCCAAGCGTACGTGAAACACCCTCATTCACTCTCTGCCTTGAATGTAAGAACTGAAAATGAGGGGCTGGAGAGATGGCTCAGAGGTTAAGAGCATTGCCTGCTCTTCCAAAGGTCCTGAGTTCAATTCCCAGCAACCACATGGTGGCTCACAACCATCTGTAATGGGGTCTGGTGCCCTCTTCTGGCATGCAGGTATACACACAGACAGAATATTATATACATAATAAATAAATAAATATTTTAAAAAATGAAAAAAAGAACTGAAAATGATTCATGGAATTTCACAAGTATGAAAGAGTATAACTAGTCCCAACTTCTTCATGGATTTAAGAAGAGATCATAAGGTATGAAAATAAAATGGCTTAGAGATGTTTTTTTTTTGGTTGCAATGTAAAGAAACACCAGAGAAGTCTGACAGTCCTTCCTTACTCACTCCCTCTTTGAGCTTTGAATACCCTTTCTTTCTCTTCTATCCCAATATAGGTTACTCTGGGTTCCTGCAGGGGCTCCTCTGTTGCTAGCGTCTGATGCAAAGCAAATAATGAAAATACAAATCCTAAAGGAAAAAAACTATGGGTTTTGATTATTCTACAAAAAATTTCTACAAATGAATGAGAAAGAGAGCCTAGGTTTTGCTCTGGGACACGTCCACACAAATACCAAATTTGAAATAAGAGATTATGTATATTTTTAGCAAACGCTCATTCTATTCTTCACATATAAGCTGTTTCCCCCTTAGTATGTTTATTCTTGGAACCTGCCAGTCCCAGCAGAAGGAGTTTGGGGTCTGTATAATACAAAAGGCAATGACAGTGTAACCCCTCTGTGTGGAGCTTATCTGGGACCTTTCTTTTGTCTCCTCCTTCATGCCCTTAATTGATCAACAGCCATAGGATGTATCATTCTCGTTCCCCCCTCTCCCTCTCATGCCTCATTTAACAATGTTTTTCTTTCAAATCTCTGAACTCTTTCCTACTCTTTCCTGAGAACAGAAGAAACTTTCCCAAGATGACGATATTATATGATGTTTCAGATGAATCATAAGCTTCCCTTTCTGAAAGGAAATGGAGCTTTGAAAATTAATGAAGGAAGGAAACCTCAAAAGAGCTGGAGCTGATCCCCACATCCATGCCCCGATGCTCATGAGAGCTTGATATTCTCCATGTGCAGTGATGGGTGTTTGTAAAGATTCTGTGGCTTTGGGAGGATAGGAAGCTCAGAAATTTAATAGTGATTGTTGATGGGCACAGTCTGGCTCTGGCTACCTAGAAGTACTTATGACAGTGATTTGTACATTGGATATGAGAACTGAAAATGAAGGGCTCCTTCTATTTTTGAAGCTGTATATAATTATGAAAAAAAATTAAAATACTGATTTTTTTCCTGAAAACAGTAACCATGCTTAAACTTCTTATAATCTTCTTTCTAGAAAACTGGACATGGCTAGGAGACAAGGAAAGAGGGATGATCTAATAGTACTGGGGTCCAAATATGACATATGAATTCCTTGGAGCAGCAAACTTAATAGTGGATATATCTGTTCAAGGAAAAATTAGAAAATGGCAGAAATAGAAATAGGTACGCACATGAGTTACTAATTTTTCTAGGCTCTCAACTAGTTTTTAAAACATGAATTATTTTACAACACATGAAGGAAGGTGGGGAAGGAGATTTTGCCTGGGGATAGAGAAGTGTGAAGGAAGCACAGGCATGAGGATTATTTATTGAGAAACTGACAGACTCTCGTCCCAAAAAATATTTTATCAATTTTTTTCCTGCTTAAAAATATGTAAGCAATTGCCAAGGATAAGGTGTCAAGTGAGTTTCCTACAAGTGAACAACTTTCCTAATAAATTATGCACTCGGTAAAAGGAATTGCATGTTACACGCCATGGCCTGACTTCACGGTTTTAAGATTCTTCTAATCCTGACTGTATTTTCCCAGGTTTTATATGAGCTGCTGACACCAGGGAAACTACACTCACTTCATAGCTTTTCCATCGAGAATTCGTAGCTAGAGTGGAAAGAACGGGACTGCAGATACAGTAGTGGCTACTAATTTTATGGTTCCAAGTAAAAAAATAATGATCGTGCCTTGAAGCAGTCAGAGTCCCCTTTCTTCATACTTCTTTAGAATTCCCTCTTCAAGGTATGAGTTTTCATTTCATTTTTTTTTTAGATGGAAGTGAGTCAGAATTACCTAGAAATTCAAAAGCAACTCTTAAAATAGATTGGAAAGCCCATCAAGGAACCATGCATGACTTGACTAAAGGCATCAGTGCTGCCCAGAGAATGTTGACTATGGAGCTCAGGAATTCTAAAGCAGTTGGATGACAGAAGATACTGCCTCGGTATCTGAGATATGTTTCAATTAATAAGCCCCGAAGGAAAAAAGTAAATTTAGCAAGTTGAATTCACTGTGGCTGTGCTGTCTCAAGGATACAGGGGTATTTTTTTCCAATACGAGCACCTGGTCACTAGGAGCTGAGAAGAAAATGAATATCTCAGGCTCAAGTTCATGGCCACCCTTGCTATGAGGAGATCAATCTAAGCAACAGGAACAGGCTGCACTGTGATGGGTTCTGTGATAGCCAAGCATAAAAATCAAAAACTCACATTTAATATATCAGATGTGAAACTTTTGGGCATGATTTTGAACACCTGTTCTCTAGAATCTGTCCTCCATTCTTCTTGGTGATGATGAAGGTCAAGGGATCAGAGCCAAGAAGCCCAAGTTCAGCCCTGTACTCAATTGATAAATGATTTCAAGCAAGTTTATGCCCAGTGGACCTTCTTTTCCATGTGTGGGATATAAGAGGATAAAGCATGAATAATTTATAAATTCCTTCTAATTCTAAAATTACATGGCCGAAAATAATGTGTTTATCTTGAAATTCAAATCAATATGGTTCCATCTTTCCTAAGAACCAGAGTTAAAGAGTCTTTGAAAGTTAAAACTATAAAGAATCTTAGAAACATTCTAGCACAAATCCCCTCATCCTACTTGTAAAGAAACTGACCACTTGTGTTCATTGGCCTTCCTCCCAGATGCCATTGAAGTATGTTGTTGTTTCAAGTTAAGTGCAGACATGGAACTCCCTTTGAATCTGAGAAAATCCAGTTTCATGTTCTCTCACTTTGGAGTCATGTCATTTTAGTGTCAGTAAAAAATATAAACTCAAATTATAGTGGCAATAAGACATCCATGTAAAACTAAGATGGAGTTCAGCATCATAAAATTGAATAATCCCACTAATATCCCAGAGGCAGAACTTGGAGAGAAGCTAGAGTGTCTGGCTATGCACCTCATGTACAGTAGAGTACTGGTCTGTGGGATCCGTTGATACAGACATATCTGAAAAGTAATGCCAAAAGCAAAGACAGAAATAAAAACCGCAATCTGTGTTTCAAGAACAGAGCCCACAAACTGGAGGACTTGGGGATGGGAGAAAGAATACGTAAAAAGCAAGAACACAGCAGACAGTAAAACTGCTCCTAGAAGAAGGATGAAGAAGGCTAAGAAGATTTTGTCCATTAATGGATTCTCTGTCAGTCATTAACAGGCCACCCAAAAAACTCAAGGACAAAGTAGGCATAGATGCTGTTGCTACATGTCTGCCTCTATTAGTCATTGTTATATTATTTATTTTTTATTGAATTTTATTGAGCTCTACATTTTTTTCTGCTCCCCTCTCTGCCTCTCTTTCCCGCTTCAACCCTCCCCCCACCAAGGTCTCCATGCTCCCAATTATTTATTTCTTATTGAGATTATAATTGTATTATTTCTCACTTACCTTTTCTCCCTCCCACCATCTTTATACACCCCCTTCTTGCTCTCTTCAAATTTGTGGCCTCTTTTTTTTTTCATTAATTTTTGTAGTATTCATGTATGTAGAAGTATGTGTATCACTAAATATAACCTGCAAAGTTTGTGTAATGTTATTTTAATGTTGTCAGGACTGATCATTAGGTATTGGGAGTCTCACCAACATCACTATTGAAGCACAAATTGAATGAAGAGAGCAACAACAGACACCCTAAACTGCAAATGGAAACCCCATGAGACTTCAACCTGGCACAAAGAACTACATGCAATTAAGGAATGCTGAGATCAGGAGAATTAGTCTTCTGCAAGGAAGAGCACACCAAGCATTACCAGCCATTGTTTTTTTTTAAAAAAAATTTCTTTCTTTCTTTCTTTCTTTCTTTCTTTCTTTATTTATTTATTTATTTATTTATTTATTTATTTATTTATTTATTATGTATACAATATGTCTGTGTGTATGCCTGAAGGCCGGAAGAGGGCAACAGACCTCATTACAGATGGTTGTGAGCCACCATGTGGTTGCTGGGAATTGAACTCAGGACCTTTGGAAGAGCAGGCAATGCTCTTAACCTCTGAGCCATCCCTCCACCCCACCAGTCATTGTTTTAAATAGTTTATTTTTAGAAAGCACTCATCATAATGTCTATATTGTTGTAGTATGGATTTTAAAATATTTTATTGCCAAATAATTTTAAAGATGTTTGAGTCTTTCAGTAGCTAAATCATCAACAAGTTTGGGACGTTATTGATCATGTATCACTCGATAGGAATATATCTTGTTATACAAAAAGTGGATTCCGTGTACCATACTCAGTAATATTTTGGATCATGTTCCTGCTGGGCAGGAATCATTCAGTTTAAAATAATAATACTGCCAAGCATGCTATTACAGTATTGACCTAATTTTACCACAAAAGTATACATATTTCTGATAAGTATTTTCCTAACAATCTGTAAACCCTCATAGTATTATTTTGGTGATTTGAAAGTATCAGAGATAGGTAAATATAGGACATTGAACAATTCTATACTTATCTTTATACAGTTATATAATATTTAGTTTAATGATATTGTTCAGATGAACAAGAAGTTTTTTTCTATTTTTGTTATTTTTTTAAATTAAAGATTCTTTTATTTAGCTGATCTTCCTTTTTATATTTTGATTAGTTCATTTTTAATATTCTCATACATGTTTATAATATACTATGAACATATTCGCCTTGTTACCCTTCCTTGTACCTCTCCAACTCTTACCAAGCTCCTCCTTCTTCCCACCTAATGACGCTCCTATTCCAAGTCTTTTTATTTTCTACCAGTCTTCTGCAGGTAACCACGACAGCTGTGTGTTCACGATTCTATTAGCCATGTCATATCCAGCATTTTACAGGACTCCTGCCCATATTCTAGTTCTTCCACTCTTTCCATCTTCTTTTTCATGATTTATTTGTCTCAGAGAATCCTGGTTAGAGATGAGAACTCAAAAGTCATTCATTTTTAGCATTTTAACCATCTACGAGTCACTGTATTGTTAACCACTTCAAAAAGACACTTCTCTACGTAAAGTGGATAGTAGTGCTGGTCTAAGTATATGAATGTATACGTATCCATTTAGCTTAATATCAGTAGTATGTTCTACCTCAGAACTTGTGACACCCTCAGGTTTTGGCCCAGGTTTACAATACAAAGTATGTAATTCTTTTTCTCTTTTAGTAGAAAGGAGTGCAAATCTAATCATAAAGCTGTTGGCTGTTGGCGGAGGCTGCTCATATTAATTAAAAAACTTAAGCATATTGCTACCTAGCTCTTATATATTAAATTAGTCAATTTCTATCAGTTTATATTTTTACCATGAAGCTCGTGGTTTACCAGTAAAGTTCATGGGCATCTGTCTCCTTCTGCAGCTACATGGCTTCTCTTTGACTCTGCCTACTCTCTCCTCTTTTTTTCTGCTTAGAATTCCTGCTTTGCCCTATTCTACTTTGCAATAGGCCCAAAGAGGCTTCTTTATTAACCAGTGGTATTCACAGCATAGAGAGAGGAATCCCATAGCAGTTGGCTAGCCTCCCACCCCCAACAATTGTACCATTATCTTACTAGTAGGACCATCTCCTATTTACATACCTATTGAAATTGTGCAGCCTGATCTATCCTGATCTATAAGATATTTTTATTCTTCAAGCTCGTCACTGAGAATTATGTGAAGAAAAATCTTATATTCTGAACAACCAAGATCCTCTACCATGCCAAACATGTAGAGTGTCTGAGAAACTGCTTGATCTGTTCCTTGAGGCCAACTGAGCAATAACTGCTTAAAATAGAAAGATATATTTTCTATCCTTTACGAGATGAGAGCCAGCCTCCCATTATTCATTTCTTCGCCCTTCAAGAATAATCTGTTACATGGTAGAAAAGATGGAATTAATTAGGGATCCAGAAAGAAGTTGGAAGTTTCCTGACTTCAAGCCATTGGCATTCTAGAAGTGACACACAGATGAGTATGTGATTACATATTGCTTGGTATTATCTCCAGAAATAAATATAAGTCTGAGTACTAATAGTAAAGATAGCATTGCCTGAATAAATATAATTACAGTGACTTGGATATAGTGGCACATTTGGACAATAGGTCCGACACACATTGAGACCAAGAGAAAGTGTATTTCAGGTAAAACAAACAAACAAACAATACTGAGTCCTGCCTGATACATATATTTATACATTACAAGCTTTATTTTCTCATGAATGGGTTCAACTTGGCAGTGAATGTATCACCTAGTATTCGGTGGTAATCAAAGTAAATCAAAGTAAACAAAATAACCAAAGGCTAACAAGAGGGATCCATTTCTAAAGTAGTCTTGATAAAACAAGAATCAAAGTAGAACACCAAGATCTCTACCATCTATTCATATTTACATTTTTCCAGTATCTCTTACATTCTCTTATAGCATCAGACTCTTGGTGTCGCCCATATTTTTTCTCTTGCATTGGATCGCAGGATTCTTGGTAGCCCAGATACTTCCTTTCTCTTTGTGGGTCATCCCCAGAGTCTTTTTCTAGCCTTCATTTCATATGACAGCACATGAATATCAGATTCTGATAATGAAGGCACAATCTCTTTTAGTCCATGTGAGATGCACAGTCTGTAAGAATGTCTACTTTAGAGGAAGAGAGTACTTGATTGACAGGCCAATGATAGAATGCATTAGAGGATGCAAAAAATCCCTGCTTGGATACGATAGCCTAACAGAATTACAAAGGAGCACCTAACAGCAGAGGTACTAAATTGAAAAAGATAAACCCAGAACCATGAAAAGCAAAGAAGAATTTGCAGATTGTTTTGGGTGTAAGATATTCCTGGCCTTAGTGGAATGGATATCAGATCATGAGTATACAGATAAAATTGGCACTGGTGTCAGGTAAGAAGCAAGGGGATACATGAGTGGAATCTTAGTTTTAGGTCTTGGCATATGCCCCATTTATTCCATATTTCCAACAGAACACACAGTAATTTAACCAACACATGACTGAATAAGTTATATCCAGAGTGATAAAACTTGTCTGTGTTAGGATAACCTATATGTATCATGAAATCATTTTTTTTTAATTTTCGAGAGAGGGATTCTCTGTAGCTTTTTTGGTTCCTGTCCTGGAACTAGCTCTTCTAGACCAGGCTGGCCTCGAACTCACAGAGATCCGCCTGCCTCTGCCTCCCGAGTGCTGGGATTAAAGGCATGTGCTGCCACTGCCCAGCCATGAAATCGTTTTTTCCAAGTGCCTAGAATATTGACACATTAATTGTGTGGCCAAGAGAAGGGATACAAAGAGAACAATAAGTAAAATTACAGGAGAGCAATTCAAAGAACTTGTTCTTTGCAAGTTTGAAGTAGCCCCATCAGGCAAAGCAAAGATATACCAGCAGTTCCAGAGAGCACGGCTGTGCTTTCTCTAAGATCAAGAAGAAACTATTCTGCAAATATACTAATAAATTCCTATGTCTGAAAACTCATTTTCAAAATTTAGTCATGTTGATATTTGCAGCACAGACATGGGAGGTGAATACATAATGTACGGGTTGACATACTATAAGCACTTAAGAGCTGATGGGGTAGAAATGGTGGTTTTTTTCTATTTTTTTTTATTGATGTGACTGCTGGTAGATTGACCACATGCCATACAAGGCTCCAATTCCAAAACTTGCTAGGCAACACAAACTAGAGTAGACGGGTCAAGAAGAGAAGCAATAATCTTAAAATTGGTTGGGAGAGGATGTCAGGGTTGAGGGAGTAGTAAGAAGATGGGAGGGTGTTTAATGTGTTCCAAATACTTTGCCTGATAACTGTTTCTACAGCCTATCTCTACTTCTGTCCCATCCATTTGAACAACTCTCTCAACTTACTTTCCTTCACCTTCTCTAGTTTACAAACTGTGAGACATTAAAATCAAAGGGCACCATTTTCTAAACCATAACCTTATCATGTGAAGACTTTGTTTGGAAACTCCACAAAGCTCTGGATATCATGAAGGAAACTATCTTCTCTCTTAGCATGCCAGACTCCAAAGCCAGCCTCACTGTCTTTCTCGTGATGCCATCAACCTCCATATTCGCTGTTCCTCACTGTTCCCCAGATTCTTCCTGCCTGCCTACCTTCTCACGACTGCTACTTGCCTCAGCTACCATACTGCTTTCTCTGGAATTCCTATAATGGTCAACATGGATGGAGGTGGGCGGTCCTTGGACTTCCCACAGGTCAGGGAACCCTGATTGCTCTTCGAGCTGATGAGGGAGGGGGACTTAATGGGGGAAGGGGAGGGAAATGGGAGGCAGTGGCGGGGAGGAGGCAGAAATCCTTAATAAATAAATAAATTTAAAAAAATAAAATAAAAAATAAAAGAATCAGAACTATGTCAACATAGTACACAACTTTCCATTGGAGAATTGTACTTTTAGTAGCATTATTTGGTAAATTAATAAAACCTTGCACAAACAAAACAGCCAAAGGAACTAAAGAGCTTAAGCGTGGGAACAACAGAAATCAAAGATTACAAAACTAATAACAGATAAGAACTACCATAAGAAGAGGCTGACCCCAGGGAGGTTATGTTGGGAATAGTTCAGATTTCAGATGTGTGATCCATAGACATAAACAAAACAGGCTGTGCCTTGACAAATTTTGTAATATTAAGATCTTTCATCATGAGAAGAATTCTCTAGAAAAAATGTGAATACTAGTTTTCAGGTAGTGTCGATGATATGCAAAAAAGATGTCTACAATGACTGAAAAATATGCTGAACTTTTGTATAAGAATTGACAAATGGGCGATGACTTTATAAAAAGGGATATAGACCTGGAGTTGAGATGAAAACAGTACAGTCCATGTACGAGATAAATTATCAGCAATTCTTCCATGACAAGGATAACATAATTAACCATATACAACTTTCTTCACCATGGGCCTAGAAGGTATTACTTTTGCCAGTGTTACAACTATTTGAGAAATGTATATTGTTAACAAGAATTCCAAGCCTTCAGCTCTTCAACACTACTGGTTAAGGAATTTACAAGCGGCATTATTATAAATATGCATGAATATCTGGGCACATAGGCAGGTTCACTAGTGAAGTATTGGTGTGTAAAGAAATGCTTTAAAATCAGTACATAAAAGTGTGCATAATTTACTCTCCTGTGTTCCGTATAAGTATGGTACATGCAATTCATTCAGGATGGAACACAACAGAGCTTCAAGACTGCCCAGCTATTGCTTTTAAAGAGTGTGTCTGCTCTTATGCCATAATGTTCCCTTGGCCTGTTAAACAATGAAATTCCCAAAAAGTTTTGATTGCCACTGGTAGCTAAAATCTGAAATTTATGGGAGGTTTAATTCTAAGCATTATTAATTGGTTGCAAGATTACCACTGAACAATGCCATGGTGACTTGTCCCATTTGCAATGTTTCATTTTTTTCCTTTTTTCTTTGTTTAAAAACTTTCAGTGTCAGTTGTACAAATAATCAGTTTAGTTATGATAGCTTCATGCATATGATGTACTTTCTTAATATCCTTCCTTAAGCAAGAGAAAGCTGTTAGTACTCACAAATCTGTACGTAGCTTCAGATGTATTCCACAGAAATGCACATCCTCTGTAGTGCGTATATTATGTGTAAGATACTTTTCAAAACATTGGGTAAAAGAAACAAAGAGTTTGGCTGTCCTTGTAATTATCTACGTTTATATGACCTGAACACTCCGTGAGATGTAGGAACCCATGATAGAACATACTTTTTTTTTGGGGGGGGGGGGAGATTCGAGACAGGGTTTCTCTGTAGTTTTGGGAGCCTGTCCTAGAACTAGCTCTTGTAGACCAGGCTGGCCTCGAACTCACAGAGATCTGCCTTTCTCTGCCTCCCGAGTGCTGGGATTACAGGCGTGTGCCACCATCACCCAGCAAACATAATTTTAATCTAAATCTTCCAGCAATCCATTCACAATGAAGTAGATAATATTTTTTTCTGTTAAAAAGTATCTTGCAAAAAAATGGCTAGACACTTAAGTTTTGTAAAACTATAAAGTCAACCATCGAATTTCCAAAGAAAATATAAATACCCTAACACAGTGGTTCTCAACCTTGCTAATGCAGTAACCCTTTAAGACATGCAGCTCCTTGGGTTGTGTTGACCCCAGGCATAAAATTACTTTCGTTGCTACTTCATAACTGCAATTTTGCTACTGTTATGAATTGCAAATCTTTGTGTTTCCTGATGGTCTTAGATGATCCTCTGGTGACCCACAGATTGAAAACCACTTTGGAGTATGTGGCTAAGCTCATAAGTAGACCATTTCTACAAGCTTGTGGAAACTGAAATGTTAGTGCTTCCTACGTAAAATCAATATGCAAATTTTATTTGGAAACAAAGAGGTAAATGTATCTTTGCGTGTAGACATGGTGGGAAGAGTAAAGCCCTCGTCCTTTTGGTTTAAGAATATACAAAGGGGACTATTGCTCCTCTTGAAGAATAAACATAGGTATTGTTCTCAGAGAGAGCAGGAGCCATATTTCCAAGTGGTGCTAGGGAGGCACAAAGCGCCAGGCAATGCAGAGCCATTTCCAATGTGTTTCTGCAAATTACAGATTAGATTCTGTGGAATTCCTTCCCAGGTTATGAGAGGGGTCCAGTCACTCAAACACAAATGAGAAAGGCAATGTGACTTAGTGAGTTAGACAGAATGGGTTCCAAGCCTTGCTTCTGGGTATGGATATCTCAAAGACTTGAGGAAGTCACTAACCAGAAAATGAATGGGATCCAGATACAAGACAAGGATAAGAAACAGACAGGAAAAGTGGCTGGCTAGCTGCAGAGAGAGTAGTCAAAAGCAGTTTCTTTCTTTCAAGCTGGAAGCACTTAACAATACTGCTGCCAGAAATCGTAAATGACCTTAATTGGAGTAGATTACATATAAGATACAGAATTTGTGACACTGGTGAATCTCAACATGGGGATTCAAGTTAGAACCATTGAAACTAAATATTTTCAGTGAAATACCACAGTTAAAAATCCAAGGCAGTCAGTCTTTACACACGTGCTCAACTGACATTGGCCAAACACACTCCACGATCACTTTGCTAGACGGTAAAGTTCAAAAGGTAAAGGCTCCATCATTCCCTTCAAGGAACTCACCTTAGAACTAGAGATGTATTGAGATAGGTATATTCTTTTAGGTTTCAAGTGATTTAACTAGAATGTGTACAGTAAAGGTAAAATGACTACCAGAGAAATGAGAAGAAAGGAATAAACATAGATCTGAGAGGAACTGAGCTACATCTGTAAAGAAAAGTTTGACAATGAAGGCTGTGGGGTGTGGTCTTGCCTTTTAGGGAGATGTAATTAATCAACTTTTACCAGTGTAATAGAATAGGGGAATCAAGAATAGCATAACATTATTTCCGGCAACGATTTGTCTCTTTTGACTTTTTGCATGGTGGTCATTTCCTCATATGACCCCTTGTTACCTTACTCCTTTCTCAAATCCTTCGTGATAATCACTTTCCTAGGGATTTACTTTCTTCCATCTACATCCTCTCCCTATGTGATTGTATGTGTGCCTGCACAAATTTTGTCCACACACACAACTATTTAATGATGTCTAGATCATTATATTACTTCAATATCTCCACCAAATAACCATCTTCTAGAAAAAGAAAACCAGCAAAATAACCCTCACACTTTTTCCCAAACATGCTCCACATCCAGCCTTCCATATACAGACAATACCATCCACTGATTATTCAATCAGTAAAGCTTCATAATCATACATAATTCTTCTCTTTTTCTTATTTCCTATGTCAGATAAACTATCGTATCTTTGTAACTTTAGTTTAAGATAAGAATTGTTGCCGGGCGATGGTGGCGCACGCCTTTAATCCCAGCACTCGGGAGGCAGAGGCAGGCGGATCTCTGTGAGTTCGAGACCAGCCTGGTCTACAGAGCTAGTTCCAGGACAGGCTCCAAAGCCAAAAAGAATTGTTTAGTATTCTCCATTTCCATAGTTAATTCTCTAGCTTAAGCTGTCTGTATCCTTCACTAGTATCCCTACAGCAACATGCTAGGTAAGTCCTATTCCTCATATACCATGAGTTTCCTACCCAGTTGTGAGAGCAATGGAGAGTTTGTGGGGCAGTGGAAATAAAACCAAATGAAGTAACTGGGCAATGAAGGCTTTTTATTAATATCTACTCATTCAATGTAAAGAACCCAGATATTAACTTGGGAAGATTGCAAGTACTCATAAGAAGGGGAAACTGAATAAAGAAGAAATTCACCAGTAGGTGTTTTCTCTCTTTCTCTAGTTTCCCTTCTGCAGTGTGTGTGTGTCTGTGTGTCTGTGTGTCTGTGTGTGTGTGTGTGTAGTCTTATATATACATAAAGAATTTTAGGACTTATCCTGAGATAAATGATGTGATATTTTTCTTTCTATATCTGACTCATTTTACCTAATATGATCATTTCTACTTATATCCATTCTCCAGCAAAGCATATAATTTCCATTCTTTAGGCCTACAACAGTCCATTATGCGTGTGCACACGTAAGTGCACGTGCGTACACATACTCACACTATATTTTCTTTGTCCATTCATTTATTTGGTGGGTAGATTTAACTATTGTAAATTGCATTGCCATAAACACATATATCCAAATATATTTACAGCATATTGCCTTCCTATTCTTCAGATATATACCCAGAAATTGTCAGATGCTATCTATGCCTCAGATTTTGACACATACAAACAATTTATTGGTATAAGCCTTTAAAGATAACACTGTCAGGGTTGGAGAGAGATGGTTCAGATGTTAAGGGCACTGGTGGCTCCTCTAGAGTTTCTGAGTTCAGTTTCTAGCAATTTCATGGTGGCTCACAACCATCTGTAATAAGATCTGGTGCCCTTTCCTGGTGTGCAGGTAAATGTGCAGGTAGAACATTGAATATATAATAAATTAATTAATTAATCTTTAAAAAAGATTAGACTGCTGCCATTCAATCTTCCTTGCAAAGTTAAAGCCAAGGAAGAAGTAAAATGAATGTCTTGAAAATTGAGTATTACCATCACTTCCCGAGTCTTTGGGCTAATAGCATGTGTAAAAGCATGTTAAAGTCACTCAAACTCTGTGCTCTAAAAATAGATGCACTAGGTTGCCTATAAATTCTTTATTTCTTGCAAATTCAAAGAGTAATGCCACCAACCACCTAAAGAATCTTGTTTCCTCAAGAAAATCAGAGCAGAATAAAGTTATTTTATATACATATATTGATGTACCTTCTTTACCAAAAACATACTTTGGACAACTAGTAAAACAAAAGCAACAAACTCACTCTCAGAGTTCCCCTGTAACATGGTTGGGCAGAAATTGAAATTCCGCAGTGCAGAAGACTAAAATATCCATCATTGTTAACTGCTACACTGTGGGTGGCTGAGAGAGAAATCTCTCCAGGGTCTAGGACCCTAAGCAGGCAACAATAAATTCATTTATTTTTATAGGGAATTTTAAAATAAAAATCTTTACTTTTAGGGGTCTCTTTTATCCCTAAAGTGCATCCTAAATATTTACTGTTCAGATTTCATTAATAAAAGTACCATGTTTTTTTTTTCACACGGCACACAGCAATAACCCCAGATTGACCTGAAAGATCGGGTCCAGTGAGTGATAAATCCACTGGCCCCAGTTTGGAAAGAAAGTATTTTCTCAAGATCACAACAGCAGACATACACACAATCCTATAGACACTTTCAGAAGTGCCCCCTAGTAAAACCACGACAGGCACTTTGATCTTGGTCCCTCGCTTTTAGTAACATGTCAGCATACCTGGGATTAGAAGCCAGACAGAAGTTAGAGCAAAAATCAAACAAGCAGTGAAGAGGGAGTGGGCAGGGACATGTGTTTGCCTCCATACTTGCACACCAAGGTGAAAAGTGCAGCCTGCACTCCGGTCAAATATGGGATATAAACAGACATAAAAGCAGGATTATCTCTCTTCCATGGGACTATGCCCCGCCCCCAATCAATGGCTGATCTGTGACAAAAGAGCTAAGTCAATATTGAAACAAAAGATACTGGCTACATTCAGCTCAACCCTAATCTCAGGTAAACTTGTACAAAGTTCAATAAGTATTCATTCCTCTGGTTGCGATTCTCCCAGACCCGGAAGAACTACGGATGGGGAGGGGCGCAGACCCACCCCTTGTTCCATACTGAGTCAGTTCTTCTCCTTTCCCCTCTGGCTCTTGACAGATTGCTCTTTGCAGACCCTTTTGTTCTAACTCTAGGTCAGCCAGCAGAAGCTTCTAACTGGAAAGCTAGCAATCAGGGAGCGACTGCTCATCTGTGTCCTGCCTTCCTAAAGGAATGGGTCCCTAGGAACAGTGTCCTCTGAAAGTGAGAAAGAATGCTGATGCTGAACTGGCAGATTTCCCTTGGCTTATGTAATTCAAGCTAGAACATCAGTGAAGCCTGAGGCAAAGTGTATTGGCCTTAGAAGTGATGCTGTAACAGACCTCCTTAAACAATATTTTACATCAGATCGAAGACCCCTCATATCAAAGAGTTTTTGGAGTAAAGGTGTGAAGTAGCTGAATTCCGTGAAACATGATTTCCACTTCTGAAATGTGCCATGCTTCAAATGACTACTATTCAGAAGAATTTGGTTTACTTTTCCAAAGACTATTAAAGGGGAAAAAAAGAGATAAATCCTGAAAAAGGTATGTGACTATTATCATCTCTGATATTATCTGATATTATAGGTGTGCTTAGAATCCACATTTCCACCATTTTACTTTGGGGGCTGGTTTGATTGCTTAGCACCGATGCTCTGTAATACTCCAGCATTGAGTGACATGAACACCTGCTTCATCATTTCAGCAGGTTCTTTCTTCAAGAGAAGGTGGTTTAAAACATACCTGTGGTCAATGGAATATATAAGTCAGACATTCACTAAACTCTTGGAATATTGAAATCAATGAATGGCTTTCTTTGATATGGGAAAGACATCGTCTACATACAACAGGAAAACTGCACCTATGAGCTCTCAACAATAATAGTGTCTGAGCAAGACCAGCATAATGACAACACAAGCTGGCATGCTAAAATGACTACAGGCAGGATTCCATATGGTCTCACCCTTAGATAAAGTGACAGGTGGTTTACTTCTGCTGAAAGAGGGAGAAATAGTACCTTTTAGGGACAAGGTCCAACAGACTGTCCAATCTCAGTGGTTAGCCCTGGACACACATATACAGAAGCAAAGTGAAATGGGTTCAGTAGGTTATATATACATGTGCATATATTTGTGTATATGTGAATATATATGTATGTACATATATATACATGTGTATATGTGCAACAATAATAATTTAAAAGGAGAATACTAATTTGGGAAGGAAAAGATAAGAAATTGAAAGAGGGAGTGGGAAAGGAGTGGGAAGGACAGGAATGATGTGGTCATGTATGAAGTTCTCAAAAATAAAATTATTACATAAAATATAATAAAAAGTCATGTTATTTGCAGAAAAGGAGAAAAGAACATCATAATTTCATTGAATATAAGCTGAGGAACAGTAGCCCATGTTTTCTTTTATATGGGTTACTTTGACAAATATATCTTATTAAAAGTAGAAGTATGAGTGTTAAGGGAAAGAAAGAAGATGAGGGAAGTAAGAGGAGGAATAATTATGGCAATGAAGGCATGGCTACAATCAGCCAACATTATCCATACATATAAAACTTCATAATTAAATCTATTGTTTTTGCAACTTGTAATTAATATATGCTGTTATCAAAGAAAAAGAGCTATATCTAGCTGATTTCTGATTTTCCTTATAAAAGTTCTAATTGGCACATATCAACTGTACACATCCCTGGACTATATTGTGATGTTCAACATATGTATACAATATTTAGTGATCAAATCAGGGTGAGAAGTACACCCATCACCTTGAAAATGTATTAGTTCTTTGTGTTGGGAATGCTCAAATTCATTTCTCTTTTATTAACTGATGTAGGATTCCCCTCTGTATTCTGTGAATACCTTTGGTTAATAAAGAAACTGTCTTGGGCCTACACAGGGAATAGAGGTAGGCAAGGATAACTAAACTGAATTCTGGGAGAAAGAAGGAGGAGTAAGTAAGAAGTCATGTAGCCCCACCAGAGACAGACACTAGATGGAATTTTACCCAGTAAAGCCACATGGTAATACACAGATTAATGGAGATGGGTTATATTAATATGTAAGAGTTAGCAAAGACGAAATTAGAGCTAATGGGCCAAGCAGTGATTTAAATAATATAGTTTCTGTGTGGTTATTTCTGAGATGCCAGGTGGTGGGGAAACAAACCAGTTACCTCCTTGCAACAAATGTGGCCAACTAAATCCACTTAAAACCTGAGAAAGTTTAAAAAGTAATTTTAGACACAGAAAAAAAATAGAGTTAATGCCATGGCTCCTTTAAGAGAAGTTTTCCTGATTCAGCAGTAGCAGAAAAAAGCAGCACTGTTTTGAAATACTGGCTTTCTGGGTCATGCTGCCAGTGTAACCTCTGGCTCTTTTGGAGGCCAAGCATTTAAATGGGTTTTGTGAGCAGAGTGCTATACCCTGCTTAATGGTGTGACATAGACCCACTGTATACCTAGAACTGGGGCGATATGCACTGCTTGCAGAGTCCACCATGTTGACTGGGTGGACGAAGTAGGCAAGGCCATATTTGTCCTTGTAATGGCACAGCCTAAGTTTTAAAGATGTGCTTAGAATTTTAAGAAACACTTCTTATCATAAAATAATTACAGATATATAATAAATACAAATCCAGATGGAAAAGACCTCTAAATGGGTCACAGTATTGGATAAATGTACATATGCTTTGGACAGAAAATATAGAGTATAGAGAGTCATAAAAAGAAATAAATGGTATTTTAAAAAGGTATTTAAAGAGATGGTACAGACAGTCATAGATTAAAGGAGTAAAAAAAATAATAAGTCATGTAAATATGAAAAATACACAGAGAGTCTGGATTATGTATATTATTATTACATTTTCTTTGAATATTTTGACTGTGAAGGAGCTAAGTAACCAACATAAATACTTTAAAGGTATCTTGACTTCAAAATTTGGGTCTAAGAATATGTTGCTTTGGAACATAAGAAAAGTTCTTTTTTTGTTTCCACAGAGGATGAGAGCCTGTGGAATTCTTCCAGAATAATGTGACTTGATGAACCAAGATCCCCTGAAAGGTCACCTGAACACACCTCAGAAAATTACTTCACCCATTAAACAGCAGGAAACAATTTGAAGAGAGCTACACCCAAATTCCCAAATATTGTTTATAAATGTTTGTTTACATTTAAAGGGAGATATGCTATAGAGATTTGCATTGGTATGGATCTTGGTTTATTGATATAAATTTAAGGTCAATTTTGTTATATGTATATTTCTGCTCTGGATTAAGGTATTGAGTTTGTGCAGCTCATTTAAAAATGTATTGTATAATTGAGAAATAAAGGTTAATAGATAATCATCTATAATAGTCATGTTATGTTTTCTAGGTGTACAGAGATATATTTCAGATAGAAAGACATTCTTCAAATCTTTCAAAGACTACAGAATATGGCATTTAAAATGTTTAAAGAAGTTAGGACTTTTCACAACAGTGTGACACATCTGCTCCTGGCAGCACCAATTACTTCAAGAGGAAGATTGGCATTGAAGAGGCTCCTGATGAAGTTTGTTTGTCATTTGGGCAAAAAGCTGCCCTTTCCTGGACTGCTTGATGAAATGGGCATGCAAGACCCACAGAAAAATGACCACTGAATTTGCCTAAAGGTGAGATGGTACTTTGGGGTTCCTGCTTCATGAATGAGTCTACCAGACATTCTGCAGGACACAGAAGAAAGTGACTGACAAACTTCCAATATAGGTAGCACTGCCTATGAAATTTCCTGCTTTATGAAAAAGCCTGCCAGATACCATGGGCCTGTAGACTGAAGTCAGATACCCCAACAATACAGAAGAACTTTGAGTGATTGTCCAGGTAGTGAGATGTCTCTATCAATTCTAGAGTTTTGGAAGTTACTCACAATAAACTTATTGTTTACTTAGGTAATATTATATCCTCTGGAGTCTTTGATGGAGTTGAAGAATTTATGATTATAGTTATAGTTTTCCTTAGTTATGATAAAATATTAAGTAGATATAAATATTGTAACTATAATTCTTCCTTGATACCTGTTTTTTATATGTAATTTTACTATGTTAAAATTAAAATCTTCCTTCTTATTTAAAAAGAAAAGGGGAGGTGATGTGGGATTCCCCTCTTTAGGCTGTGAATACCATTGGTTAATAAAGAAACTGTCCTGGGCTTGCACAGGAGATATAGGTAGGCAGGGAAAACTAAACTGAATGCTGGGAGAAAGAAGGAGTTAGTGAGAAGCCATGTAGCTCCACCAGAGACAGACATTGGATAGAACTTCACCCAGTAAGCCACAGCCATGTGGCGATACACAGATTAATGGAGATAGGTTAAATTAATATGTAAGAGTTAGAAAAGAAGAAGCTAGAGCTAATGGGCCAAGCAGGGATTTAAATAATATAGTTTCTGTGTGGTTATTTTTGAGCTAGTGGGTGACCAGGAAACAAACCAGTGGCCTTGTTGCAACAATTAACTATAGATATCCTACATGGTTAAAATAGCACAATGTGCTTCTTTCAAAATATGTTGTTGCTATTATTGACTACATTTCTCTATAAATCAAAAGCATCAAACACACACACACACACACACACACACACACACGCACACACACACACACACACACCATGCAAGCAAACACCCAAGCAGTTTTTTAAACCTCTGGTAAAGGAAGATATTTTCTTTCCTGTACATTAATACACTAAGTTTTGATCTTGTTTAGTTTACATCTGAGTACTTGGGAAACTGAGGCAGGATGATTAAGTTCAATGTCTACCTAGGCTGGAGGGCTATAGAGGAAGTCCAATGTAAGTTTATTCAATTCTGTGAGGCCTTGTGTCAAAAAATAAACATTTTAAAGAATATTTTTCAGTAGTGGAGAGCTTGCTCAGTGAGCACAATGCTCTAGATTATGTCATTGCACTGTCAGAAAAATTAGAAATGAAGGTTAAGTGACTCATCTAAATTAAACATTACTAGATCAAAATTTAAATTTAGGCAGTCTTAACTCAACATAAATGGCAAGCATTATACCAAATAGACAAACAAACATAGAAGTAGGCACTGCTTATTGAATGCCTGGAGCTTGTCTGGACTTAAATAAGTACGTACCTATTTCTACTAGACAGTATCATGTCCTTCATAGATGATAATTATCCAATGAGCAGTCAGTGCCAATCAGGACTGGAGCACATATATCTAATTCTTGAATCACACAATTTCCACACTATCGTATGATGTCTTCCTATTATTCCCTCCTAATTTTTAAGAAGTTTTATATAAAATATCGAGTAATTATTAATGATCTCTGACTATATATCAGGTACTGATGAAATCTAAGTTCTAATAGTCCTATAAGAAGAAATAAAGCTTAATCTCAGTCTTAGATTCTACAGAATTAGATTTATGTTGCCCATAAGAAAAAGGAGAAAATAACATAATACTAAAATAGTCATGATATTAATAATAATTATTAAATAATAGAGCAAAAATATTCAGCCAACAATATAAGAAATTAGCCAGGAATAAGAAGCCAATCACAGCCTCTCTTTCTATTTTCCCTGGAACTCCACAGCAAGAACACTAAGCAGGTAGACAAAATGTCTAGTTCTCTAATTGTCTTAGATGGGTTTATATTGCTGTGATAAAACACTATAACCAAACTCAATTTTGGAAGGAAAGGATTTATTCAAATCCTACAGATCCACATTATAGTATAATGGAGGAAGGTCATTGGTTAAAAAGAAACTGCTTGGTCCTCATAGGTTAGAACATAGGTGGGTGGATTAAACAGAACAGAATGCTGGGAGGAAGAGGAAGTGAGGTAGCCAGGCGGGAGGTGCTGGTGCACGCTAGCCAGATTTATAGGTAAACATTAGCCCAAGGCAAACACGCCCCCTAAGGGGCTGGACTTATCCCTACAATAGTACATCATGGAAAGAAATCAGGGCAGGAACTCAAAATAGGAACCTGGAAACAGAAACTGAAGCAGAAGCTATGGAGGAATGCTCCTAACTACTGACATGACATGCTCAACCTGCTTTCTCAGAACCAGGGACCACTAGCCCAGGTTAGGGACTTACCAACAATGGGCTGGAATTTCCAACAGCAGTCATAAATCCAGAACAATACCCTGCAGATTTGGCTACAGTCGTCTTATGAAATTATTTTATTCAATGACAATTCCATCTTCCCAGATGCTTCTACTTTTGTTACATTGACCAAAAAACAAACAAACAAAAACTAGCCAGCATAACAACCATAGTGATTTTGGGTATCACTTCTATTTATCTTCCATACCCTGTTTGCACAGGCTAACACCTGTAAAGGGTAAAGAGAATCGAGAATAGCCTAAAATCACTGCTAAGAAGAAGCTGGGGTAAATCTTCCATGAAAGGTTTGTTTTACTTAAATATCTTCCCCCTCTTCCTATTAGCCCATTTTCCATTTTCTGGGTCAATCTGACAGTTGAAATCATCAAAAATATTACTTCCCTACCACTAAAGTATAAGTTAAATTCAATGTTTAGTGTAATGAGCTCAAAGTATTGGGGCTGGGGCAGTAAGGAGGATTCCTGGCAAAGACAGATAGTCCTGTTTTTAAAAATTCTACTCAGTTAATAATTAGATGACATAAAGTTTTCAAACATGAGAAGGGAACAGGAATTTTTTTCTTTCTTTCAAAAAATTTTAATCACCAGGTCTATTATTTTGTTTAAATCCTGAATGCTAGTATATTGCAGGCATTGTGGATAGCTTCTTAAAAGAAAAGTATAAAACTAGTTTATTACCCACTGTTGCCTCATATTTACTGTAAAGTAAATAGCAGTCATAGGTAACAGCTCCTTTTGTCCTAAATTACTACTTCCCTATACTCTCCAGAGACATAGCTAACTCCAGCTTGACAAAGATTGATCCTCAGTCCAGACCGAAGAACTTGTGCTTTGCACAATGCCCCCACCCACCCCACCCACTTTACAGTGCTCAGTGGCTGAGTTCCAAATCATACCCAAACTGCTCCGGGCTCAGAGTCTCGCACTAGCCCCAGCAAAATCAGCTCATTTCTAACCAGCTTTCCTTGTTCAGATGAGCTTTTGAATTTTGCCTTTCCCTGAGCTAACAACAGGCTGAGAGTTTATGTCCAAAGGAATCAGAAACATATGGCAGGCATTTCTCCTAACACTGCTCCGAGATTTTATAATTCAAGAACAGTCCACTTTGGAGGCAAAGTGCACTTTGGGAAGGTGTTGGAAGGCCAGTGGCGTGGGACTGAAGAGGCTCCACAAATGCAGAAGACAAGATCATTTGGCCTTAATTTTGTCATCCAGGGTTATGAGAAAGAACACCAAGTCCTCATGGGAATCACTGGGAGAACTTTCCATTTGCCGGCTTTCTCCACATTTCCTTCCCTTCCTTGACTCGTTTCCGACACCCTCGCCTTTACCCAGCACTTCTGCTTTCTTCAACAAAGACTTAATGGCCTAAGACCTACATGAAACATAGATACAGGCTCAAATACTGAATATGACTAAATTCTGGCCCAAGACTACCGTTCATTACTATCACTGCTCATGGGGACCTTAGGACAATTTCTAAGGCTTCTTCCCATCATCTTCCCTACCTTTGTGTTCTAATGTGGAACAAAGAAGCACAAATGTAGAAATTCCAGGGCTCTAAGTTCTTTCTGACAAATTGACTCATGTCACTTCGTTTTCCTAAACTTCGGTTTTAAGCAGTCACAAGATGGGACTGATGACCATGCTAAAACAGGACTGTGGTAAGAAAGAGCAAAAGCAGTTCATGAAATAATTTTGTCAACTGTCCTTAAGATAATTAGAAAAGCAGTGCAATGGTGGCGCACGCCTTTAATCCCAGCACTCTGGAGGCAGAGGCAGGCGGATCTCTGTGAGTTCGAGACCAGCCTGGTCTACAAGAGCTAGTTCCAGGACAGGCTCCAAAGCCACAGAGAAACCCTGTCTTGAAAAACCAAAAAAAAAAAAAAAAAAGATAATTAGAATCTGAATTAAAAATCAGCTCCATTAGAGGTCCCAGGTATCTTAACATCAGCAAGCTCTCCACCAGATTTCTCTCTCATTCTAAAATCTCACTCGCTCTATCACAGAGACAAGCTGGACGAAACAGATGTCTACAGGGATTCCTTTTAACCGAAATTCCCAGAAGAAATGACCAGAGGTCTTCTACTATTGTCTGACTCTACACCAAGCTGTTGGGTGTCAATAGTCAAGTAACCTGAGCTCACCAAAAGTTCTTACATAAGCCAGAAAGAGACGCCCCAGTCCTCAGTGTTTAGTCTTTACCTTCAAATCACCTTTGAGAAGGGGTTCAGTCTGACATTTACCCAGGCCCCCTGGAGGTCTGAGCTGAAGATGCCCTTTTAGCTGTGTCAGATCATCGCATTTTATCTGCTGCAAATTTCAACTAGATAACCAGGGATTGAGTCAGACTAGACTTCATTCAGGGGTGGTGAGGAAGACCCCAGAAGCTGAATGGTTTAAAACTCAGGTAGGAGATCAGAACTCTATGACAGGACCATCACCTGCCCTGTGCAAGGCTGATACTCCCTGGTGCCCATGCTCTCAAGATCACTTGAATGACACAGAACAACCAGGACTTTGGGACGGCCTGTGAGCAAGCAGTCCATTTCCATTGATTTTGGCCAAAAGAAACAAAGCTGCTGAGGCCTGCATGGGGGGTTGTCCTTTAAAAAGCTGACGCAACACTGTCCCATGGAATAAAGCAGGCACAACAGCACTGGAAGTCGGATTTAAATCTTTAACACCTCTGCCTACATAAGTGGCCTTAGTAAATTACTATCATGAACCTCATTTTTCTCATCTGTCAAATGCAAACTTAGACCATCCCACCTCACATGTAGTAAGAGCTACCTGGAATTTTAAGTAACTAACTAAGAACTCCTTGTGATGTTGATATATGCACAGATGCAGTTACGTGTAGTTTTAGGGGTGCAGAAATTCCTTGGTTATCCTAATGTGACGAGCGAGGAATATCGCTAAGGAAACCTCTGTGCATCTGTGACCCTTTCGACCTTCTTGACTCCTCCTGGCTACTGCCCGTTTCTGCTCTCTAGAAGCCAGTGAGTCTCAGCACCACCTCCCAGGGTGCTACAGGCACTGCCTCATCTCACAGCCTGGGTGCTCCCTCAGAGCACACAGACTGGCAAGGAGAAGGAGGGCAATAGTCATCTGGAGATACTGGGAATCTGGAGGGTCAGATATAACATACAGCCAGGTGTGGTCACCAGAGAAACCATCAAAGGCTTCCCTTGGACAGAGTCACAGTTGCCCACAGACAGGGACTAGGAGGAAGCTCGGCCCTGCAGTTTTCACTCACCAATGCCCACAATTAGTAAGGATGCAGTGGGATCATGTTCACAGCATTTGGGGCATTACTACAGAGAGTATGCTGCAGAGGAGGAGGACAGGCTAAGAAGAAAGAATAAGAGGGAAAAGAATACAACAAAGGCTAAAGAGATTCAATGGAATAGAGGGTGGGCAAATCTCTAGGGTACAGTCGCCTACATTTTGTAGAATGACTTTCAAGCTATTCCTTTTGACTATCGTTCTACAGACAATCTATGACCTCTGTTCAGAGAAAACAAATTGCAGTAGAATGATCTATTTATTCTGTCGCTTTCTGCAAAGACTAATGGACATCCAACTCAGGCATACCTCTATGGCTGCAATATCTGCCCTTTATAGAAAATAAAAAGAAAAGGCAAGCATGTAGGTATGTGCCTGTGCATGCATGCATAAGTGTGTATATGTGTGGTTATGTGGGGGTGGGGATGTGGTGTATGTGTTTGGGGGTACGGTGTGTGTGATGTTTGTGTGTGCTTATGGTATATGTGGTATGTGTGTGGTGTGTATATGTGTGTTGTGTGTGTGTGGTCTGTGTGTGATGTTTGTATGTGTTTATGGTATATGTGGTGGATATGTGGTGTGTGTATGTGGTGTGTGTGTGTCTGTGGTGTGTGTGTGGTGTGTGTGATGTTTGTCTGTGTTTATGGTATATGTGGTGGATGTGTAATGTGTGTGTGGTGTGTGTGTGTGATGTTTGTGTGTGTTTACGGTATATGTGGTGTGTCTATGTGTGGTGTGTGTATATGTGTGTGTGTGTGTGTGTGCACATGTGTGCACATGGGCATGCATCGGTGGGTAGAACGACTTTTCTCTAGGGTTCTGGGCACATTTCACTTCAGAGGTCCTTCCAGCAGGAAGGCTGAGAAAAGCCAAGCTCAGCTCGGGTTTCACAAGCTTCACCCTGTCTAAAAGCTGGTCACAGAGTAAGCTGGGTATATTTCAGTGGCTGATTACAGTTCTCACAAATGCCACACTTTATCACTCCAATGACTCTTAATTTAGGGGAAATAATTGCCAGCCAAAGCAAAACAGAAAGAAAAACACAGTCCGCTACTTCTGGGCTCTCTGAGAGAACTGTCTTCCTATCTGGCCGTTTCCTTTGTCCCAAAATAGACAAGTCCACCTTGGCCTAACGTACCATGGTGGAGCAATTTGGCAAACATACACCACATTCTTCTAATTAGGCAACTGTACACAGACCTTTGCCATGGTGATGGCAGAAAACTACTGTTCAGACCCCATTCCCACTGTTCAAGTGATAAATGAGCCCAGGACTGTACTCCCTAGAGCCAAGCAGGCCCTGTCTCTGGACAAAGGCCAGGGAAAACATAACAAGATTTATAAGAGCCAGAGGCAGGGTGAAGACGAGTCGCGGGGTATGGGGGAAAGGACCACAGGAGGAAATGGGGTGAAGCTTAGCAGTTCCTTGTCACTATACGGCAGCAGGGTAAGGACAGGAGGGGGCAGAGGGTGGGTCTCTGAAAGAATGAGTGGCCCTGGTCACGGATCCTGTCTTTGGAAAGAATGAGAGCTGGTCCTGGAATCCCAGCCTGGTTTGGTCATTCATCCCATTTCCTTCTAAAGAGACACAGTGAAAGGAACACATTTAAAACCGGGGAGACAAATGGAGACAGGGAAGGGGCCATCATGTGCTGTTGAGAAGAAAAGGCATGATGGTACAATTAAAGATATTTACCAGAGACATTTGAGCCCCATTACATGCTGGCCTACAGTATTTGAGGAAGAGCTGTTTTATATCATTAAAGACAAAAGCCAGGTCTATAGGTAAGCTTTAAGAACAATAAACATCCTGAATTCAAGAATAAGTCTGTCAAATGAAGGGATATTGATTTTGGAGCAAGGAATATTATGTCAAACAACATTAGTTTAATTGATCTGAATTTAGTTTAAGTACTAAAAGCATTTATATACAAACAGCAAATGAAAATTAACTGCAGCTGAGCCCCACTGCTGATTCTCAAGGGCCCCCGCTTTTGGAGGGGAACCTGGCACTGGATGGACCTGGTTACAGACCTGTGCTTGCTCGCTTGCTTGGAGCGGCTGGGGTTTCTTCCCAGCACCACAATGAGGAAGGCAATGTGCTTTGTCTCAGAGTAGGAACATTTAACACCGCCTCTGACTTTTCAAAATACACAAATGGCTGTTTCATGTTCTGAAGGAATTCATTTAAAAAAAAAAGGCAAGGGTGAAGCCAGGAACAAGTCAGTCCCCAAGCTAGAGAAGGGCTCTGTCCAAAGGTGCATAGAAAAGGGCAAGAGATGCTAGGGCAGTGGTTCTCAACCTGAGGCTCACAACTCGTTTTAGGGAGCCAAATGATCCTTTTGTAGAGCTCACCTAAGACCTTTGGAAAACCCAGCCATTATTATTTATAACAGTAGCAAAATTAGAGTTATGAAGAAACAATAAAAATAATTTTATGGGTGGGGAATCACCACAACATGAGAAACTGTATTAAAAGGGCACAATATTAAGAACATTCAGAACCACTGCTCTTAATGCTTGCCGAGGCTCAAACCCTTATGAACAATGGCCTACATATCTAATTAGGACATTCCCCCCCCCCCCCGCTCTTATAGCTAAAGGTAGGATCTGGAAGGAGGAACTTGCCTAGGACAGAACAGTACTAGTAAATAATACTAGCTTACGTCCCTACAAAGGAATAACATGAAAGAAGAGACATCAAAATGTTCTAAATCTATTCTATGCCTATATTTAAGTTTTATACTTACAAACAAAAAAAAAAAAAAAAACAAGAACAATGGGATCCACCACAGTTTTCTTCCTAATCTCCCTACAGCAGCATCTCAGAGAAGCCAGGGATGTGATCATATTCAAAGCCTCATGGGTAAGAGGAAATATGGTTCTGTTGAAGGGGAAAATACTGACCCCCTTTAAAAGTAGGCTGGTCCCAGCACCCTGGTCCTGTCATAGGCCCTATTGGTAAGGGTGTGAAGATACCATTATGTGTTGGTCTGATATTTAATGTTTGGTTAGTATAGGAAACAATCACGCTGTCACTTGGCTTTTGGAAGCCTGACAAAAAGCTGGAGGTGGTGTTTTGTTTGCGTCTTGCCATTTGGACGTTCTTTCTCTGAGAGCCATTTTGACACTCCAGAGTCAAAGGGCAGTCAAGTCTTATATGTAGACCTGAAAAAATTCTCTTTATCTCCAATTGTAGGCTTCCACTTTGATTGCACGACTCTGAATATTTTTGGATTAATATCTTCTGGGAGAGCATGGCCACAGAACCTCAAATGGCCTAACTCTCTAATACTCTATCTATGCATTGAAATACATGCATGAAATTCACACCCAGGATTTTAGCTTGAGGGGATTTTCTCCTATGTTCTCAAGGTATGAGACTCATCCCATCTCTATTCTGATTTCTCCTTCCTGAGACCTTTCCTTATGCCATCCATCAATGGAAACATTTGCTCTTTTTTTTTTCTTCCTCATGGAATCTCCTGTCTTGCCACTCATATGTTCCAGCTGCTAGGCTCCTGGGATAATATCTTGAAAACAATTTTCTGCCACATTCCTGGATTTAAGGAACAAGACATCTACTGCATGAACATGGGCATATAATTTCAATAAAACATCCTAAGTGATAAAACAGATGTAAGAAAGAATACATTGAGAGCAGAGAAGAGGATCATTGAACCAATCTGGAAATTCAGAAAAGAATTGCTTGGTTGTAATAAAAATCTGTTCATGGTGCTGAGGTACTCTGTGTGCTTGCACATGGGAGACTGGCAAGAGCCTGTCAACAGGACCCTAGGCCATCACATGAGTGGCTTCCTAACCTCTTTATTGCTTTCTTTCCCCTTGTGAGAGGCAGATGGTCTTCTGTTTGACTCAGTCCCCTCTATTTCGTAGATATGTGAGATTGTATGAGCCACTTAACCTCCCCAGACCTGTTTCCTCTTGTGAATATATAGAAAATACCAGCTGTTCTATCTCCCAACACGGAATGGGAAAGGGAGTTTGAGCAGAGAGAATGTGGCAATGAACCTCTACAAATCAAAGGACAAAGATCACAGGTTCTTAGCCCTAGAGTACTTAGGAAACCAGAAAGAAAAGTGAAAGGCAGACACTGGTGAGGCTTCCTGTGTATTCAACTTAGAACAAAAAAGTTCTCTAATGATCCTTTCAACATGACACTAAATAAGTCTCATCACTTTCCCATGCCTGATCCTCCCCCTCAGTAGAAGAGTAGAAGATTGGTATCAGTTTCTGAGGTCTCTTCCAATTTTGATTTCTAAGAGCAGAGTTGTAAGTTCACTGGAGAAATCTTCAAATTTCTGAAAACCTTATTTAAATCTACCTCCTGGCATGTAACTAGTAACTGTATGAATATTACAGATTATAAAATATGAAATAAATATAAACACATATACCTAAACACATGCACGTATATGTAGAGACTCAATACATATGTATATATAGTGCAATATCAGCCCAATGCCTGGAGTTTCTCTTTCTTTCAGTATTCACAGTATTGGGCTCAGTACCAAAATTTTTCTCCAAGTTTCTGAATCTTGTTCCTACAAAGATTTGTCTTCTCTTTCTCTGATTAAAATAAGTAAATGCTGGGTCCTGTGCCAAGGACTTGGAGGCTGCCTGACAATGAGCTATGACATTTGGGGTGTGCCCCTTTCTCTGTGACAACTCCGTGGGGGTGAAGCAAGGCTTGCAGTGACCTTATTGAATTTAAGTATTGAGGGTCTAGGCATGAACTGGACTCTCCTGCTCTCTATCTTCATCATTCCTGCCACTGGATCCTGCTACATCAGTGCCTGAGGCTAAAGAGAAGGACCCACTTTCAAAGAGTCACCATCTTTAGTGCTATTTCTCTCCCTGAAGGAACCTTTTGTGTTTACAGAACACTAGGAACCTTAGCGTGATGTAAGATGGAGAATAGAGGTAGAGAATAGTGTCGTGAACATAGGTACTGTCACGTTAGCTAGAGAGATCCTAGCTATCTCTTGTTATTGTGACAGAAAGTGGTTCAGGAGAAAGCCCCTGTTTCTGTAGACATAGCTCAGCTACTTTGGTTTGTTGAACGCAATAGTGGGAGGTACATAAAGTAAAGTTTTCTATAGCTCCTAGATTTCAGAAACAAATTATCTACTAGGAGAAATATGAAAATGAAGAGATAACTAAAAAAAAATATATGTAAGAAAGGCTGCTTTGAGAGCACAGGAAAATGAACATTAATTAACCAGTGTGGAAATACAGGAAAAATACTTCTTGGTTGTGATAAAAATCTGCTCATGGTGAAGTTGAAGGGTGCTTCTTATTGGTCACAGTGTGTTCTTGCCTTTGTCTCACAAATAAATTCACTCCAACCCCCTTAGAGAGCCAGGGAAGTGACCTTTACCTCAACTGGAATATGGCAGCACTCTGGAGGAAATAAAACAGACAAAAGTTCCATAAAAAGGGCAAACTTGGGTATAGATCTTGTGAATTTGAGAAAGAGTATAATAAACAGAGAGAACAAGGGTGCAATTTTTTGGAATATTTTGTCTTGTTAGAATCTTGATACAATGTGGGGCAGAGAGTCTGAAGATTTTCATAGTCTGGGATGTCAAAAAAAATATCATTTCATTTGTGCTTACCGCAGCTATCTGGTATACCAGTGTCCACCATATCTTTTAGCACATCACCCTACTTGTGGATCAGAAGCATGTGCTTTGGGCCAGGCAGAGTTTGTTCCCTTTTTTATCAAAGCAGTTCTCCTTTGCCTAGCAGATGTACTTTAACTTAGTCCATGCCCCACCTTCTCGCTATTTCGTGGCACAGCATCAAGCTGCTTAGACTGCCTCTCAATCTTGCTATGTACTGGATCTGGAATTGAACTGGTCCTTCAACTTTCAGCAGCCAACTATAGGTATGCTTCCTACAGCTGGGAGTAGGTGTAAATCTCCACACTTGACTCTCATCCTTAAGAACACATCTCAAAAGCTTTACCCCCCTGTCAGTCCCTAACACATTTAACTCTGTCCTTAGGTCTTATTCTAGACTAAATTGTTATCATTTTTGACATATTGTTTTCTCTACCAATCAAAAAGGTTGGTGAAATAATGATGTTAGTTAAATTAATCATATATTCCTAGACCCTACCAGATGGTAATTGCTTCAGAAACATTGGAGCAATTGTATGGGCAAAGAGAAAAATGACCAAAGGTTAACAGTCTTAAAAAATAGTATCAGTGGCTGATCCTTAGCTTCATGCTTGAGGGCATACACAGATCTGGAAAATCGTATCAGAATTCTGTCAACGAAAAGAAGCCTGTCTAACTATAAATTTGTGGTATTCTCTAAAACAAGCGAAGTACAGCAATTTAAAGCTGACTAAAAGTTTAAAAAGACAGCACTTATTTGAAGAAAGAACACATGAATATATGAATATTTACTCACCTTATTGATTATATATGTGTGGACAAATACACCATGTGTATATTTAGTATATATTAAAGATATATCAGTTATATTTCATATATGTGTATATATACAATCATTAAGTATTTGAACTAGAATACTTGACAAATTAGCAAAGATTACAATGAACACAAGCAAGACTTGAAAATCTATGGGCATCATAGAAGGTAGAAAAGTTCACAATATTTATCAAGCTTGTTCATCTTTAGTGAACAGATCAGAAAGAGCCTAAAAAGAGTCGAGCGCAGCGCAAAGCAGGAGAGGAACAGGAGAAAGAATAGGAACAACTGTTGTGCCCTATACTTATAACCCCACATGAAATGGGGGCCTATGTCTGAGGCAGAAGTGCTGGGAAAGCTCTCAGTGCCTGTGGGGAAGGGAAAAAGGTGGTGCGGAGTACTCTGTTCCTGGGGAGAAAGACAAGTGTATGTGTATCTCACAAAATGTGCTGGAGTGGGACAGAGAAGAGAGCAAACCCTAGTGATCCAGCCCAGCAATACAATCCCCAAGCAAGACCACACTTTAAGAAGTGACACTCCACTGGGCTAAGTAACTTAAAAGCAACAAACAGCGTAGATACTTCTAGAGAGAAAGGATGGCAAGCTCACAAAGGGAACCCACGTATGTCTCAGAATCCTTAGGTCATTCTGGTTATCTTCCCACACCCGGATACAAATGGCCTCTAAGTCAATAAGAGCATCTGATCCACTGACATTTTTTTTACTTCATGAACAGATGGTTATGTACATGAATATGCACATACAAAATAGCTATGGGTTTCTGGGTGCAAATTTTACTGTAGACATACTGCAGAAATCTAAACAATTATGAAGTTCATGAAGACAAACCAGTAGAGGTGCCACTTAGAGTGATAGATATTATATATGGAAGACTACTATGCGATTTTTATTACATTCCCCTTCGTGTGTTATTTCTGATGTAGTCACTGAAATTATGTAAATACAATTACCCTCAACTACATAATGAGGGCCCCAGAGTTGAGAAAAGTCATTTTTCATGTGCAAAATCACACTTATTGAACATGGTCATGCTGATATTTCTAACCAGTTTTGTTCCGCACCAGAGATCTTGCTCAAAAACAAAGCAAAACTGAGACATGATCATTCTAAAGTTCAATAGCAACATTAAAGCGCTGGTCAGGTAGCTTGATTTTGCAGCTCTATTACAAAATATTAAAAGGACAATATTTACTTAAGCAGTTCATAAAGAATTTAGAAGAAAGAATATATATATCACATGAGTCCTGTCCTAGA
>NC_022029.1:18686723-18733163 GCF_000317375.1 Microtus ochrogaster
TATATATATATATATATATATATATATATATATATATATATGGACTTCTTTAAGGAACTATATCCTCTAGAAGGCAAATTTCCCTCCAATGATGAGCTTAGCCTTTTGTCTTTATTGTGGACACTCTCAGTAAGAGAACATGTCATTCTCACTGTTTATATTTCTTCAAATGAATGTCATGCCTTTTTCTTTTTTTTTTTTGAGACAGGGATGCATTTTTCTGTAATGTGACCAAGTCATAAAAATACTGTTATGATTTAGTTAGGAAGTAGATGCTGTCCCTTCAGTCTGCTTTCCTTCCTGTTCATCCTTTGGATTCAAATGAAACAACAGTCCAGTGTCTGAAAGCCAAAAGTGTGAAAACAATGGCCAAGGTGAGTGAAAATTCCTGATGCTGAAAATACCACAAAGGAAAGGAAATAGACGAGGCCAAGTGCACACACAACATGGAAAAGGTCACCCAGCCTAGATATAGCAATGTCAGCCTCAGCTGGAGACTGCAGCCCTCAGAAGATTTCCATGGCGAGAACTGACACAGAGGATACCCAACGGTGAGTGTAAAGCTAGGTCTTTTCACAGAGCTGAGAGACTATGTGGAGCCCTTCTTTGGGGTTTTTTGTTTGACCTTACTCTCTGACATCCAACAGAGTGGCCTGTTTGGTTTTCAAAGGTATTTGTTGATTGTGGAGAAGAATTAGAACTTGAGTTGGAAGGAAACACATAGGAAGCCAAGGTCAGTGCACTGTCTCTTTTGCTAGTCTCATTTGGCTCTCTGTCAACATCAGCTGAGCTTTGGACCACAGAAGAAAGCTCTGATGGGGCAGAGAACACGATGGAAAACTAAAAATGCTTAAGTTGTTTTAACAGAAGGTAGGACTTAGTTTGTAACTTTAGAAAGTTATATCTGTTAATATGTGTGTGTGTGCATAACATGTATATGATTGTTTATACATATATGTCTAAACATGGTATTTTATATTCTTTTCAATTCTTTAAATACTTGGAGAATATCTACCCTTCTCTCTAAAAGAATCATTGTCTCTACCCACAAGGTATTAAGAAAGAATTAAATAATGATGCAATCATTATCTGTAATTGTTAACTGTAATTTTAAATACAAAATGCTGTTAAGACTCCGAACCCTTAGTATTAATGCAGAAAGCATCATGAATTTCCATGTATGATGTGCAAATCCCACCAACTTCTAAACCTCACACACGCCATGTTATTAGCCACAGCCTTGTAACATAAAACGTCACGTGATATTCTCCGAAATATACTGGTGCTAGAAAAATGTAAAAAACAATTGCTCAAACTCTACTGTAGGTCCTGGTTGATTATTAGACTTCTAAAAGAATTCCACTAAAACATATGAATTTTCTCATGAAAAATCATTTCTCAAAGCTACCAGGCATGTCAGTCCCTCCATAAGTTTATTTTGAATGAACGTTTTCTCGCACTGTTTTTTTTTTTTTTTTTTCAAAACCAGCTCTCTTGTCCCTGCTTTCACCTGAGCCAACACGGTAAAGACACATTAATGACACCCCTTAGTTTTTGTTTCTAATGACATCAAATTGATGAGCAGACATACCACATCCTTCGTTAGGTGGGTCATAAGCTGAAAGAGCCCTTTGATTGTAATATGATGAAAGATTTATTAACAAACATGGATTGAGCTAAATTGTGGTATTGGCAGGTTTATGAGATTGTCTGTCCCCAGCTGGCAGGTGGGGCTTGCAGACTGCTGTGGGAATGAAAACATCAGATCCTTTCGTGTAGTAACAAATGATCTAATGACTGCCTGTCCAAGGGCTGCTCGGGTCCAGGATGTCACAACATTTCCTTGGAACTGCCAGATCCTAACGAACAGAAAGATACATGTAACACACTTTGTAAAACGAAGATAAAGTCTGGTAAGTAAGATGAAATAAACTTAGTATCTAATAGAAATAACATGGTCAAGTGATTTTCATAAAAAAAAAAAACACTAGAAAGAAAAAAGGGGAGGAGGAAGGGAAGGTCCTAGAAAACACCGGGCTTCTTGAAGGTAGCATGGGATCCCTAAGATGCTCTTGTAGACAGTCAACAGAGAACCTTTCTGTTATGAATAACTTTTGTTTATTGCAGTTACATAAATGTATATATGTATTCTAATTATTCTTATTGCCATAACCTCTTCAGATATTTTGCCTAGGCCCGTCAGCCTTGATTCTTCCCTGCCAATCTCTTTCCCATGGTTATGACATTTTGTTCTGGTTTGTGTGACCATGGGTTTAGAGCTATCCATTTAGGTCCTGATGGGTAAACTAGAGGTACACAATTGGACAGTATATCTTCCTTTCTCCATAATCAGTTAGTTTACAACAGTTTAGCGGGAAGTGAACCACCTTCCCCATCCTTTGCTGACTGTTGTGTGAGACTGACCATTATAGCCCCAGTGTCAGCAGGGTGTGCTGCTGAGGTTTCCTGACTGTCATAGCTGTGTCCTGCATGGAAGGTGGCATTTCAGAGTCCATCTCTTTATGTCCAAGTCTGACTTTCAATCAACCTCCTCTTCCAAATGAATCCCTGGGCCTGAATGGATGGTATCAACGTGTACTTGGGTGTTGAATTGTCAACTATTTACTCCTAGCTTCTTGTACAATCAGTGGTCTCTTTAACATGTTATGACTATTAAAAGTTTAGAAGAAAGAATAACTTCCTCAGAGAGCTGATTTAGTTCTCACCACATGATGAAAAACGTTCATAAAACAATAAATTGGAAGGTTTTTTAACTTGAAAGTTAAAAATTTGGATGTGTCTTTTTACAACATAGGCAAAATCATATTTATAATATTTTTAGACATTGAATTTCCCAGTGAAAACAGTTTTAATAGCATCCCACACATCAGTACAGAAGTGTACACATAAAATTCCCTAAAAAACATGCTGAAATATTTATTATTTTACTAATACTGCCTTAGCAGTCCCTAAAAATTAACTTGTATTATGAAGATTTAGCAACAATCTAAGCATATTAATTAATGATTAGTTGGTTCAGATTTTACAAGGTCATTTCCTGAAGGTTTTTTTTCCCCTAAAAGCTTATATTTTTTGGTCATCATGTACTTAAGACTACATACTTTTTTTGGGACTTACTGGTTGTATAAAATAGAGGTGTTTCCTGTGCTAATGATTATGAATGAAATTTACAATCAATGCCTTAAGTGTGTGCTATTAAACTATTTTATCTGAATGTGTTGGTGTTCACCTATTATCTCAGCCCTTGAAAGGCCAAGGAAGGAACCCAAGGTCATTCTGGGTGCACAGTGAGACCAGCTTCAAAGGGGTCTAGAGGGAGAGAAGGAGAAGAACGAGGAGGGAGGAAAGAGAGAAAATATAGGGAGCCTAGAGAGAAGAATTGCTAAAGATAGGAGAGGAGGATTGAAAAAGAGAAGAAAAAAGGGCACCCTATATCTAATTTATAATATACATACACATACTCACATATGTATGTGTGTATGACTGAATGCAGGAAGGTACAGGATTTAGCGCTGGAAAAATTTCAGTGTCATTTGCATCTCACTGTGGCTATAGTTGGGAAATGTAAATAGATCACTGGAACAGTAACTCGCAAACATAGTTTTCCTTTTAACTCATATTTACTTACATGAAATTACAAAAGATTTTGAAGCACTTGTCCACTTTCAGGTATTAATAAGGATATCTGTCATCATTAAGTTAACGAGAAGAGTGTGACCCTGAAGAGGTACTTGACATCAAATAATATAGATGTTTCCTCGGAGTGTATTTGTATACGTAAGAAGAAATCCAGGTGCGGATCTATGATTAATGTGGTTCCCTCCTCCTCACAGTGTGAGATGCAGCTACTGTACTAAGCCAGGTTCCATGTACCCTATATATACATGCAACATCACAAGTTTGAAGGATATAATAACAGTAATTTCCAAATAAATTGCACTAGCTCATCATTTTACCAGTTCGAATGATCAGACGGAAGCAGCTACTGACATGTAGACATGCTGCCAGCAGGCCTCAGGATTGAAGCGGATTCTCTGCATTCAGTTATTACATGAAAATAATAATAGGGCTGACAAGGTGGCTGAGTAATATGTTTGCCACCAAACTTGATGCTCCGAGTACAATCTCCCAGGCCCACAAAGTGGAAGGGAGAAAGGAACACTCAAATTGTTCTCTGATTCTGCAGGTATATTGTGACACATACACATACATGATCACTCACACCAAGACATGAATAAAGGTAATTTTAAAATCAATAACAATCTTACTCCTGTCATAGACTCAAATACAGAAGCATATGAAAGACAAACAAACTGTAGAACAGGCTCTCTGGATTGAACCACGGGGAGAGTGGCATGGGTTTAGTGGGTGCCATTTTGCTGAAATAATGAGGTTGGTGGCAGAAAAGGAACTGGGGAAAAAGGGATTTTCTTTATTTTTGAAATGATGCAACTTACTGAATTGCACTTGAAGAATAAGTTCTATTTCTAGGGTGAGAAAGTTGTAGAAACTGTCCTAAGTGGAAAGAACTCAGACAAAGGTTGTTGGTGGGTAGGAAAATGAGGAAGGAGTTTGGAGTGGGTGGAAAATGGCAGTCCCTGGAAGAACACAGAGCGACTTGAGAAAAGTCATTCTAGACCTTGGGGGAAAAGTACAGACAGGACCTTTCATGTGTGGTTGTGTGGGAAATTAAGGGTCTCGTGGAGGATTTTTAATGGCTCAGTGTCAAGCAAAGAATTGAACTTTGAAGAACTCTTCAACAACAGACTGGATAATGAAACAGCTAACTGATTACCGTTCACCATAAGGGCTAAGAGCTAACTAAAATCATGTTTCTCAGCATGAAATGAACAAACCATGTCATTACACTCCCTATAATCTAAACTATGATTAAATCACCAAAAGTGTTATAACTTAATAATGCTTCACAGCACCTATAAATCCCTTTAATTCACGTATTTATTGGAAGGAAACGTCAAGAGCGTTTTGCTCCAACTGTTTGCATGGCGTGTTTCTTTTAAACAATAGTATTGAATTTCCAGAAAATAAGCCAGGATTTGTATGTCTAAATTAGTACCACAAGCACTCTCTTCCAATGCTACACACTTGTTCTGCTCTGGAAAGTGCCTACAGATAAACCAAACTCCTATTTTCTCCCCTCCACCTCTCTCTTCCCCACTGATTTCTGCAAAGAATGATTATGCAATCGGATCTTGGGTTGCTGAGGAGATAAAGCACCTTTAAAAATCTATAATTGGTGAAATGATAGAGAATAAAAGGCCGCAGAATGCACACCTCCATCTAAATGGGATGTCGATGTCACACCCTATCCTCCCAGTCTCAGGAATCATTGCAGAAGAGGGAGCTGAAAGATGATAAGACCCAAGAGTATTGGATGACAGCAACGAAGTCGGGACCACGAGGGGTGCACCCACCCATTGAGACAGTGGAGCTGATCTATTGGGAGCTCACCAAGGCCAGATGGACTGTGACGGAAAAAGCATGGGATATAACTGGTCTCTCTGAACATGGAAAACAATGAGGACTGATGAGAAGCTAAGAACAATGGCACGGGGTTTTGATCCTACGTAATGTGCTGGCTTTGCGGGAGCCTAGCCAGTTTGGATGTTCACCTTCCTAAATATAGACGGAGGGGGGAGGACCTAGGACTTACCACAGGGCAGGGAACCCTGACTGCCCATTGGACTGGAGAGGGAGGGGGAGAGGAGTGGGGGGAGGGGGAGAAGGGTGGGAGGAGGGGGGAAGGGTGGGAGGAGGGGGAGGGAAATGGGAGGCTGGGAGGAGGTGGAAACTTGTTTTTTTTTCCTTTTCTCAATAAAAAAAATAAAATAAAATAAAAATAAAAAAATCAACATGGAAAAAAAAAAGAAAGAAAGTGTTTTCTGGATACGGCAGGGCAGCTGCTCATAGAAACTCACAGCAGTCGAGATACAGAATACACAAGACCTGTGCTAGCTCAAGCCAGATGAAATCCCAAGATGGAGAGGGGAGGTGAGCATGAAATGCCACCTCTAACTGAGGAGCTATTGATGACTGACAGCTGCTTGGAGAGACCATTTTCCTTAAGCATTTATGTCCTGCTAGATCAAGCACACTCCAGCGAAAGGCTACAAGTTCAAGAATATATATGTAACATAAATTGGACTACATATATTTAAAAAAAAAATAGGACCACAGTTAGGTGGATAGAGAAGGGTAAGTTGATCTGAGAGGAATTAGCATGGAGGGGGGTTAGTAAATATGATCAAAAGATATTATATAAGATTATTAAAGAACAATTTATAAAAGGAAAACAAATACCAACAAATGGTGACAAGAATTTTGGGGAAAGAAAATCCTTACACACTGTATAAATGCAAATTAGTGAGCAATCATAGAAATCATTTTAGAAGTTCCTGAGAGAAGTCAAAATATAATTAACATGTGATTCAGTTATAGTACCATGAAAAGTTCCTAGAAGGAATCTAAGCCAGCATATTATACATACTTACATATCAATGTTTTTTGGTGGTGGTGTTGTTTGTAGAATCATCCTCCATGTGATTTAGTACACAAAAGGGTAAATGGGTAAATAAGTTGTATGTGTATCCTTTGAGTTACACATACTTTGAGTTTTGTTCATATAGAATAGTGAAAATATGACATTTTTTAAAAAATATGAATATTACTGTAGACCATATCAAGTGAAATAAGTTAGACCAGGGTAGAAAAATATCACAGGTTTTCTTTCATAGCATCTGTTGTCCTGTATATAACTGTTTTCATGTATACAAAAAAAAGTTAAGTTTCATTGGATTTGTCACCTCTTGCAAACATCTGTGAATCTTCTGAGAGCATTCCTTAGGAGACACACATACAAATGTCGGGTGCAACAGCAACCTGGATTGTAAATGTACCTGCTATAAACTATCCCAGTGCTTTAAGTCCCTTTCTAAGAAAAAAAGAAAGCTTGTTAAATAGACTCCTCTGGCTTGATTCCTAAGTCCCTAAACTAGTTTAGGGTCCTGTTAACTGATTAGCACAGTTGGGTGCCACTTAGCAGCCTAGCCTCTCACTCTGAGCCCACATTCCCTGCTTGACCTTAGGACAACTGCCATCTTCAGTCAAATGTTTGATTCCTACAATTAAGGCATGAGGACACCAGATAAGAGGGAAGGATTTTCATTTCTGAAAACAAAACGCCCAGGTCAATTTGTCCCAATTGTGTCTACACAAGTCTTGTTATATGGGCTGTGATTTTGAGGGGATGAAAGCTGTTAACCCCCAGGTCACTTGTAAACTGATCACTCCCCTGCTTCTCCTCCTCTTGCTTTTAAGTGGTTTGAGGCCAGTAAATTGAAACCTGAAGAAACACAGAGCTCAGATCCCAGGGACCTCCAGAGCAAACCTGCACTTTGGCTGATTTGCTATAGGAAGTAACTGCTTACTGACCCTGTAATTAACACCGTAAGCTAATCCGTGGAAGATAAAGTACAGAAATTCAGACATAAAGTCACCTATAGGAGAATTCTTACCTAAGCATTACTTTTTAGTAGCTCTTGTGGCTACTTCGTTTTTGAAATAATTGGGCATAATTTCTAAAAATATTTTTTCCTCATAGACAAGGAAGAAGGGCTGGGCCACATGCCACATAGGGTAACCCCAGAAAATGCCCTACTAATTCATAAAGTCAAATGTACTCAAAATTGCATTAGGATGCAAACCACACAGTTCATTTGATGGCATTAACTTCAACAGTCTTAACTGTATTTTACTATTCAATGTAGAAGGTAGGCTTCAAGATTTGGCTACAGGTATTTACTTTTTATCAATTAAGGTCCAATCCACCCTCCCTTTTAGTATCTGAAAATACCTTGCATACAGAATATATTTTATTCAAAGCCACTCCCCATTTCCTATCTTCTTTTTCCTTCGCCATCCCCCTCAGCTTTCCTTCCCAACTTCATGGGAACTTTCTAAAAACTTACTGAGTCCTCTTAGTGCTGCCTGTATATACTTCGGTGTAGGGCCATCTACTGGAACATGGTTAGCTTCTCAGAGTCCATATCTCTGAAATGAACTCATTAACTCTCCTCCAGAAGCCATTAACTGCCAATAACTCCCTTTCTAGAGGGAGGACTTCATGAGCCTCTCCCCAGTCCTCAATGACATTTTGTCTGCCTTGATATTGTGTGGTTTTTAAACACATAGTCACAGTGGTTTGTCTTGTCTTGTTCACCAAATGCCATTTTGCTGTGGGCAGACACATCTTGCTTGCTCTGTGTCTGGATAATGACTGCAGACTCTTTCCTCTTACCAGAATTCTCATAGACCAACCTCTACTTCCCGTCTGGTCTTCCTGCCTATACTTCCTGCCTGGCTACTGGTCAATCAGCATTTATTTAAAATACAAATGACAGGGTGCAGACCATTGTCCCACAGCAGGAAAGATGAGGCAACAACCACAGAGATTTTGTTCCTATGTTTGTTTGTAATTTTGCTTCCCAAACTACAGTCAAAGTCGATGTTCATTCCTGTTAGCGTATATATAAAAGCCAAGGTAGGTGGAGGGCTGAAAATTTATGTTGGAGTAAATGAAGATCATTTGGACTCTATCTGTCTCCAATGAAATCACTCATCAGTCATGTGTAGCCTTGGGTAAAATGTTTTACCCAGAAATCAGAAGTGTATATAATCCAACCTGTGTATGCCTGGGTTTTAAAGCTAGAGATACTGCTAACTCCCTCTAGCATCCCATCAATATCTATTGTTAATTATTAATCTATTCATTACTATCTCTGGAGCCAAATTTTTGATAATCCTGATCATCTGGTTTTCATAAACAGGTTCCAACTACTACTGACTCTAATATCCCTTCTGTAACATTTAACTGCTCCATCGCTCCTATACAGCTTCCTAAAATGAAGCCCTAATAAAACCATACCTCATTGCTAAATTTCTTCTAAAATAAGTCAAGGTTATTGGAAGAAACTAGTCACCACCTTTGATGTAAACTTCCCAAGTCTCTTAAAAAAGATATTTTTCTCTTGTCCATGTATGTATTAATCCATTCTGGTTTTATAATTTCTGACTTGATTACATATTCTGGGTCTTTGCCTTCACAGAAATGTGAGGCCCTTGGAAACATAGATCTGATGGACAGAGTTCTCTTGATTCCTTAAGTTTGTTGTTCTTAACAAACAAAAACTAGGTAAGCAAATTAAATGAATAAAATAATCTAAGAGTATATGACATAAAAGTTAGCTATTATAAATAAATGCTTATATTGGTTGCTATGTCAATTGCTGTGTATTAATATTTAAAAATCATATGCAAAATCCAGCTGCATTCCCTACATTGAGTTTCTATTAGTTAAGAAAAGTTCTGTTTTTTGAATCATTTAAAGGTGTTTATTACACATAAATCTTTGAATTCATCACTGTTCTTTGTGTTTCTGGGCATATACAGTAACCTACAACGACCCAAGAGAATATGAAAATAATTGAAACAGTAAACTAAGCATACAATCTTTAAGTGGATTGCTTCAGTCAAGAATTAAACAAAGGACAAATAAAAATGGAGAAATGCTTGTTTTCTTCAATACAACTCTTTTTTATCTTTCTTCACTTTTTAAAACAATCTGTTTTTATTTTATATAACCAGTCCCAGTTTCCTTTCCCTGTCCTCCTCCTACTTACCCCACCTTACCTCCACCCCCCATCCATTCCTCAGAAAGGGTAAAAACTCCTATGGGAAGACAGCAAAGTCTGTCACATAACTTGAGGCAGAACCAAGACCCACCTCTCTGTATCTAGGCTGAGCAAGGTATTCTTCCATAGGGACTGGGCTCCAAAAGGAGCTAAAATCAAAAAACACTGATGACAGCTTATGCTGGAGAAGATGTGGGGTAAAGGCACACTTCTCCAATGTTGGTGAGGGTGAAAATTTGTACAGCTATTTTGGAAATAGGTACAGTGTTTTCTCAGAATATCTGGAATCAATTTACTTCAAGACCCAGAAATACCACTCTTGGGCATATACCCAAAAGATGTATACTCATACCACAGGGACATTTGCTTACTACTCAGTAGTAAAAGCAAAGACATCTAGAAATTTACACTACATTTTCTAACCATGGCATGTAAAACTTATTCTATGCTAGAAACATTGGGATATCATTTCCCATTTCCTGCTAATCTACCTTGTTTTACTGTAAGAAGGTCCAAATACACCATATGAGATCTATCCTTTACTTACTCTGTCAAAACTTTTCTTCTTAAATTCATTGCTATAATCTAGATGCTGAATATCACAGAGATGAAAGGCTTGTTCTCCAGTTAGGAGAGATTTAGAGGTGTTGGAAGCTTTAGAAATTGGAGCCTAGTAGAAGTATTCCAGTCACTGAGAGATATATCTTCCAAAGGAAGTATGGGATCCTAGCCACCTTGTCTTTCTGCTTTGTTTTGAGGCCAGAAAATGACTCTGTTGTGTACTTCCAACCACTATCATTCTTCAGTCCCCACACCAGAAATTTAAAGGCAACAAGTATTCAAGAACTAGAAACTCCAAACCCATGTACTAAGTTATACATTTACTCCTGATAAGCTAATTATCTCAGGTTTTTTATTATAGTAACAAAAATCTAATAACAAAGTTCATTGACATTTGTAAACCCATGCTATTATACTCTATGAGAGCAAGCCTTAATTCAAATGTATCTGATGCAATATTATGAATTTGTTAGGCAAGGACTATCTTCCTTGATACCTTTTTGTTTTGATCCTTGGAACTCTAAAGAATGTTTTCCCAATATGAAATATTTTAGACAAATAAACTAAAGATATCAATACACTCTAACACTTGAGATAATTTCCATATAATCATAATGGGAAGATATGGGTATAGTTCAGTTGTACAGTATTTATCACAAGGCCTTGGGTTTGATCTCCAGAATCACATGAAAAGAAAAGAAAAAAAAAAAGAAATCTATAAAGTGAATAAAGGTTATAGTACTTCCATATTGAAAAGGTAACTAAGGCTTAATTTAGACAATACTAGTCTCTCTGCAGAGAACTGTTATATGGTTATAAAGTTGAAATGAACATATATAGGCAACCACTCCTTGATAATCACTATATCCCCACTCTGTGGTCATTCCTGGATCAAGGCTGAAATAGATTAAATAAAACTTAGTAAACAACTTCCAATTCCAGTGATCAAAATTAGCATCTATGGGTCCAGAAGTCCTTTTGTATATGTGTTGTTTTTATTGGTTAATGAATATTAAAGCAGGTTGGGCCTGTGACCCAGAAGAATAGAGTTAGGCAGAAAAACTAAACTGAATGCTGAGAGAAAGAAGGCAGAATCAAAGGAAGACGCAATGTAGCAGCCACCAAAGGAAACAGACTCCCAGAAACTTTACCAGTAAACCATGAGCCTTGTGTTGATGCACAAATTAATAGAAATGGGTTAATTTAAGATATAAGAGCTAGCTAAAAAGATGCTTAAGCTATTGGCCAAGCAGTGTGTTAATTAAGATAGTCTGTGTGGTTATTTTGGGTCTGGGCAGCCAGAAATAAACAAACAGTCTCTACCAACACCTTGATACAAATGATGAGCACCCAAAATGTCAAGAGCTTCCCAGACCAGCTTTATAGATGTATTTCTGGTGTTTTAATAAGTGGAATACCTTGTTAGTTTTGATGGTCTAAGCATTTCCAGAAAAACATAAATGACAATTTTAGCTACTCTGATCCAAAAGATAGAGCCTAAACAAAGATAATAATGCCTATGCAATGAAGATAAATGAATCAACATACATGGACTAAAAATGCTATAAACTATGTAACATTACAGATTGGGAAAATAACACTCAGGTCAAATTCCAAATGGCCTTTTCCCCTCTGTACACAAAGATCCCTTTAATCAACTTGATTTAACTTCTAAAAATAGTACTGAGATGATTTTTCAATACAGAGCAACATAAGAAATTCTACCGACAAAAGACAATTAAAATACTTATTACAGTCTCTTGAAATTGTCCTAGCAGCGTGTAGGAAATAGAAAAATATTTACTCATGAGTTCACTAAATTTCACAAAGAATCCTGAATGCACTGTGCTCTCTTCAGGCAACACAGGGTAAAATTCTGTTAATACAGAGATTAGCATATTCCTATCATAAGGATGGCATGTAAGTTGTTGGCGTATTACATGTTTAAGTATTATAGACTTGTTTAAAAGAAAATGTATGGCTTTAAAAATAATTTCCACCATCACTGTCCCCCAACATTCTGGATTCTTCTAGTTGTGCTGGAGCTAAGATTTCACTCCAGGAGCAGCATGTTGAAATTCTTATTCTCTCAGCTCTGCATAACAGAAACTCCATCTCAGTCCAGTAGACAGGTGTAGTAGATCCTCAACTGTCTGTGTCTCAGTGAACTTACTGAATAGAGTTTACCTCAGGACAATCTATTCCAGAAGGCCTTCACATGTTCTTACTGTCCACTCCCCTTCCCGCAATCCTACCTGCAGATCTAGGTTACTTCAGGGGCTTCTCACCACTGACAATCCATGATGAGATATCTGTCTCCTTCTCTTCATGAACTGTCTCCTTTCTAGAGATAATTGGCTATGTGTAAAGGCACACCAGACACAACATAATGAAAATGGTTGAGAGAAAACAATTGAAAATGCAAGAGAAAAGAGAAAATGGTTTATATATACAAGGGAACCATAGTAAAATTGGCAATTAACATTTCCTTAGAAACATTCTAGCCAGAAGACAATGAGGTGGCATATGAAAAATAATGAAAATTCCAGTATCAACTAAGAATATTACATCCAAAAAAACTAACTGAAAAAATAAGGTAATCTGAAAAGACCCTAGGTAAAAGAAAGTGGAAATTGTTTATTACTCACAGAGGTTTCATATATGAACTAATACAAAGAAGATCTTCAGGTCCAAAGCAAATGCTATAAACAACATTTGCATAACAAAACAATATAAACATGGATTTGCTGACTTTGTCTAAAATTACATAAGACATCATAACTGAATGTTTCTTAAAACAAAACATAAAACATTCAGGTTTAGCAAAAATTAGATATATAAAATGGGAAACTAAGTACTTGACAAGAAACTACCTGGCAATCATCAGTGTCCTTTTAATTCTCACACTGAGAATTTAATTCTCAAGGTTGGGCAAGCAGGAGGAGGGAGAGCGGAGGTGACGGCTTCGGCCACTCTTCTTAGCTTTGCTCTGTCCTCTCATGGGGTGTCTTCAGCCTACCGAGTTAGCAGGGGTGAGGCTAGAAATGTAAACATCACTCTACCGTCATGTCAGCTCCAGGCAGAAAGACAATAAGCATGCTAGCCTGTTGCATTCTGGGGGTGGTAGGCACCATCCCCACTGGGCTCTCCTAGGTCTCCATGCTGACCCTAATGTGATGCTGTTGGGGAATTAAACTGAACATATGTACTTCATGAACATTCTAAATCAACAGGATACTCGTGTGAATACTGTAGGGGCTTCATGTTTAGATGGAACCAGAATTCCTACAAAATTAAAAAAAATCCCAGGGTAATCATAGTTTATGTCAAAACCAGTTATAATATTCTATGCCCTTTTTATATGTTCATTTTGTTGTCTAATAGAGTTTAGTAATTATGGTTTTTGTTATAGATATATGCATGCATTTTCACAAATAGGTTTGTACATATTTATTATTTTCAAATATCCATTTAGAAAGTATTAATATTAAAAAGAATGCAGAAATATGATCACATGAAAGCATAATTGCCCCAGGTGAGACGTTTTGGATCCCATGTATTTGTAAACATGTATTTACGTGTTTCTCTTATATCTATTTGTGTGTGCTTACCATGCATTAGGCATCGCATTAGGCATCGATATGCACAGAAAAGAGCAAGATCCACACACTCATAAAGCTTTCATTCCACTGGGGGAATAATAAGTGGAAAAAGGAGGTAGCTGTATGTGCTATGTTGAGAAATAAAACATGATGGCATGATTTAGTAGGCATCAGCATAGCCCTGCCTACTCAAGAAAGACGCTCTGAAGAGGTGGCAGTTAGATTGGGACTGAGGGCCTGAGTGATGGGAAAATACTTGAAGAGGCATCCTTCCAGGCTGAGGAAGAGCACTGCAAATCCGTACAGATGTGAAAGCCTTGGAGCATCTACCCCAGGACCAAGAAGAAGGCCAGTGTAGCAGAGGCAGAGCAATAAGGAGGAAAGCAGATGAGAAGAGGTCAGCCAAGTTAAGCAGCTTGGATTTTAGCTGCATTTTAATACATTATTGCTGACAGTGTAGTCTGAGAATCGAGATTTTGGAGGATTTTAATCAGTGTCTAACATTACCTTACTATATGACTCAGGAAAACGTATATCCATTCTCTTGGCCTCAGAGCGACCTCACAATGAAACAAAGAGATTATGTAGAAAGTAGATGATCTATGAATTCCTTTGGAGTGCTAACATGCTATGATTCTAATCTTTGCCCTCAAAGATGAAGTTGAACACTCCCTTCACTTAAAAGTACTGAGGCTTCTGTGAACGAGAGGAGTATAACTCAGGATATGCCGGTCATGTGCTCTGCATTGTAAACCTGCCAAGCCTGAAGACAGGATGAAGCGCCAAAGACTGTGTTTCCCTGTGTTGTTGACATTTCCTCCAAGACATATTTGCTGTGGTTTCTCTTATTTTGTTCCTGCCTTCTAGTCTTTTCCAGTTTTTTTTTTTGAGTTCCTGAATAAAGCATTTTCTCTTTTCTAATCTATCACTGTACTTACAAAAAAAAAAAAAAAAAAAAAGAGTAAAAATAGAAGCTATTAACCACCACTCATTTGCCTCAGAAACCTTGGTTTTCAATTTCCTAGTATTTGTCAGAGAATAAGATACACTTGTTTTTCTTTGGAGAAAGGAGCTTGAACAGCTAACTTTGATGGAAGTCTGATCACATTTTACAGATTAACACTTGGCAATACAATCAATCAATGTTAGGGATTCCCAACACCAAAGATCCACTCTGAGCAAAGATTAGTTTTCTCTCGCCATAAATAATTTAGAAAGCCTACGAAATACACACCTCAATAGACTCATAAGGTTGCTAAACAAACACGCAGTACACACACAAGATAAACCTTTTAATGGAATGGCTAAGAGATTGAACTTTTAAAAAATATTTACCTTGGAACTGAGATAAAAACCCAAGACTGAGTTTAAAGAGACAAATAGGACACAGAATGCACAATGTCCTCTCGAAGTGAAGACAGCAAGAACACCACATCTGTGGAATGTTGGGCTTCAGGGATCCCATTCTAGCAAAGACAAACAAAATTGCTCTCACTTTTGAATAATATAGAGAATTGTGAATTTGCTGTTATATGATTGTTTTGTATTGGAGGGGCCAAAAACACATCATGTGGGAAATAATTCTATTTTTTTTATGGAAAATAATATCTGACACACAGAAATCCTATTTGTGAGAAACGCGTATCTTATAAAGTGGGCTAAGCTAAACCAACAGTGAAGTTGCTAACAAAGTGAGTCATTTGCAAAGCATTGCTGTAACTACAACCAAGAACTGCGCTTGATGACTTGGTTTTGACACTGCTTTTTTGGAAATCAGCAAAGTCAACTTGGAGAAGTGCCCCAGCTTCTTTGAATGTCACCTTCAACTGCCAAAGATGGTGGTTGGATTAAATGTTCTCAAATTGTAATTCAATGCTGAAATGCTGAGAGAATATTTTAATGCTACATATTCCATTTGCATGCTTCCATGCTAAGTGCTTGAACAGTTCAACAATTTAATTTAAAAAAAAAAAAACCTAAACCAATGAAACAGCATTAGCATTTTGCTAACCAGGAAAGGCCATGATTTATCTCAGTAATATAGTAGACAGGCCCTTCAAGTTGTAACAGAATTCTAGCTGCCCTTCCACACTAACTATCAGTGAAAGAATGTATCACCTCTCTTGACCATAATGTCCTCATTTGTGACATAGGTAATAAGGCTACTTTCATAGCAATTGTAAGTAGTGTAGAACTTGGATCTTGGGATAAGTCACATGTCAAACTCTAATTCTGCCAGCTGAGGAGCCTGTGGCTTGGAGATAATCTGCTTACCTTCGAAAGTCCTCCATATTTTCATATGCAAAATGAAGAATGCAGCATTTAGAATGAGGCTTAACACCAGCAAATGTTAGTGTTTATTTGCCATGTTCGACTGGAAAGAGTAGCAACTGTGAGCTTGTCGTGTGAAAATCCAGGCATGAGGCAGGGAAAACTCATCACGCTTTGTAGGCTGAGGAAATAGAGTCCCGTGGACAGGCTTGTTAAGGAATGCTGGAATATGAAACCATGCTATGGTGTGACCAAAGTGGTGACAAAGGGTAAGAAGAAGGGGAAACGAATGGGAAGACAGACTAAGAAAACTGTGAGATACAAGAAAAACACGAATTGGATTTTCACAGGAAGATGGCAAAACAGTGACACAAAAGAAAATTGGTTAAGTCTTAAAGTAACACAAAAAAAAAATCGACAGAGGGAAATGACAAAACTTTGGGATCGGGAAAGTAGTTTGACGTGTGGATCATGACATGGGAGACTGGGAAAAAAAAGGAATTGCAAGTTTTCAGTAGGATTTACTCTGTGACTGCATTTATGGCAAAACAAACCCAAGTCATTTGGGAATTATTCAGCACCTTGAAAAGTGTCAGTGAAAGCTGGGTTAATGAAAGGAGAATTTGTTGAGGATTGGCTTCATAAATAATATTGTCCCCAGATCCTCTACCTAGAAATAAATTGTGGTACCATCTGTTTACTACTGATGGTATCCTAAAAATTTTAACTGACCATCTCTTGCCACCAAACAAAACGACCAATATTAGTATTGGGTTACCTCTAATTGAATTGTTGGCTCAAAGGGTCCCATAGGAATCCCCAAATTAACTAGACTGTTGCCAAGGCTATAAGCTGTCCTCCAGAAACTGATGGCAAGGCCGCATTGCAGAAACCAGCACCTACACAACTAATTTACCATGGAGAGATAAAACTGGTGTCTTTCTCAAGCTTCCACAATATCTGCTAGCATCTTTGGTCCAGGGAAGTACTCAGCATGTTACTAAAGGAGAAAGGAAAACACCAACCAAGCCACAAACCCTTTGATCTATAAGGTATCATGCCTGCAAGATATGCCAGAGCAATAGTGGCACAGAGCATGTAGGATCTGACATAAGCCCACTACATGAACTGGAACACATACTGCTTGGGTAACCAAGAAACTAAGAATAGATAGCCCAGGGACCTATGATGAAACCAAACACTAATGTTCTAAAGAGAAAACAAAAGAGTGGCAATAAAATGACTGCTAATAACATTCTTCTATATTATACTTATAGATTGATGCCTTGCTCAGCTATCATCAAAGAAGCTTCCTCCCGCAGCAGATGAGAATATAGAGACTCGCAGCCAGACACTATGCAGAGTGAATGACCGTGGAACCTTCAGTCATAATGGAATGTCTCTAGCAAATCCCTCCCCAAGAGCTCAGAAAAGCCCACAAAGAGGAGGTAGAAAGAGTGTTACAAGCCAAATGAAATGGAGAATACCAAGGAAACAGGACCCTCTGACTTAATATGATAGATGCACATAGGAACTCTCTGAGACTGAGGTAGCTTGCACAGGGCCTGCATGGGTCAGCACCAGATGGGGGTCCAGGAACTGAAAAGAGAAGGGGACACATGCTCCTTATTCCTAACCCAGAAGCAATCTGCAATTGATAACTATTCTCAAATGAAATATAGTTTTCTTGAAGGGACTCTTCCTGGGGAAACATGCCCAGTAATAGAATGGTGCCAGAAAAAAAGAACTCAGAGACATCTTTGTGGGGTCCTTATCTCATAATGTCATACCAGGGATTTTCCTTTTTTATTTGATCTTATCATTTTCTAAATTTTTATTTATTTATATTTTTCTTTCTTTTTATCCTACGAGTTCTTTGCTTATATAATATGGCTTCCAGTTTAGAGTTTTTATGGGATTTGTGAATGAGTGTGTCTCTACTTCCTTTGCCTCTTCTTGGGCTCGTTTCCTTCTGTTATTTTTCCAAATCAGATGTATTAATATTTGTTTTATTTTATTATTATATTGTATTGTGTTGTATTACATTATATTATAACATAATCTGCTGCAAATTTAAAAAAGAAAGGAAGAAAATTCTCAAAGTCAAATACATTTTGAAGAGACGGGAACAAAAGCTACCTAGCCCTAGTGGGCAGACATAGAGTTACAGCCCTGAGGTTTCCTCCATCATCAGCCCAAACTAAATCATGGCTGTGATTATTCCCACCACAGTGTTTAGTAATTTACTGCAGCCATTAGAACATCACTGCCAAAATGATGTGAGGCTAGCCATTAAAAATCTGATTTTACCAGTAAAAATGGGGACCTGGATACAACAGAAGAAAAAAGGTACCTGAAAATAGAAACAGTGCAGTCAAAAAGTCAACTAAGATGTTATTAATGGAAGATATTTGTAAAATAAGTATTCGGTCCTCTCTGCCCAAAACAACACACTGATAGTTTGGGAAAGGTCTTAGAAATAAGCATGCAAGCAGAAATGAAAACTGCACTAGAAAAGATAAAATAGGGAAAATTTCCCAAAAGACATAATGTCTAGACAACAGAAAGTAGGACAGAACAGTAAGAAAACAGTCTAGAATGTTTAATATCCAAATAGAAATTTCAGAAAGAACGCCTTGATGAAAATACAGGAAGTCACCAGGGAAAGAAGCTGGAGAGATGTCTCAGTGATTAAGAGCACTGGATGATCTTCTAGAGTCCCAGATTGGATTCCCGGCATGCACTTGGCAGCTTGCAAGTTCCAGATGATCCAATGCCTTCTCTGGACTCCAAAAGCACCAACCATACATGTGGCACATACACATAGATGTAAACAAAACACCCATACCCATACAATAAATAAATAAATTGATTAAAAAATAATGTTCCAAATTAAACAACATAAGTTACCACACATCTGGCATACTGAAGGAAACAGATTCATGAAAAGATAATCCGGAAAAGTCTCACAGTACCATATACACTTACAGAACAAGACTTTAAACATTGGGATCCAAACAAACTTTCGATTTCACAGTGATTAAACTGAGAGCTAGAAGATAATACAACCTCCACAATTTTGGAGAAACTGAGTAGGCGCTAAAACTCTACATTCAACCAAGTTTTCCAAAAAGGGCAGCACTAAAATAAAGAATATACAGGTAGACCATAGTCCAAAGGAAATGTAATTTCCTGTCACGTTTTCTTACAAAATTCCACCTAAACAAAAGGTGATCAAAAGAGAAAGAAAATACAGGAACAAAAGGAAAGCTCTTAACATAAGGAGTTGTCTCCCAAGGAGACAATAAAGACAATAAAATTCAATAAGAGAAAATGATGAAAATTAGAATATAATCCCTTCTGGGCTAAGATATTCGAAGAACATTGGAAGAATTAGATAATTGGTAAAGAATTTGTGTTGAATTAGCAATAAGTACACAATGAACTAAACAGAAAAACAAAAGAAATGTTTAGAAAAAATCTTCAAAAAAGAGAAGGCAATTTGAAATATTATTTCTGAATTATCTATTCTTAATATAGGAAATACTGATTGTTTAGATATAGGTAGATTTTTGACAACTCTATAGGCATGGGAGATGTAAGAACCGTGTGTGTGTGTGTGTGTGTGTGTGTGTGTGTGTGTGTGTGTGTGTGTGTAGGCATGTGTATGGAGTCAGAACATAATGCCTAAACCAAAACATCTGTAAGTAGCACTATATTTAGTAATTCTTCCCAACTTTCTTTGAGACATGGCACACATGCATAAATATTTATAAGGCACACCGGAATAAATGGAAAAGTCTGATTAAGATTGGAGGCAACCAGACAGAGGCTTATGCCACCCCAGGTTCCACCTGACCACCCTGGGGGCAGAAGGGATCAATATCTCCCCACACCTGCAATCTATTTTCTGCTTACTGACTGAGAATCACTGATTTAGAGATGAGAGGCAGGTACCAAAAGAACAACAGAGAAGAAGTGATTTTTCTCTTGGGAGAGGAAGGAGTAGAAACCACACACAAGGGACAGAATTCTGCTGTGTTTCATAGAAAATCTTCCCGAGCCACTGGCTCTTCAAACACTATGCATACATCATTTTAGCTATAAAAAGGAAAAAGTAAATAAAAACATATTATTTTATGAAAGTGAATGCTGAACTGAGAATGGTGGCTAACGTTGGCCTTCTGAAGTGCTAAGTGTACGTACATCTCCTGCTTGGTTTCCATAACAACAGGAAATGAAGCAGTGGTAATTGTTACATTCACATCTCTGATATAAAGAAACACAGAATAGGAGAAAGGAATTATACAGCTCACATGAACACAGCTAATAAACACAATATCCATATCCAAAAGACCTTTGTCCACATAGTGGAACCAAACCCCCAAACAATCTTGCTGCCTTGCCTCTGAGTGAGACCAGGACTGGAGTGTCCCAATGAAGGAACTTAATACCAGGTTAGAGGAAGTTCCTCAGTGAGGAATTTTGAGAAATGCAGAGTATTTTGACTAACAAGAAAATGGGCTAATAATTGCCTACACAAGTCAGAAAAGTAAAGAGTATTAAACTAATTTCCATTGTCTCCCTAGCCTTCCAAGTTAATAAACTCCCATGACATGCCCTGGCTTCCTCTTATCATCCTTATTCCATCAAGTGCCCTGTTATTTTACAGGTTAGCATCCCTGTTCTGTGGGTCTCCATGATTTAACATGAAGTTTGAACCCAGGGAAGCCAACCTCTGAGGGTGTAATCGCAGTTTCTCACATTGCCACTTAATCAGTTTAAGGAGATTGCCACTGTGGTGTGAATCCTTATTTGCCTCCAAATTCAAGTCAGAACTCAACCTTCAAGAGATAGTATTAGGAAAGGAGGCCTCTAAGAATGGACATTGTCCCCTTATAATGGGCGCGAGAGAATCTGTCAACTCCTTTTTCTTCTTCCACCATGTGAGTGGTACAGTGTCCCCCATTCCCTACATCAAGATGTAGCACAAGACATGACCAATGGAACAGAAACCAGCCTACACAAGACTCTACATTTGCTAGTTCTGTGATTTTGGATTTTACAGATGGCAGACCTGTGAGAAAATAATTTTTATTTAGAAATTATTAAGTCTAATGTATGTCATTAAAGCTGCCAAAATAGACCGTGTCACCCTTGGCTACCATGATTTCCAATATGAACTTTGTTTCATACAAATCACTTTCAGATATATTCAATGCAATGTTTTATGATTTAAAGTGAGGGGGACATGTTGGAAGACCATTCTATATGTAAAGTAAGGTTATTTTAGCAACCAATGCAATTAAGAAGTTTTCTGGCATTTTTAAATTATAAAACTTTCTAAAATATTTATCTTTAGAAAATCTCAAATTATTACTCCAGACACGTATGAAAGCAGAAAAACATGAAGTTTTAAATAGATAATTCAAAGAGAACATCAACACTTATTTCTAATAATACCACTTTAAATCACAGAGACCACTCAGTTAATTTAAATTAACCTATCAGTGACAGTGAATTGAGTAATATTGGAAATGTCTCCTACAGTTTCTCCATCTCCCCCTTTCTGGAAACCAGTCATGCAGGTATTTATAGACATTTCTACAATACTCAGCACACACATATACATATACCCAACCTTTTCTTAAACACTAGCCTGATAATAGAGAATTTATCATTGTCTACAACTAGATCCCACTCAGGGCAACTTCCAATTCCAAAGCAAGAAATACTCTGTGCCCAAAGTAATCTGAGGTTAGATTTGGAGTTGTTCATATATAAATATATCCCCACTTGCCTTCTCTCTCCTAACTCCTCTCTACCATTGCTCTACACAAATAATTTATCTTCACAGCAAGAGAAACTCTCTTCTGGGACACGAATCATAGGCTAAAAGAACTGCCCTTTTTGGACTATAAAAGCAATTGTATGTGTGTGTTTCAATCATAACTACTGTATTTTTAATAAATGAAAACATTTCATTATTTAAATATCTTGACCTCAGTTCACACAAATTTGTATAAAGCTTATCTGCTCCTTTCCAGTCCTCACAAAATTCTTTTAGGGAACTCATCCCTTAATACACCTTATATGCAATTGATCATTCAACCAAAATACTCTTTGGAGGGTGCTCGCCAAATTGAGGAATGGTGGTACATTTATACTAATCTAGAAGATGTATTTTAAAACTTGAGCCCAGAAAAGAAAATCTGAATGTTATGTCCTGTTTACTGCAGCATCTGACACAGTCAGTAACTAGCTTTCTATTACATAGCATTGTACATAGAAATTCAGTCACCTGTAAGAGAATCACATCTACTCTGACTTGGAGTAGCTGTTCTTAGTTTCCTGACTAGCGAACTGTCCCAAGCACTGTTGCTGGGAAACTTCAGTCTCTTTACTCTTGATTAAAAACTGATAGTAGTCAACCTGCCCAGTCACCATGAAAATGGATGGCCGATGTCAACAAGGCAGCAGGTGATCCAGAAACACCATTAACTAAAGTTAAGTTCTTCCATTGTATACTTGAAGTAGATAGAGCAGAAAGATGGCAGGAGCTGGCCTTCTTGGCAACAAGGATGATAATTTAAAAAAAAAGTTTTCTCTTAAACTGAGGCTATTTCTCAAGAAAAACAGTACTTGATGATGTTTACTTGAAAAAAGTCATTTTCTCTTCCCGTAGATGCTTATCTGCTTATTCAGTGCTAGGGAAATATTTTCTTCACAAAAAGTCTTTTAGTGTGTTTAAAAGACAATATCACTGACAGAATTCTGGTGGATTCATGGGTGTCAGTCATGCGCTGTTGTTGCTGTGACACACTCAGCTGGTAGAACCTTTCCAGATTCCCACGTGCTGTCTCTTCTATCCAAGCTTGCAGTTTGGCTATGATTTGCATTAGCCAATAAGGATCAATAAAGGGAACAAGAGGAGGCTTGACAAAACTGTATACTGTTATAAGAATGGTTGGTTCTCTTGGTATTCTTTCCTGGGATCTTCAGCTATGAAGAAGTTTAGGGCAAAGATGGAGTAGAAAGGAGTATCTCGGATACTGAGGAGTGCTGTGCTTTGGCCAATAGTTCTGGTGAACATCAGGAGCAGCGGTGAGATTGCACCAATCCAGGAGAGTGACAAATAAAGAATTGTCATTCAAAGTCGTTAAATTTTGGTGTAATTTGTTTGGAAAGTACAGGTAACTATATCAAGGTATACCAGAAGCCCAAGATTATCCATTGAGCTCTATTCTGAACGTATTCATTGACTGTTTGCTTGTGTGTAAAAACAGGGACTCTGAATAAATTTTAGCAATCCTCTCTGTTATATTGGTTATTATTTTTCTGTGTCTTATTATATTTTATTTAGTTTTATACAGGGCTGTAATTTTGTAATTTGGTGTAAACTCTCCCAGTTATTAGTTAGATTCCTAATCTTTAAATTTATTTATTATATGCTTTTTACCATAATCCTCTATTATACCCTCTTACTGTTTTCCTCTCCCAAATCTTTCTTCCTAAGAACCCCTCCCTCCTCCTATTTTCAGGAATTTTGTTTGTTTGTTTAATACAAAAAAAAGGATGTATTCTGTTCAAGTGTTCTGTTATTTTTGCGATAGTGTGATTAAAAATGATGAAACCGGAGTTTACCAGATATCTCATAAAAGTAATAAAGACAGAGTTACAACAAGAGGCAAACGTGACAGCCTCCAAAGCTAACTTGGCCCCACTGTTGAAGTGTAAGAGATTGGAGTATGATTCCTTGCTAAATAGAAGGTGAGGTGAGTCAACGGGCCACGGGTCACAGACTTCTGGCCTCCTCACTTTCTTGAGCTCCCTGCATCTGTCAACAGCACCATGACCCTGAGCCTGTGGACAGATGTGTTTGTGTTTAGAGCGCCCTGGACAGAAGAACAGCAACCACCCCAACTCGCAGCCATGCTCACTGGCTGTCCAGGAGGAATGGGAGCATGGGATCTCACGCCGTTTATTTGTGGTTCTTTTAAGCAATGTCCAGAGACCTACATTTCATGCTCGTTTGAAAGTGTATACATAGCAGGGGAAGCTGTTAAACAGCGGTGGGCCTTCGCTCCAGTTATTTACTTATTTAGTTACATGTCAGCATGCAGTTCATTTAGTCATAAGTCTTCTCAGTTTGCAAAACGACCAGGAATTGAGGGTATAGGAAAGAAATTTGTATCTTATGTTTATAAATATTTCAAAACTATCATATTTGGCTGCCAATATTTAAATTTAAAAAGAAGAGATTTCTTTTAAAAAATGTTTTCTTTGTTTAATAATATGATTTCTCAAATAGGAAGAGATAAATGAACATAAATAATCCATTTCTGGGTGTGAACAAACTTACAAGTTTTCCTAAAATAAACTGAGTCAAATTCCTTGAAAGTGCTGAAACCTATTTCAAGATAAGCAGATTCAAGCAAATCAGAACCAAGCAGTCCTTTGTAAGTTATGCATTTTGCTACAAAAACTCTTACACAGAAAAGACTTGTTCATGAAAAGGAAAAAAAAATCACATCCAAAACAAACAAACAACATTTTGTGCTATTTCTCATTGTATGCATGGGCAACATAAACAGTATTGTTTAGGAAAAGTAAAATTCTAGATCAAGAGGACACAATGGAAAGAGAGCTAGATGAAAAAAAAAAAAGCTTACAAAGAGATAATGCCACCTCTGTCACTTCTAAGTTGGCCAGTATGCTCTGTCATGCTGAACATTTTCTCCCTGGTACTTCATTCTGCATACCGATCCCCATGGTATTACTCAGAAGGCAGTTCACTAAGAGAAGAGGCATTTTTCTTTGGCTTTTGGAAGTTTTTCTATGCAGGAAGAAAAAGCAAGGGCAGGATGATTTGTTTCTACAGATACTCCCAATCTGCCTTCTCAGGCCTTCTTTATGTTCCCCTTGGTATCCCAGGGAAAAAGGAGGAGTGGTTGGAAAGGCAGAATGAACCCCTAAAGGAAGCTGAAGGACACTCTGAACTGGTGACACACAACTGCCTCCTCCTGGCTTCTCCGAAAATGCCCCTTAAAGCAGAGAGGAGAAACCACTTTGCTGGATCTAAAGGGAAAGATTCCCCAGCCACCTTCTCACACTCGTTCTTTAAACTATCACCAAGCAATGAGTTTTAAGAGATAGAAGTTTGTTTGGAAATTCCATTCTCCTGTGAACTGTGGTTAAAAGCAAATGGCTCCCCCTTTTCTCGTTTTGGCTAGAGATTTACACACCTTCCAAGGCAGCCCAAGTTTTCTTTCTGTGACTGAACTAGAGAGAAGTTTAAGCTTACCCCTGACAGTAACAAGCTCCACTCCTGCCTTGTGGGGCTAGGTTCAGGCAGGTCAAGAAAATCAGATCAAATCCAATACCTAAAAAGTGGGGTCAGACAGCTTTGGGAGGTTTATACTAAATCAACTTGAGCATTAACATCACTCTGTTCTCAAAGCTATGTGGACTCTGAAGATCCCCTGAGTTATGAGTGGTTTCAGGTATCAGGTCCCCTGATATTCAGGCACAGCCTTAATACAAAACAACTAATGATGTCAGCACGGAGAAAACACTTGTTTTTATTGTTATTACTGCTTATTCAAAGAAGCCCCCCCCTTCTCGAGACTTTGAAGAGTATATACACACATATACATATGCACACAATCAAAAACGCATACATACATAAACACCCATTCTGCTTTCACACTGATAAACTTCAAGACCGCATAGTTATCAACTTTTTCTATTCTTCATTATCAACATTCTTAGTTTTCGTAAACTTACTTGACAGTTATAGTAATAATAATTAGCACTCTGCACAGATTTACAGAGATGCAGGCAAGATTCGTAGCTTCATTCTCTGTTCGCATGTCAAATGTTAAGTACACGGAAAGCTCGGTGTGGAGTATCAGATAGTTTGATTCTTCCAGTTTCAGCTGGAAAAATCCAAGCTCTTTCTACACCTAGAGAAACGCCACAAGCTGTTCAATAGCGCCCCCTTCCTGTCAGAGGTGAAATTGATGCAGAATGAAAACAGCTTTGCATCTTACAATGGGAAATTAAGAGTTGTTATCCTGCACGGACTCTCTGTCAGACAAGTAAAAATGCGCAGGGTTCAGAGTGTGGAAGACTCTCCTTAAAACCATCTTTACACTGGAGCTGGAGGAAAACAGGAGTCCTAAAACTTGGGAACTCAAAATCTCAAAGACTGCCTAAAAGCATGCCCATGGTTACAATGTAGTCTAAAAGTACATCAAGTGTCATCACCTAAATAACCTTAAGAGTAGTGTGACAGGGGCTAATGACAGGAGTATCATTAAATCATGAGCTAGCAACTGTGTGTTCAAACACCGACAAGACACAAAATGCCAAAAGTGATTCCTGGACAACTAAGATGAAATTTAAAATCTCCAAGATTAGCAGACTTAAGTAGAATAGGGATACATTTGTCCAGATTGGCAGCTGCAAAAAAAACAACCTGTGGGCAAAAGAAGCAACTGAGCTTGTATGTGAGATGAAGTGGGTGCAGAATTAAGTCTGAAGCTTGCAAGCAGGCTCAAAATTAGTATAGAACTCACTACTATATACTCATTCAATTAAACTTCTAACAACACTTAGAGAATATAATTCTGCACTGAGTCCCACAGGACAGGAAAGGGCTTCGAGAGTCACTTCTTTCTCTACAGAGCCAAAGCACTTAAGAATTAAAACCTACAGTAATAACGAGATAGAGAGTATTAATACTCTGGGTCTTTGTGAAACAATAGTGAAAAACAAACAAAACAAAATAACCATCCATGCTGTTATATAAGATAAGAAATAAATGACAAGATTGTTGCAATCATGGCTTATTGGGCATAACAAAAGATGTGGAGAATTAAAATAAACTAAATGAAGTTAATATATTTTTGAACATATGATTTTGGTTTATTTATTTATTTATTAAAGATTTCTGTCTCCTCCCCTCCACTGCCTCCCATTTCCCTCCCCTTTCCCCAATTAACTCCCCCTCTCTTGTCAGCCCAAGAGCAGTCAGGCTTCCCTGCCCTGTGGGGAGCCCAAGGACCTCCCACTTCCTTCCAGGCCTAGTAAGGTGAACATCCAAACAGCCTAGGCTCCCACAAAGCCAGTGCTTGCAGTAGGATCAAAACCCAGTGCCATTGTTCTTGACTTCTCAGCAGTCCTCATTGTCTGCTAGAACATATGATTTTGTAGTGGGTTTTTTTCAGAGACCTAATCATCTATAAATTTAAAGATAAAATTTGCAAAGATGATGAGAAAAACCTCAAAATAAAAGCAAAAGAAGTAACTCCAAAATTATTAAGAAAAAATGAAATAATACTGATATAAATATGCAATTTCTTGTTTTTACTTAATACACTTTCAAATTAAAATAGAATATCACTCTTCCCTTCTTTAACCCTTTAGCTCCTTTCATGCCCTGTTCCATCTCCTCTTCAAATTGATGGTCTTTTTTCTTTGATTATTGTGACTACACAAGTGTGTATATGTGTGCATACATACACGAACATGACTGCAACCTGCTGAGTGTGGTTTTTTTTTTGTATCTCCATTATTTCAAGGTTGACCATTTTGTGCTGTATAAACAGTTAGGGGACTCTTTCCCGAGAAAGGCTAATTCCCCATTTCTTGTAGTCATTAATTACCTATAGCTCTTTGTCTAAGGCATGGACCCCATGTGCTTTTCCACCTCCTGCCTTAGCATGTCTACTGATATTTGTAGCATGAATAATAAAAACCCAGAGACAGATATTGGGTTCAAGCTGAAGATCAGAAAAGCGAAACAGCTAAGCCACCAGAAAAGTCTTACCTCTACCCAGGCTGGGTGACAGCAGACTGAGCCCTGAGCCTATGTCTCTTCCCATTTTATAGTCCCCTTTAGTGCTGTGATTAAAGGTGTATGACTCCCTAGGACTGGGATTAAAGGTATGAGCCTTTAATTTCTGTTTTTCTACCCAGTTCTGTTTTACACTGATCTTGTATAGCCCAGGATGGCCTTGAATTCACAGAGATCTATCTGCCTCTGTCTCCCAACCTGGGATTAAAGGTATGCGCCACCACTGCCTGACCTCTGGTGGCTTAGTTTTGCCCTCTGATTTTCAGGCAAACTTTATTAGAGCATAAATAAAATATCACTATATTTCCCCTTTTTGTCTACAATAAAAAGAAGGCTATAAGTAATATAAGAAAGCTATATACAATAAGGACAATAATTATGTACAATATATACAGGCAATAAATACATTGACAATGTCTAGTCCATTTGCATTTGACAAATTCAGAGAAAGTACTCCACATCTATCCTATCTTGTGAATCCAAAGTCTTGTACCTGATTTACTTTCTATCATAGCTTGCTTTCTGCTTCAGGTAGACAAGGAAAACTTTAACTATAACTATCTAGTTTTCAACTCCTTCAGAGACCCAAGAAGAAAACAATATTAACTGAGTAAACAGGAAGTGCGAGCAAGCAACTTCTGAAAACTGTGAGAAATGACAGAAAAAGCTGGCTGCCTGAACAGTCACCTAAAGTTTCTTTGTAATATTGGGACAACCATTTTTGACCTACAGGCCTAAAATATCTGACAGACTTTTCTATGAAGTGGGGTTTTTAAAGTATTGTCCCATCTTCTCTGGGTAAGGTTAGCAGCCACTCTCTTTTGTGGCCTGCTTGTCCCATTAGGGTAGCATACTGTCAGCAGTTGAGGCAAGGGCACTTTCTTGTCCACTGGCTTACTTTTGCCCCAAAGAAAGCATACTCCATGCGGAGTTTTTTCAATGCCTATTATCTTCTCTGAAGTAGACTCCCAGTGCAGACATGTCTCATTGTCATAAAAAAGAAAAAAGAACCTATATTATTAAGACATCTGAAATGCCATATTCTGTAGATCTCTGAAGTCTTTGTAGATGACCTGTCCATTTAAGATCTATCTCCGTTTGACCTTGACAACATACCCAATGTGACTACAATTTCAATTGTAATAGGTGACTAATTACTAATCTGCATTTCCTTATTATCCTAAACATCTGATTATAATAACTTTCAAGGACTAGAAATTTGTATTATATTGTTTAATGAGCTATATAGGTACAATACCTTGAACAAGATAAGAAATATATACACAATCTGTTTTAACAGACTTCATCTCTAATTTGCATAAATACACAAAATTTGCATACAACATACAAAAGTCCAATCCAATGTATAATATTTAAAACTAGTAGTTGCTTTTTTAAAAGTAGATTCAATAATCTACCTTTTCCCCCTACATATCTATATCCCCCTTTTTTCTTTTCAAAGCAAAATCTTTGAATCTAATTTCATTTGTTTAGGCTTTTTCCTGACCATTTCCATAACAACTTATAACCAATCCCCCTAAACAATGACAAATATCCATAACCCACTGAACTACCAAAAATCACCCACCCTACCTATTGGGAATGTGGTTATTGTATTCTTAAATTTACTTCCTGCTGTCTGGGTGGGGAGTGATGGTATCTTTAGGGGATCCTGAAAATAAAAATTTGGGTTAATTGTCATATCATTTGTTGTCCAGTCTCTGTGTAATGGGAAAGTAAAATCCTGGCTAGAGTAGTCTGTTAGGCTGGATCATCTCAGCTTGTCATCTCAAAATTGTTCTGAACAGTTCGTAGTCCAAAATTAATCTTCAGGTGGTGTTTTTTCAGCTTAGTGTTATTATCATAGTCCTGGATGAATTGCCATTATGAGGCCCCATCTTCCTTTTGGAGATTCAAAAGTCACTGTTAGGTATGTTAATGGTTTACTGCAGAAAACTGATAGAGAATCAAACCCAAAATCATGTACAGGAAGGTAGATGAAACCTTTCCCTAAATTACGTAGTACTCTAAATAACATGACTTTTAGTTAGTTTTATATAACTTTTTGTCATGTTATTTAAAGTACTACATAATATATATAATCTTATACTTTAAGAAAAGCTGTTAAAAGGTTAATATAAAACCAAAGGATTAAGAGATTAGTAGAATAAAATAGTCCTTAAATATTTGTTTTCTTCTGTCCCTTATCAGGTAGCTCTTCTGACATGAGACAGAGATTTTGGATTTCACTTTAATACGTATGCTTAAATTTAGAGAAGGAGAGAGCCACAATCTAAATATAATGGGACAGGGACAACAAAAAGAGCACTTGCATTATATGTCTGTAGAGAATAGCAGAAACAAATATTTGGGAAGATTTACAAAATTTTATCCTGTTGGAAATGTGATATACCAATAGGCTAATTTACTCTTTTTCTTAAGAAATTTTTTTCTGAATGACTTGTCCCTTTACTTCAGATGTCTCATTTGTCCAGTACTCTTTTTCATTAGCTGGATACCTTTATTCTCCTAAAAAGAAAGAAACAAAATCCTTCCCCAACCCTAATTTTGGGGAGATTTTCTTTTGGCAAGTTATATCTGATCAAATTAAAAGCATTTGTTAGTTTTATAGGTTAGTTTAGATTAAATGACTTTGGTACTTAATGAACTATCATCTCTCTTAATTAAGGAGGTGTCTCTTGCTCAAATAGAATCTCTATCAGTTTTGATGGCATCTATGACATTCTTCTCCTGTGGAAACAAAAGCAAAACCCCTTTTCCAATGTTGCATATGTCCTGGTTTCCATTTGGCGGTCGGTACATCTTTAAATTATATCAGCTGATTTAATTCCATAGTTTTTTTGACTATCCAATGTCTCTCCACAGCTGTTGTTCCTTTCTCATTAGCATTTAGAAAACTCAAATTTAATAAAGCATTATGCAATTTATTTCCAGGGCTATTTATTATCCCTTTTTGTTTATTTAACATATCTTTTAGAGCTTGATTTTCTCTTTCTATAACTGCCTGCCCTGTAGAATTGTATGAAGTACCTGTAACATACTTTACATTATAATAAGCAAAAAGTCATTTCATTTTCTTAGAGACATATACTGTTATTCTCTCCCAAAAAAAAATTACTCCAAGTTTTTGCCAGGATTTGGTTTCTTCCCATAATTTCTCAATTTCATCATTATTAAAAGGTCCTCTATTTTCTGCTGAGTCCATTTCTGCTGATTGATGAGGTCTCAATTTTCCTTTTAGAATTAACTCAGAGACTTTTTCAATATAAGTTTTTAATTTTTAGCAAGTTTATACGGTAAAATATTAATTAAAAGATAATATCTTCCCTCTGCATTAAAATTCTTATAGAGGAATGTTTGGAAGGTACTATGACCAGAGTACAGTTAAGATTCAGATCCACATGATCTACAAGTACCTTCTTCAATTTCTCTTCCATCAATGCCGATTCTTTCTCAGTTTCAGCTGATAATTCCCTGGGACTATTTAATTACTTCTCACCATGTAAGGTATTGTTTAAATTAATGGGGCTATCAGGGCCTATCCCAATAGTGAACCATAGATGGGAAATGTCTCCTGACAATCTTTGGAAGTCATTACAAGTCTGCTATTGTTCTCTCCTAATTTGTACCTCTTAGAATCTAATTATTTTACAATCCCATTTTATAGACTAAATAATTAATAAAATATTCTCTTTGTATTTTGGGGGAAACAATTAGTAATCCTCAAAAAGGTAAACTTTTCTTTACTTTTTCAAACATTCTTTCTAAAGTATCTACGTTTGAATCAGATAGCAAAATGTTGCCCATGTAATGGAAAACTATAGAACCAGGAAATTGCTTTCATATCATTTCAAATGTCTAACTTATGAAATATTGGCACAGGGTGAGGCTATTTAACATTTCCTGTTGGAGAATCTTTCATTCATATCCTTTAGCAGGCACTGTGAATGCGAAATTTTCTGTCTTTTTCTTGTAAAGGTATAGTGAAGAAACATTTAGATCAATAACTATAACTATCATTTTGGCAATAAAGAAGGCAAAGGAATGCCAGATTATAGTGAGCCCATTGGCTGAATCACCTTATTAATAGCTCTTAGATCTGTTACCATTCTCCATTTTCCAGATTTCTTTTTAACAACAAATACAGGAGAAGTCCAAGAGTTGCCTGAGTCAATATGCGGAACATCTAGTTGCTTCTGTATGAGATGTTCGAAGCCTGCAGTTTCTCTATTGTTAAGGGATATTGCTTAACCCACACAGGTTTGCCCATCAACCATTTTAAAGGTAGGGCTGTTGGTGCCTTTGAAATGTCAGCAACTATTCTGCCCTATTCTTGTACATCCTGAATGGTCAGTGATTGTTCTTTATAAAAATTTCTAATATGTTCCCCAGAAACATACATTAATTTATGGTTTGTTTCTAAGATTGGACGAATGTTTATCTCAGTACTTCATTGCTGTAACAAATCACATCCCCACAAAGTCATTGCTATATTTGTTACATATGGTTTTAATATTCCTTTTTGTCCTTCTGGACCTATCCATTGAATCCATCTTGTGCTCTGTTTTACCTGAGATAAAATTCCAATTCCTAAAAACTAAAGCTTTACAACCTAAAAAGGTCAATTTGGATGCCAAGATTCTAATGAAATTATTGTAACGTGTCTATCAGATATTCAATGGCAACACCATTTATTCATATTTTTAATTTTGGTCTTTGTTCATTTTAGAAGTTTGTAAAAATACTCACTTTATGGCTTCTCCTGGATGTTTTGTTTTCTCTTCTATAGCTGTTCTATTATACATAGCAGTATGGTTTCCTACAACAGGCATAAGGTTCTTTAATTGTTCTGGAAAGGAGTTTACTCTATGATGACAGGAAACAACTGAAGCAGACTTGGCATAGGAGCCTGCACGAGGCCCCTCATTGGCCAATGGTTTCCATGAATATTTCTCACTGACCTACATTTATTAGTCCAGTGCCTGCCTTTGCCACACCTTCTGCATAATCCAGAAAGGAGGGGTGTTCTAAATGGACTATTCTTAGAAAAGAACCTTGTTTCTAGGAATGCCCTGTTTACAATCCCTTTTAAGGTGACCTTGTTTGGCACAATTATAACATTTGACAATTTTACTTTTCCTCAAACTTCTGGAAATCACCCCTTCTATACAGCATCATCATGTTCATGAGATTCAATACTGACTGTATCTCGGATACATTCCTCCATAGGTGCTGACCTTGCTTTTAAAAATCCTAATTATCAGTTTTCATAGGGAATTGACATTTTCAAAAGCCAGAGATTAATTATTATTTGTCTAGCTTCTGAATTTTGGTATTATTCTATTTACTACTAAAACCAGCAAAAGCACACGAGTGTGTGTGTGTGTGTGTCCAGCCAGTTTCATAAAAATACCATGGGTTTCTAAAGAGCTTATCTAAGAGGGCATCAGTAATACCTAGTTTTTTAAAGATCTAGCCTAAGAGGGCATCAGTAATATCAAGAGACACCCTGAAGGAAAGCATCATATCACTGCCTATAATTCAGGTTGTATCAACCCAAGATAATTATGGTCATCAGACTTTACCTATGGAAGGCACACAGCCCTACAGAGAAGACAGGAAAAGAATGGGTTGGTACAAAGGCTTTGCAAGCCCTATTTACAAGAGAAAACATTTTAAAGATTTCTTTTATTATCTTGAATTATCTGTGTTGCTGGGGTTATGGGTTATCTGTAGGTGTGTGTCTGTATGTGGGTATGTACACATTAGAGTAGGTGCCCAAAGATATCAATGGCATGGATCTCCTAGAGCTGGAATTAAAGATGGTTATGACTGGCCAGATATGGGTTCTGGAAACTGAACTCCTGTCCTCTGGAAAAGGAGCAAGGGCTCTTAACACTGAACCACTTCTCTCTGATAATATTTTAGGGCCTCCTAAAAGACTTTCAAGAGACCATACCATGAGCCAGATAAAGTCCCTAGGCTGAGAATTAAGACACAAGAGAAATGACGTGGCTGATAATATCCTTCTATATATTTAGATTCCTAATATTAATGGCTGCTAGATGCCTTACTTCACACAGTACTTGGCAATATGCAGGGTGCTTTCAGGCATAATTCCTCTATAGCAATAAAACTGTAAATGACAACAAATATGGATTTTTGTGATGCAATGGCCACTCTGTTAAGAGCTGTGCACCCCATTTAGCCATTACATTTGCTCCATGGACTCGTTCCTACTATCCTCCTTTAGATATAATTGTAAATTTCATATCTTACCTACCCTGATATTTTCAGAATTACATGAAACAATAGATAGTAAGCACTGGGTAAATTGTGAAAACTGAGGATATATGAGGATTAGACATTATGACCTTTAAAAATCCCTTAGCGCATCATGAAACTGAAGAGCAGTTAGAATGGATGAGAAGCTGTGCCATTTTGGCACTGAATTCATCAACTTCTTGAGACACTAAAGACCCCTTAGCATTTGACTTGGAATCCCACTCCTAAGTTTTATTTCTTTTTACCTAAAGAAATAAAAATACACACCCACATAAAAACCTGGGTGGAAACATTTATTGCAGCTTTATTTGTTATCACCCCCAAACTGGTAATACCCCAAAGGTTCTTGTCTGATGATGGGGTAAACAAACAGGAACATCCACTTAATAGAAAAGTAGTGTTCAGCAATAAAACAAAATGAATAACTGTTGCAGATAACAGCACTGATGTATCAAAAATGCTATACTTTAAATGAAAGGAGCTGTATTCAGATAGTAATGCAATGAATGATTTCATTGATGAGCTATTTTAATAAACACAGAGTATCAGGACATGTAACAGAACTGGGCCTGGAAGCAGAGGAATTATACTGACTACAGAAAAGCCTGGGGGAACATTGCCAAGGGATAGAAATGTTACCATCTCCAAGACTCTGGTGGTTACATGACTGAAGGCATTGGTAGAAATTACAGAAATTACTCGGAAAATGATGAGTTATCACTGAATATCAATTAAACTTAAATAATCCTTACTTTTTCAGAGACAAGAAGCCTCTAATTCTCTGTCCAGACTGATAGACACTTTTCCATGTGTAAGATCCACTAGCAATAGTTTTCAAGAAGTCATCAATATCCAAGCTATGGTATCTCAAAGTTTTTCTTAGAAAACCATGTGTTCTGACAACTTCCATGGATACATCTCTTCATGGGATTTTTGCCTAATCTCTTCTTTCCATTCTCATTTGATTTTCATAGACATTTAACACTCTCACAAATGTTCTCTATGCTAAGTCACCCACTTGGAGTGAGTCTGAAGACAGTTACTTGATATTTTTCTTCTAAGACCTAATTCTGTGCCTTCTCTTATCAGAAGCTCCTTACTCTCTCTAGTTCTTCATATTTCAAGCTCCACTAATTTCTACTCCCTGGCCACTTAAGCTGACATGAACCCCTCAAAAGTTCTCCTCTTCTTTCTCTTTAATACAGACATAGTTTGTAATGTCACACAGTTTATGGCTCTGGCTGATAAAGAAGATTAACTGTGATAAACCTTAGTTGGTGTTATCAATATTGATTATTTTTCTTACTCCTGGATGGAAAGTAAACTTCATTTCCCAGATACCTGAGTTGTGTAGAGCTAAATACATGATGGTGACCAAGAGACTCTAAAAATTTTAAATTGTCTTGTTTCTAGAGCAAAGCAAAGAAGAGAAAATTTGAAATATCAACAGATCACCCTCCTTGTATGTCTGAGAGTAGATGTGTTATGTAGAGGTAGACACATTGGACTCTTCTGCATCACAGGGGAGTCATGTAGAAGAGGATCCTGTAGAGACATCTTTAGCAGTTGAGTGGAGGCAGAAGTGACTTCCTTCTGTAAGATGCTAAGACATGGTACAACCTAGGCATTGATGACTAATCTAACAATGTCATAGAAAAATATAATGCAGTTTACAATTCAAACACATAAAACTAACTGGACAAGGAAATAGGTAAATACTTCCATAATTTCAGAGGTCAAAGCTCTATGTTCAAAACACACACTGGGAAGGTTCTCAAACCTGTCTAATGAATTAGGTTGTAAACCAATAGTTTAAAGGTATCCTCTAAAGAACACTCATTGATTTCTTTTCTTTTTTGACTAGTCCCTAGGTTATCCAGTTGTCAACTGAGAGGTTTCCTCCTGTAGCAGAGGGGAGTGGGCAGAGACCCATAGCCAGACACTATGCAGAGAGAATCTAAATTGGAGGTCCCCTTCCTTGGAGATTGTGGAACCCCATGGAAGGCATAGATGGAATACTCTAGGAGTCAGAGAGATATAGAACACCAAGAGAACATGGCTCATTGAATCAACTAAGCAGAGCACAGAGGGGCTCACAGAGACTAGAGATGCAATCACAGAACCTGCATGGGTCTGTACCAGGTCCTCTGCATCTACGTCATGGCTGTTAGCTTGATATGTTTGTAGGACTCCTAACAGTGGGAACAGATGTGTCTCTGAGTCTTTTGTCTTCTCTTGGACTCTTTTCCTTCTATTGGGTCACCTTGACCAACCTTACTATTAGGGTTTTTGCCTTGTCATATTGTATCTTATTTTGTCATGGTTGGCTGTTGTCACCCAAAGGCTGCTCTTTTCTAAAGGGAAACAGGAGAAGTGGATCTAGAGGAGAGGGGAGTTTGGGGAGCTTGGAGGCATGGAGAGAGAGGAAACTGTGGTCAGGACATATTTTACGAGAGAAGTATGTATTTTCATTAATAAAAGAAAGAACACCCAATGAAGTTCGTAATTGTTACTTGGTACTAATTTAGTCATACCTTCTCATTTTTAAATTATGAAAACTAGAGCCCCAAAGTAGACAAATATCAGCCAGTATGGCCATCACATAGGTAGTTGGTGACAGATAAGGCCTCAGCTCTTAATCTAATTAGTTATTTTTCATGGAATCCTCAAAAGTGACAGATTTCAATGATTTCAAGTTACTCTTAGTTTAGCCTTCATGCTCCAGTTACATAAAACAATAGATGGCTATCTGAAAAGGCCATTGTTCAAAATCCACTTGCCCTCTCTTCCCTCATGGATTTTCAAGGAGATGTTTTCAAACATATCTAGTGCCTATTTAATCAAAGGAGATGCAAGAGGCCATCTGTGCCACACATGGATTGCCTGAAAACCAAGTTGCTTTGAGTGAATGCTGAAAACAATAAGCAGCACATTATTTCTGAGTCTAAAATAAACATACTTTATTTTATGAGTTTTGGATCCTAGTCATCTATGTAAACAAAGGTGGGGTCAAATGGAAAGAACACAATATTTGAAGTTCAAACAAGAGTGTGTTCAAATCCAAATCTTATATCTGTGTTTGTTGAATATTCTAATTCATATACTACAAAAACCAGGTGTCCAAGTTAATGTCTGTAATACAAGGGCTAGAAAATTGGAGGCAGGAAGCTCAGCAGTTCAGAGATGTCATTCTTGGCTATACAGGGAGTTTTGGAGGCCATTGTAGGCTATGCAGGACACTGTCTGAAAGTAATAAAGTAAAACAGTAAAGTAGGTGGGAGCATTTTAGTGCATCCATCCACCGGCACACATAGTTCTGAGCTAATTACTCTGTAATTGCTGCTCTTGACGACCCTTTTCACCAAGTCACAAGTCCTGGGGTCTGTGCTTTTCATCTGGGTGTCACCTGTACCCCTCATCCTGCTCCTTCTCTCTTGCCTTTGTGAGTTTTCATCAACCAGGACAGGAAGCCAGGTGGGACATCCTTTGTAAGGAGCAGAGTACAAAGGGCTATGGTGGCCTGGTGGAGGTGACGAGAGATGGGGGGAGATGGAGGAGTGTTGGGAGAAAGGATGTTGATGGCGCAGTAGGTGGGAAATCTGGTCTGGTTAATGTCCACAGTGTCCCAACACTCCAGACACTGTTGGACTCACTCCTGTGCCACTGGAAGAAAACTTTTAAGATCACGATTCACTCAGCAAATCTATTTTTTTTTCCTCTGTAGTTTTTCAAAGCACATTTACTGGCTCCCATAATGCCTACATATAGCATCACCTTTATCCTCTCCAGTAGCTACCTGTTAGGTTGCAGGCAAGGCTTACATAGCAAAAATTAGGATGAGGGTGAAAAGCAACGAGTTCTGAACTGCGGCTCTGGAAAGCAACTGCTATACTTGGAAACCGACTGTAGCAAGGACTCCCAGAGAGGCCCCAATTATCTCAGAGATACAAATAGCACAGCCCATTACTCAGCTGCATGCTCCCTAACCACAGAAGCACCGACCCTGATGGGCATATGACTGCCTGTTTTTAGTGGATCTGCTACCAATTCTGCAACAGCATCTGTGTGGTTTTTGGCAAGCTCAGAAGAGAGATTGCTAATCGCAGCATCCTAATTGGGAGGCTATCTTCTTGTCTTCCAGATTTACTGTTCCCAAGGTCTAAGGGGCACCCAGCTTATGTCCTGGCAACTCATTGCATGGCTTTGTGTTACTATTTGGAAACCACTCATTACACCCTGATTAAAAAGTTATGGGAGAGTCACTGCTGGTGCAAACTCATCCTCTAGGTTTTACTGGAGACACTAACCCTTTCAATCCCCTGTCTGTGTGCATAGAAATCCACCATGCCTCAACCTGACATGGCCCATTAGTCACACACACAAAAAAGTGACACCCAAAGCAGCAGCTGGCAGTGGGGAGGGCATGGCAGTCCAATAGCAGCTTCCTTATCGTGCCTCTGCTCTGAGCTGCACACAAATCCACAGCTCCGTTTTCCTCTCTTGGCCTTGGGCCCCTTCTTTCCGGAACTCGGTTTCAAAAAAACATCACAAGCCTTGCAGGTGGTTTGTGTTGCACCACAGCTCGTATTCCTGACAGATTCTACGTCTGCACATTAATACTCCTCAATGCCTCCAGCCTGAAGCTTTCCCAGACACACTCGCCTAAGAGCCTCAGAAGCAAAACATTATATGGGCTCGCTACACAGAAATTCCTTCTGGATCTGAGGGTTGGGAGGTCATGGTGTTTTAAGCAAGAGAGGCTCATGGCCCCTTGCCTATGAACTTCAAGGCATTTGCCTATATGCATAGGAAACCAAACTTCTACAAAGGTTCTGGGCAGCTCTGAGTTGCTGTAATAATGAGTTATCATCATTGCCACAGTCGCAATCACACATTGCTTAGATATCAATCAGTAAAAAACAACAGCAATAATGAGTCTCATTTGGTGGGTCCCTCTTATCTATGGTACATTATCTAGACTAAATAATATATTTCTTCTCAAAAGATACCACTTAAGGTAAGTGATGATTTGCACAATTTATAATTTTACTAAAAACAAAAATACGTGATTGGGCAAAGGCTACATACACAGTTGGCTTAATGACAGGACAGGGAGCTAAACCCAGTTGATGGGTTGCTAAGTTCAGCCTAGCTAACTCCATTTAATTATTCAAAGATAGAAAAGAAATGAAGGGAGTGGGACTAAGTGACAAAAAGAATAAAGGCCTTAGAAAGCTCATCAGCTGATTTCCACACTGGAGTCTTCTGAGGAGTCCTTGAAATGCTTTGTTGGGCTGAAGACTTATTTTTCTCCCTTTACTAGTTTGCAAAGAAGAAGAATGGAGTACATGGGTTTGGAGTGAGTAAAAAGGAAGTTTCCCAGCTTTAGTAAAAAATAGAGAATAGTGGGAAGAGGGGGACAATCCTCTCCCACGAAGTCTGGAAATGAGAGGAGAGAGTCATCCCTAAGGATCCTGAATAGATGAGTGGAATGACGCTCAGTAAATCAGAGCTTTGAGATAGCAGCCAATATAAAGAAACATCGCAGAAGCAGCCCTGAGTGCCCATTTCCTCCCTCTCTTCTTAAACAACAGGGGTTTCTGCTAGTTCCATGGTCACGTCTATAGTAACTCCAAATTGCTGTTTCTTTAAATCTAGAATCGTATTTTAGGGGCTGACCCTGAGAAAGTCAGAGGTTGTAAAAGATGTCAGGGTAGAGGAAGGGGGGAGCATTCAAGAAATATGGTGGGTTAATGCAGGGTTCAACCTATCCACTGGGGCCTGACATCAAGCTGGAGAAGAATTAGCATGAACAGGGGAGTCCTGCTGATTGCCTGCTGGAGAAAAGTGACAGAGGGCCCAAGCCAGAGGGTTTCTGGAGAAGAGGGGGCTGGAGGGCTGCCGAGGTCCACAGTGCATGACTAACCCATGACTTACGGGAAGGCTGACAGGTCCGACCTCAGAATCACACTGAAACTGACCACAGCTCCTGGGCTGTATCTCCTGTCATGTGAGGGCTGCTTTCATTCTAGTGTGATTTGGGTAGAAGAGTATCCGTGGTCTAGTCCATAAGGACAGCTCTGGGAATGTTCTCAAACACACATCTTCAATCCTTCCCACTTGATTATCTAGCCTTTATTTCATTGACTTGCTGGGTAAATAACTGAGTGTAGAAAATCAGGGGACTATAACGCTCTGAAGCACATAGCCATGACCTTGTCTTCCTTGGAATTAATCTGGAAGTATTCAAGAGAAGAAATCACTAAGCTAGCACAAACTTAACATTAGCTAAATCCAAGACTTCACCCTATTTACTTTAAATTTTTAACACAGAGATCACTCATGAGACTAGAATCCATATTACCTGGATTTCTTAGTGGATAGATAGGTAACCAGAAGCAGCTCTATGTGTGCAGAATGTATGAACGATTCAGGAAGAACGGAGCGAATTCAACGCTGCTCCTGTTTTATAGGAAATCACAGTCTGGTTGAGAACCGCAAAATGAATCTTAGATCACGTGTTGTTTACATGGTGGCCTTGGACCAGAAGAACATAGCAATTGGGCAATGTGAAACAGGGAAGAAAACACATGAGCTTTCTCGTTCAGGTCCTTCATATGGTCCGTGGCTTGCAGTTTCTATGAAACACCATAGATTTCATAGTATGTAAACCATGGGCACATCTTCTCAGTCTGGAGGCTGGAAGTCTGCTATTTAAACACGGTAGATTCAGGTTCTGATGTGGACCTTGGCTGTGACCATATGACCATTTATCGATCACAATCTTACAATATAATATAAAAGGGATGAACAAGCTCTATGAGGCCACTCTTAAAAGACCTGTCTATCCCACATGATAAACATTTCCTAAAAGTTCTACCTCATTATGCCATTGCATTAGGGCTTAGGATTTCAAACTAGGATCTGTGGACACAACCATTTTGACCATTGTAGTCAACCACCTGAAGGAAGAGATGAAGAATGAAGAATATCTCTAAGTTCTACCCAAACATCTCTTCCAACTCAGATAGCCAAATCTTGTGATAAAAAAAAAAAACACCTGCACAGGATTCAGCAGCTAAGATTCAGCAGCTGGGGAAGAAGTCAGGGCTTCTTCTCCAGGTAAGTGTCTGCAGGAGACCTCAGCATTCCACTGGGATCCATGTGCAAGCGAGGGAGGCAGACTTTGTAGAAGGCTGACTGAGGGGAAAAAGTGAATATGAAAAATAGAACAAAAATCTTCCCAGTCAGCATGAACGCTGGAAGAGCAGGGAAAGGGAGATCCTGATGCTGTAGAGCCTACACGGGTCCTTCACAGGTTTGCTGTCTAAATGTCTGCCACCTGTGAGGGCTGAAAAATCTCAGGTGCACAATGCAAACTAAAGTGTTCCCAGGTCAGTGATGCCCCAGGAAACTGGCAGAGGCAAATGCAGATGACTTCTTGAGGAATACTAATTCAATGCAGGCCTTCAAGAGCTCTTCCAGATAAAATTCTGTCTGTCTGTCTGTCTGTCTGTATGTATGTATGTATGTACAGAAACAAAGTACCTGAAATGGAATTCAGGAGATCCAGTTTTCCTAAATATATCAGATGTCATCATCACTAAACTTCCTGTTTAGTAATATCTGATACCCACAGCGTCTGATCAATAAAGAAGCATGAGCATATGAACAAGAATAAATGCCATTTTTTAAAAATGTCATTTTTAAATGCAAGAATTTTTTTTTTTTTTTGGTTTTTCAGACAGGGTTTCTCTGTGGTTTTGGAGTCTGTCCTGGAACTAGCTCTTGTAGACCAGGCTGGTCTCGAACTCACAGAGATCCACCTGCCTCTGCCTCCCGAGTGCTGGGATTAAAGGCGTGCGCCACCACCACCCGGCAATATGCAAGAATTTTTTAAATGCAAGATTTTTCACTTATTTCCCTCTTATGATAAAAAAGTCATATACTATTTGGATCATTCTTTCCCTTCTCCCAATTCCTCTCAGATCTTCCCCACCTACCCACTAACCTGAGTGCTCTCTCCCTCTCTCGCCCTCTCCCCCTCCCTCTCTCTCTCTCCCTCCCTCTCCCCCTCCCTCTCTCTCCCTCCCTCCATCCTTCTCTCTCCACCCCTCTCCCTCTCTGTCTCTCTGTCTCTCTCTCTCTCCTCTCTCACACACCACACCTGCCTCTTCTTTCTCTCTCTTTAAAAAAGAAACAACCAAACAAAAGATAAGAAACACCTCACCCCCACACAAGCTATAAAAACTGAAATCAAAATATATCAGCAAAAGAGAATGTGAAAAAAATGAGAAAAAAACTCCCAAATAAAGCAAAATGAGACAAGTCACCAAAAATACCATTTTGTTTGTTTTGTGTTGACCAATAACTCCTGGCCCCAGAGCCTATCCTGAAGCATGGTTAATATACTCAGTGAGAAGACAATGAAGAAAATTGAGTTATCCTTTGCCAGGAGGTACCAACTGCAAATGACTGTTTGGCTAGAGGTGAGAGCTCATTTCTACTCCCCCCCCCCTTAGCCCTGGGGCCCTCTCAGCGTGAACCTGTAGAGGCTCTGCATATGCTGTCATAGCCACTGTGAGTTCATTCTTGTGTCAGTTTTATTGTGCCTGTAAGACAAGGTTCCTTGGTGTCATCCTTAACATTTGGCTCTTAGAATCTTTCTGCCTCTTCTTCCATGTAGTTCACTGTGCCCTGATGGGAAGGATTTGGTGAAGACATCCCATCTAGGACTAAATGCTCCCAAGTCTCCCACTCCACATACTGTCCAGTTGTGGGTCTCTGTGTTAGTTCTCATCGTTTACTTGATGATACCTGAGCAAAGAACTGATCTATGGGTATATCAGAATGTCACCAGGAATCATTTTATTGTCATGTTCCCTTAGTAGAATCATGTTTGGTTTTTTCCCTAGATCCAAAACCTATCTAGTCTCAGGTTCTGGGCCACTCTAGCAATGTCAGGCATGGGCTCCATCTCATGCAGTGGGAATTAGATTCAGTCAGAGTGGTTGGTTTCTACCACAAAATCTTGCCACTTGCCATCTTGTACCAGCATATCTCACTGGAAGGTCACTGTTGTAGACCCCAGGGTCTGGAACTGATGATTGCTTTTCTTCTCTGGAACGGTTCAGTATTCCTGCCAGTGCCATGTATGCTGGTCAATAGGGATGAAACCTCTATTTAGGGGCCAGCTCAACTTCCTTGTGTTCAATGAGATAGGTATGCACTATCTGCAGCAATATAGTCTGGTCATCACTCTGTGAGGAGCAATCGATAGCCTTGATAATAGCCTGAAAGTTTGGAGGTTTCCAAACTTTTGGCTAATAACAAAATATAACCCATTTTTGCACTTGAGGTTTCACTTGAATGCATAGGATGTCTTACTGGGGCATTGTCTCCCCCATCATTTGGTAGCCCCACTTAGATTCCTTTCATTCACATATACACATATATGTACACACACACACATACATATGCTCCTTATATAGCTTTTAGTGTTATTTGTCTCCTCTCATGTACCCTCCCTTACCCTTTCCTCTAGTCCCTTCTCCATCTATTCCTCCCACTCTGTCTCCTCCCTGTCTCTCCATAACAAGAAAATTTTTAAAGGAGAAAATTATCAAGGTACAGTAGTGATATTTTGGGCTGCATGGTAACTTTGAAGCAAGTTTTTAAAAAAATCAAAAGGTGGAGAAAGAGAAAGAGGAGGAAGAGGAGAAATAAAACATTAGAAATGAAAAGTTAATTAGCTAAGATGCATTGAGGATAAATTCAAAATAAGGCTGAAATAGATAAGATAAAGTGACCTAGAAATATAAATTTGAAAGGCGTCAAGACATGACACACAAGAAATACAACCACAGAAGACAAGAGCAGAAAAGAATACCAGAAGAGTCAATGGCTGTCTAATCACTGCTCAAGGGGTTGTTAATATAGTAAAAATTAGCCTGTGTTTAATCATATTATATCAGAGTAAGTCGCAGGATCATTGAAGGACACCAACTCTTACATTCAAGAATAATATTTTTTTTAAAAAAATATATATAGGAACACATACAGATATCATGACTATAAAAGAAAATTTGTTCTTCACACAGGTCAGGAGAGGTCAGATGACTACCAGCTGCAAGCATGCCTCATCTTACAACTGTGCAGATGAAGACACAAATGGTGTAATGGCCTGGAAAGTAGCACTTCATAAAATAACTGTTCAAGACTAAGTTATAAAAACATATTTTTACATAATGAGAAATTGACACCAACATATCTACACAAAATAAAAATATGAAAGAACTAAAATGAGATACAAAAGAAATGGTTGGGCCAGCCCTATGGATCAATGGGTAAAAGCCCTCTCTTTGGCAGCCCTCGTGACCTGAGTTCAACATCCAGAACCCAGGTAGAGGCAGAAGGAGAGAATTGACTCCACAAATTTCCTTGTGTGAGCTATGTGGCATGCATGTGCATGAGGGGACACATACACATACACACACACACACACACACACACACAATAAACATGTTTAAAAGAAGTCAAGAAATCATTAGTGAATTAACCTAAATAAATAAGGACTATGTTAAAGCAATTATACTTAATATATGGAGAAATAGAAAACAAAATTTGGACACCAATAGGTGTACATGTGAAGACACAGTAGCACAAACAAAACATTTATGCATTACTTGCAACACTAAACCTGAGTTGTTGCATTGCTCAAGAGGTTTAAGAAATCCAGGATCTCTGCACCCTTCCTCATTCAAAACTAGTAGGTCAGAATCTCACTTAACAGATCAACAGATGACCCAAATGTAGAATAGAGTTTGAGGATTTAATGTTTGAAATAGTAACATAGTTCCAGGCTGGAAAGATGGCTCTTAGTTGCTAAGTCTTGGCTGTGTTTGCTGAAGACCTGAGTTTGATCCTCAAAACCAACATATGGTGATATACACCTGTGATTTCTGAACTAAAAAAAGATACAGGAGAATCATGTAGGCTCATGGGTCAACTAAACTAACAGCAAGTTCCAAGTTTATTGGAAAACCTTGTCACATAAAAATGAGAGTAATCAAGGGAGAGATGGGATGTTGATTTCCAGCACACATATGCTTACACACTATTAGCAACAACTAAAATCTTAGACATAGAGGGAGATTTACAAAGAGAAAAGAATAAAATGATGGAATGAGGTGAATGAATCAACCTATGCATACTTATATTGAGATCTAAAAGCTCTCATCTGTCAAAGGCTTAAGTCACCAAGACAACTCTGCTGTGCATCCTTTGTGAGATGAAAGAGAAACTCAAAGAATAGATTCAAGTAGTTTCTTATATATTGGGTTTTAAGTCAATAGTATGACAATTTGTATTCTAATTACTTCGTTTAAGAGGATCTTTTAACTAATTGTTCTTACATGCCCTTTTTTGGAAACACGTTTCTTTGGAATTAGGTTGTTTGTCTGTAACATTTTCTCTATAAGCTTTAATCATGCCAACCCATTATTTCCACTTTCTGTCATTCTGCTGATGAGATGTTATGTGTTAGCTTAATCGTTGCTCCTGTGAGACACAAATGTGATTTTTTCCCCTAATTTTTCAGGTTTCTCTTTGCCATTGTTTGCAGCAGTTTTGTAGCATTGACTCATTTTTGCGCATGACTTTCATTAACTAACTCATCATTTAGTGTGGGATTTGTGGGTGTTTGTTTTTTTGTTCTATAGTTTGACAGTTTGAGGGTCATAGGTATTTCAAGCTGCTTGTAAACTCACTATGTAGCTGATTGAACTCCTGATCTTCTACTGAATCATATTCTCAGGCCCCATGTTGCTTCATCTAGGACTTCCAAGTACAATATGGTGGATATCTGCACTATATTCTACCCTGCTTCTATAAATTTTTATGTAATTTTCTTAAAGTACACTATGAATGTTTAACTGTAACTATTCTTTGACTTATCCAACCTTTTGTAATCCCTATTAACCCTTTAATGTATGTGTACATGTGTAGAACTGTGGGGTTGTTATGTGTGTGTGTCCCTCAGGAATACACATTTACATGGAAGCTAGAGGTCAATGTTAGGTGTCTTCAAGTTTTAGGGTTTTTTTTTTTT
>NC_022029.1:18733263-18736522 GCF_000317375.1 Microtus ochrogaster
CTCTGTGGCTTTGGAGCCTGTCCTGGAACTAGCTCTGTAGACCAGACTGGTCTCGAACTCACAGAGATCTGCCTGCCTCTGCCTCCCGAGTGCTGAGATTAAAGGCGTGCGCCACCAGCGCCCGGCTAGTTTTAGGTTTTTGATTTCCTACTTTGTTTATATATATGGAGGATAGAACTGGGCATCAGAAACCCTGGAACTGGAGTAATAAACTACTCTAAGTCACAGCTGTGAATCAAACATGGGTCTTTTACAAAACCAGCGAGTGCTCTTAACCACTGAACCATTTCTCCTGCCCCCAAAACCAGCATTTTTTAAAAAATTCAACATCCACTAGATTATTTTACATATAATTTAATGTAATATATAATCTATGCTGTTCATAATTATATACCTTAATTATCCATTGATAATCTTATTCTTCTTAGCATATACATTTAGAGTATAGCATCAAGAATTATTTCATTATTTTATGTGTCTGGTACTCACAAGGCTCAGAAGGTACAGATGACTGTTAGCTGCCATATGGGTGCTTGGAATTGAACCTGAATCCATTACAGAGGCAAGTGTGCTTCGTGGGTGAGCCAACTTTATGGTCCAAGAATTATTTTAAAATAGCCATCAGGTTTGGTGAGATGATTCAACCGTAAAGGAACACATCACCAAATTTGGCAACCTGAATTCAATCCCCAGAACTTACATGGTAGGAGATAAATGACTCCCATAAACTGTCCTCTGACCTACACACACACACACACACACACACACACACACACACACACACACACACACAGAACTGCATGAAATCTTTGTTCCCCGTTTTCTGACTGCTAGCACAATACCAAATGCAAATGTTAGAAAGGACACTCAGCCTTTATACAGAGGGAAAAAAATCCTTCCCAAGATGGTATAGCTAATGTTATATCCATACATTATTATTGAATTTTTGGGCCCCTCTCACAAGTGAAGTTTAAATAGTAAAATGTTTATGTAAATCCAGAGGTGGGGGGATAGATAGGAGGTGTGAGCAGCCTGGGTGTACCAAAGCCCTCATCTTTTGTAGAAAAGGATCAATAGCTATTGTTTCAAGCAGAAGAATGTCACTTAACATTATAATGATAACAACCAGAGGAGTAAAACCAGAAACTGTTTAAGAGTGGTTGCCTAGGGAATGTGGGATGAGGGGAGAACCGGGGTGGGGTGAGAGGAGGAAAGGCTTTATTTTTTGATTTTATATCTCTTGCATTTGTTCTATGATTTGTGTGCCTAATAAAAAGAAACTTAGCTGCATATAAAAAGATAAATTATACTATATAATGTGGCGGGGGGGGGGCGGTAGAGGAGTTCTAGTCTGCTCAGGCCATGTGTTGCTGATTGCCACTTGCCACCCAGCAAACAGCAACAGTCCGCCCTGAAGAAAGCCTGCAAAGTCAGCTGCTAGGGCGCAATCAGGGAGCTCTATAAGGCTTCTTAATTTAGGGCAGTGTTTAAAAACTTAAATAAGAAAAAAAAAAAGCTTAGATACATTGAGAAGTAAGACATATTGAGTCATATTCGCTTTATCCATTATATTTTGGTCTTGAAAATTATTTTTTTGTCCCTGTTTCTGACTGCTTCGGTGCATGGGTAGAAAGGAGATGAGCTTTTCTTAGGAACCCTCAGGCACACTTTAAAAATAAGATACGATGTGAGAGAGAGAGAGAGAGAGAGAGAGAGAGAGAGAGAGAGAGAGAGAGAGAGAGAGAGAGAGAGAGAGAGAGAGAGAGAGAGAGAGAGAGAGTTTTTAAACGTAAAATGGAAAATGAAGGATGGACACACTGAATCAATATACATTAATATTCAATGTATCAAAACCACTGTAGGATGTTCAAAAGCATTGATATCTTTCTTTGGACGCATTTTTTTTTTTTTGAAAAAAAGTATTTTAGGTTAGTAGTAAGAAAATGGGGGATTTGAAAATTGCCCCAACTTGTGTTTCAATCATTCGGAGTCAACTCTATACTGACTTCAATATAACTGAGGACGAAAATTGGGGGGATGTTGCTCATCCCTTGTGATACAGAGTTCAACCTAAGGGAGTGACTTTCCAGGATTACTGAACCAACTCCTACCCGCTGAGAGCATTTGCAAAGGATTGGTGATTCTAAGAAACTTGCCGGGTTTTCAAGGCTAGGTCACTGCTTCCCATTTCCTCCTGTCCTGGATGCGAGATTTTTCATTTCCAGGGCTATTTCCCAGGGGAAACCAAGAAAGGAATTACCTTGGAATTCCTTAGGTCTCAAAGCAAGGAGAATTTGGAGCTCCTGCTGTTTTTCTTCAGGATGTGCTGGTCTTTCCTCCACTCTTGCTCGAGTGCCAAAGAGCTGGGAAATGGTAAAGCTGGGGAGAGCCAACGGGACGCCCAGCAATCTTGCCTGACAGCAGAGAACCTTCATGTAGGAGGTGCGTTTTACCCAGCAGCTGTTTCTGCTTTGCTCTAATTTGTTCAGGATTTGGTTGGGACCTGAGAGTTCACCTTTTGCAAAATATTTGTTAACTTTTTGTTTTTAGTTGGGAAAATACCTTTTCTCCTCCCAGAAGGAGAACAATTTGCTCTGGGATTGACGATGGATTTGTATTATAGTTGCAGTGGAGATTTGTACAATTGCTTCATAGCCACATACCAAATATTCACTAATTCTTTGTAACAAGAAAATGGTAAACAGGTGAGGCTGAAATCATCGATAAATAAAGCGTCCTCTCCAATCCATTCACTTAGGTCTTTGTAAAAGGAATTCCACCCAGCTGGCAATTCACGTGCTTAAACACGTGGAACTTTTTTTTTCTTTCTTTCTTTCTTTTTTTTTTTTAAATCAGCATTGGGAATGGTAGATATGATAACATGCTCCTGAAACCTATTCAGTCCACAAGACTTCAAAGAAATTAGCTTCATTTTGTTAATTGTTAAACTGCCCTGTCAGACATTATCAGAAAAAAACAAACAAACCAACCTTCTAGCCTTATGGAAATTTGCTCACAAGTAAATATATATTTAAAATACACAGTTTGCTACTTGGGTGCATATATGCATTATTAAATGTTAAGATAATCAAGCTTTTTTAACATATTCACATAACTACCATGTTTGAGAGAAAGAGATAAGGGAGAGAGAATTTGGGAACACTAGAAATCAAATCACTGGTAATTTCAAAATTTTCACAGATGGTTATTATTACCTATAGTGATCATGCTGTACTAGTGTATTTTGACATATATATAT
>NC_022029.1:18736622-18747391 GCF_000317375.1 Microtus ochrogaster
ATATATATATATATCTGCAGTTCCTGATTACTACTGTCTTACCCTATGTTTTTGTGAATTCTACCTTGAAAAACAAACAAGAGCTGGAGAAAATGCCATGTAGTTCAAGTGCCTGTTATATAAGTGAGGACTAGAATTCTGAGTCCCAGCATCCATGAAAATGCTGGATTAGCAGGGAAAGTTGCTTATAATTCCAGTCTAATAAGGCAGAAATAGAAGCTCTCCAGAGCCAGCTGGGCAATGGTGATCTCAGGTTTGACTGAGAGCTCCTACCTCAATGAATAAGGTACTAGAGCAGTTGGAGATGATTCTGGGTAATACATGTGCATCCACAAACATGTGCACATACGGATGCAGATGGAGAAAGCAACACATTCATGTGCAAGACTTTTGGCATTTGTCTATGTCTGGCTCATTTGCACATGGCATCATGTTCTACAGGTTCATTCATGGCTGGTAATACTTTTATTTAAAGACTTGGGTACCCAAATACACAATCCATTCCCACCTCTAATTCCTTATCCATTTCTCTCTCGTGGTTTCTTCCATTTCTTAGCAATCCTGATGATATTGGAATGGAGAATAGAAATATCTCTGAGCTAATTATTGCTTTTGCTAGTGTTTCTCAAGAAGATTCTGATAAATCACATAGGAGGTCTGCTTTTGATTTCTGAGAATCTCCTCACACACTCTGATTTTAACAGTCACTGTGAAATGAACATCTCCATTAGCAGGGTACAAGGGCTCTCTTTTGTCTTTGTTCTCTCTTTGAGAAACCATCTCATCTCAGTCTGTTTGACTTGATCTTATAGGGAAAGCTCTAAGATTGTTGCAAGGAGAACATCTAGGCTTGTGTTTTTGAAAATGTCTTTGTAAACATTATAGTTATGGATCGGATACAACTCTCCAAATTACTCAGCTGTTCCTCACTAAAAAGTTGGTGCATAGAGAGACAGGCAAACGGGGGAGGGTAATCTGAAGCAGGTATATACTCTTGCTCCTAGGTAATACACCAGTTCTACTCAAAGATACTGAGCGGAACCTTTATGGCCGTGAGATTAAATCACAAGTCTATATGGTTTTCCTTACCACTACATTCTATATAAGGTGGTTTCCTGAAGGGCAATCTGATTCTGGGTTTAGACTGATACACACAAATGTATGTTTGCATACATATAACACACAACCAGCAGCTTGCTTTCTTCATGTCTAGTATTTAGGTATAGTAGTTTTTGTGCTTCTTTGAACTTTCAACATATATTTTTAACAGTCTTATATACAATTTAACTTTTGCCTAACACTGGAAAAATCTTAATTGGAACTTTCATTATAAAATAAAGAATATTCTATTATAATATTATTCAATGTCCAATTCAATGACAATCATTCAACTCCCTTTCTAATTTGCCTCTTCTGTTTCCTGTAGAACCACCCATATTGATTTAAAACTTTGTTCTCTGAGTTGCAGATTGTATGTGTGTGTACGCACATGCATGCGCGTGTGTGTTTAACATTTTCCTTTGTAAAAAGTATTTACATATGTAACCTAGATTGGTCCCAACCTCATGATTCTCTTTAATTCCTGAAGTCATAGGATTCCAGGCACATACCACTACTCTTCAGAAATGCCTTCCTGTCACTACCTTCAAAGGTGACACTACACATTCATTGATTTATATTTCTCTTTGCTCTTGATTTCATTCCATCTTTCCTGTTTGATCATATTTCTTCATGAAAAAAATGAATTGAAATTTATGCCCTGTAAATGCTGATGCATGCATGGGCAGTCCATATATGATGGTTCTGTTGAACTTGTCCATATTGGGTTTCATGGTCTAAATTGATGAAGACGACTGACCAGGTCTCTTTCCCTATTTCTTCATGGACTACTACATAATTTTTACAACTGCTGGGCACCGTCTAAAGTTGGTAACATCCTGCCACATCTGTCTTTACTAGTAGTAAAGATGATATCTTCCTGATCAGATTGTCTTAGAACACAGGGAAGAGGGCAGGGGAACAAAGCTGAATGAGTCACTGTTTCACACTTGATGGAATTTATAGTTCATGAGGGAAGACAGATCCCAAGGGCTTAATATAAGGTAGGGTAAAGAGCAGGACCATCTCAGAATCCTCTCTAGGATAGGAATTAAAGACATGCCTTTAATCCCAATGGTGCATGCCTTTAATCCAAGAACCAAAGAAGATTATAAAATGGGAGGAAACAGCTCTCACATACAGTCTCATTCTGAGACTCCTGGAGGCAGGATCGCCATTTTCTGGTCCGAGGTTGAGGTAAGAGCCAATGGCTTCAGGTTGAACTCCAATTTGTCTCTCTGAGTTTCATTAATCGTGCTTCACCAATTTGAAGCTTTCTGTGTCTTCTTAGACAGATGCATGTAAAGATAAGATTCATGCACCCTACACAAATCATTAGTGAAACATTGTTAGCTAATTCTTAAAAGTTAAAGAGATGTCCCTTGCCCACTTATTCATCCACGGTTTCCTTTACACCCTCAACTTGCTCTCAGCTCTGTCTATGTTTTCTCTCCCCAATCTCCCTTTGATAGTCTCTACCTACCTTTATGCTCCTTGTGGAAGAGCTGTCCACTTCTTGAATTTCGGTGCCCTCCTAGGACCACATGCCTACTCTCAGCCAACTTCTTTTGCAGCCTTTTGTAAGTTTCATTCCCATTCCACCTCTGTCCCAGTATATGAGCTAGTCTTCCCCATACCCTTCCACATCCGTATTCACAGCTTCCAAAGGTTCAACAGGTTCAAGTATTACTTACATTATTTTATCAAATAAAATTAAACAACATCTATGATCTGACCCACTGTTTAGTGTGAGTTTTAGGAGTATCAAGCGTATTTCTACTGAACAACCTCACTAAGGCCCTTCTCCAGAATTGCCTACATCTTATAAGTTGTAACCTTACTGATTAAACAATTAAACAATTCCCTATACCCACCTTGCCCAGCCTCTGAGAAACAACACTGTTTATTGTGTCACAATGTAATATTGTGCTACAGACATCTATTAACAAGAGGAATAATAAAGTATTTGTCTTTTGCGGTTGCTTTTTAAAATTTATGATGATGTCTTCCAGACTCATCGATGTTGCAGAGCACGCCAGAATGCGATTCTCTTTTAAGCTGAAGCACTACACGATCCACACACCACATTTTTTGGTGTCTTCTGTGTTGTTTCCATCTCTGGGGAACTGAAAATAATACTCTAAGGAACATGTGTATACGTCTATTTGAGTATCCATATTCATTTCCTCTGCATATCAGAAGAAAAGATTGGTTGATTGTGGACTACTTTACATTCTTCCCAAGACTTTCAAATTTTCAGTTTGAGATTCTGAGGGTTGGCCAATGATTACCTAATTTTATTAAACAGAATGATAGCTGTTCAAATTGAGTATCTCTTCAGTGATTAACTGCTACATGTCAACAGTTTGTGTTGTATTCCTCAGTTACTTTCTATCCACCATCTGTCTTTTCGGGTGTCATTTCTACCTTCCAAAATGATGGCAGTAAAAAGGGAGAAAATGTGGATATTCATATTTTCAAAAAGACACCACATCAAACCCATACTGAATGAGTCATCTACCTTATTTGGCTGGATGACTATGCCACAAAACCTGAAGTTACACATTGGGGAACAAGTTCCTGACAAAGTGAGATGGGTAGCCTGCCATTGCTAATACTGAGCACCTCACAACGTGCTTCTGATATACAGGCAGCCTTCATCCTGATACCTGTCAGTTACTGTTGAATGATAGAAGTTCAGATAAACTATGTCATAGTTACCACGCAAAAGCATATGGATTCTCATAATAGCATTTTCAATGTTCTTTGGTAAAATGGGAGAAATGCTAACACAGTTTGATTAAATAAAATGGTAAGACCTGTTATTTTTCATTGACACAATCTGAACAGTATAGGAAATAACAAACCCAGCTATGACAACAATTAGAATGAGCTATGCTTACATGTTACTAAGTGATTTCATCATGTCTTCTACCTTATCTACATCCTGAAATTATTCATGAATTTTCTTTCAAAGTATTTGAGGACAAAGTTGTACGTAGAATGCACAGGAGCTTGGATAAAAGACAGAATCAAGGCAAGAATTATCATCATGCGCTTCACATGGATGATCCAAAAAAGGTGGCCCGAGATTCCCAAGGAGGCCTCTCTTAGGAGCCAGCATGGATCTAGCACAACCTTATTTACAGGACAGAAGAGAGCCAGAGGGAAAACTGTGCAGGGTAGAGAGATGGCAGCCAGAAGTACAGAGGACACACAACATCATATGCTTCCAGCATGCTTATTCCACCAAATCATCAAGTTCTGAATGAATGTGTATTGTTGACATGGTAACATCATCCACATCCGAAGCCTCAGACCTGTAGGAATGGGAAACCTTCCCTGACCGAAGCTGAGAGGGATGGCAAAGCCTTCTTCTGCTCTCTGTGTCATTGTTGACATTATGTGTAGGAAATACCCACTGTAGCTTCCCTGTCCTGCTGGATATTTATAACCTGAAGACTGTGCCCCTACAGAGACTGCTACTATCAAAACTAACCAAACCTGCCTCATTATTTGGTTGTGAATAATAACCCTGCTTCCTTGTTTATCTGTATGTAATAAGCTCACTTCTTGTTCAGCTACATGGAAAAACCTACATTCCTCTTCAATTGTATATAATAAACACAATGACCTTCCATGATGTGTCCATACCTCCATCAGAAACCATGATACACAGAAACTCAATGCCAGATTTTCTGTGTCCTTTGTGTCTGTGTGTCTGTCACTTCCTCCTTTCCTCACTCCAACCCCCCCCCCCCGCCGCCACTAGATAAATTTCTAAAGCCGGCCAAGATTGTGGCACTGTGCCACTCACCAGCCAGTCCTCAGCACCTTTCCTTATACCTCTCCTCTTGAGTCCTTTGCTGTTTCTCATAGAGCAATCATAGAGACAGACATTGAGTTACCTCCACAGGGAACAGTCAAGTTAACAGCAGCCCAGGTCTGAGGCTGCATTAATAGAGATCAAAGGACACATCGTTAGGAGAAGCATCCACTCACTCAGCTACGTACAGCCAGGCACCAGACACCCTAGATTCTTTATCTTGTTCTCTATCAACAGTCATTAAGACTCTGTTCCCAGAGCTGGGACATGACAAAAACCAAAACAGATCAATCACACTTGTCCTTGTGGAGCTTGCTTGAAGAGATCTTAGCTCTATATGGACTATACCCAGTGCTCCATAAGACTTATTTTAAGTTCTGATAGAGAAAGAAAACAGTTTTCTGACTATAGTTTAATTCCATTTAAACAACAGTCATGGTGAGATGAGAATCGCTGATTTGATAGAGGAGGGAAACCATGATTTTTATGGAATGATTGGAGACGTTTTGAAACTGGTGTAATATTCCTTTGGTCATGGCTGCAGAAGCCAAAGTTCAGAACTCAGCTATTCACAACTGGACATCCAAACTGTTTTTCTAGGCAGGCAATTTGTTTAAGAGTCTTCACACAGTCAGTAAAGCAAACATCAGGCTCTCCATACCACACCCTCAAAATTGGCGAGGATCCCTGAGTCAGGCCCAGTAGGACCTGACCCCTGAAAATAATGCTGTTTAGCCCCACTGATATAAAAATGCCTGTCAAGTTAGACACATTTGCCAAATCATTCAACATGGGCATATTTAACCTATGGTCCTACTTATACAAACTATTTCATCCAAGAAATAAACCTAAATGGAAACAGGCACTTTCTTTTTCGTAATGTAGTGTACATCTGTATGTGTCTCCACGAGTAGAGTAGGGGCCTAACTTGTGCTTATGTGTGACCCTGTGCGCATTTACGGCATGCCTATTGGTCCTGTTATATCTGATGGAGGAACTTTTAATGATGTGGGATATCCAATTATCAAATTGTACTTTTTTTTTAAATTTATTTATTTATTGAGGATTTCCGCCTCCTCAGGCCACTAAAAACATCCCATCAGGATGTAGGGAATGAAGTAACACTGCAGAGAAGAGGGATTAGGAGGAAAGGGAGTGTAGTGATTCCCAAGATGAAGTTAGTTCACATTCATCTCAGAGAGCAGTAAGTCAATTTTGATTTCATTTCAGGAAACTACAAAAGATGGTGAATTGGTAGAAATTCCTAGGATTTCTACATAGGTATACACTTTTGCTAGGTATACATTATTTCATGTTCTAAGTGCTATGATAATACCACGTTTTTACAGATGAACAAATAAGGAGGGACTTGGGAAACTCACTCAATTAAGAGGTACGTTGCGTCAGGCTGCAATTCAACTTTTAGGTCTGACCTCGTACACAATTTTGAATAAAAAAAAATGGAAACAGTGAGTGATTGATAAATTATTAAATGTTCACTAAGAATATGAAGACAGTCATATATCAAATAGCAAAGTAATTCATTTCCTTCCTACTTTAAAATAAATACCCTGAGGGTTCTGAAATGTCCATTGCAATCACAGTAAAACAGATACTTAATGCATTCCTTCCAATGACGTCTTTATTGGGATCAGGATGCATGGAGTTTGGCCATAAACAACCACTGTTTATTCAGATGGCTTGACAAACAAGTTCATCTCTCGAGATCCCTATTTGATCCTCCTCGTACTTGGATTTTCTCTCCTAGAGGAAACATACAGAAGTGGATGCTCCTTATGGCTTCACATGGGAGCTGGCATCATGATAAATGTTTCTAGACTAATTCTTCTAACTATACTATCCCAAAGACTTTTTTGTTTCCTGACTCTGAGAAACACAAATATGACCTTTGTTTTAAAATACAGTCTACTGATATAGTGTGCTGGAAAGAGGAGCTGGAAACCCTGGGAGGTCAGATAAAAAGCAAATGACATACCAGTTCCTTCAGAAAAAGAGCCAAGTGTTCTCATCTGGCCTTCAAGCCCGCACCCCCAACCACATCCATTGCTGTTCTGTGGCATTGCCCTGTAGTGATAACACTAGGAATGAAGCCGTTCAACCACAGGTTGCACAGAGTTCTGACCATGTCACCAATATCACATCTTTCCTATTATACAAGTCAGTCTTGGAGTCACCACTGCCAGGAGACTTCTGTGCTCTTCCCCTGGTGGCAGCATAGCAAGTACACCTCCACATAATTCCAAAACACTCGAAACCTCATAGCTACTACATTATCAAACATAGGAACCATGCTTCTTTTCTCTTTTTAGCCTCACTGTCCAGTTTAGGGCATTCTGGAGTGTTTGGTCAAGTTTTACTCAATTCATCTACATTATTAGGTCTCCAGTTTCTCTATGGTTATAACAAGGGGAACTTTAGGTAAGTTGATGTTGAACAAATACTCTCTACTTAAGTGTTTCGTTATTTGTAAGTTAATTTTCTAATATCCCATTTACTTCAGAAGGAATGCCAGAATTTTTGTCAGCAGAACATCTTGCAGTTGCGTTCCTGTAGTATAACTCTGTCAAGGATGGGAGTCCTTTCTTTTACATTTCAAGTCTCAGGTATGCAATAATATTTAATGGTTAAATTAATGAATGATACAAGGAATGAATTAGTAAAATTTGCCATACCCATTTTACATTACTTCACAAGAATAAGAACAATTTTATTTAGATAAAATGGTTTCTCAGGAAATTACTTCTAAATAAAAAAAATCACAAATGTCCATCTTACTTCTTCTCTAACTCCACCAGCAAAGTGAGTAGCACATTATTGCTTGAAGATTGTCACTTGATTGTTAAAAATATTAAATTAAAAATCTGTCAAGTGAGAGTCTGGCTACATTTTAGATTTAAGACTTTTTATGAAGTTAAGTATAACAATGACTGCCAAATGTCCACATTTCTAAGTATAAAGATACTAGAAAAAACATCATTAAAAGTAGCATCCAGTGGCTATTTAATCTTCAGATTTTTGTGGTTATGCATGTGCTGATATAATATTTGGCGATGATCATGGTAGAGGCCTTTGATGCCTTTAGTGAAAAGAATATTCTGACATGAAGTACTTATTCTTGTAATGACAGAAATACTACATTATGCTAAATGTCCACCTATTCTGCAATATATTTTCAAAGTATTTCCTCCAACCAATCTCCCACTTCCCTAGTGCCCAATTAGTGCTCATTAGGCTTCATACCACAGAATCTTCTTTGTGTTATTGTCCATATAAAAAGATTAGACCTCAAGGACTATATGTAGCCAGTTAAGTTCACCTCATCCTGGCCTTTCCTAACCAAACAGTCTAAGGCACTCTCTCTTCCAGGAAATTCATGATTGGATTTTTGTTGGGGAAAGTCAGGATTCTCCAAACCAAGTCTATTTGGCTGAACAGCATTTCACCCTCCCACTGGGGATCATGAGCTGAAAGGAATTGTAAATGGGGTCCTTGAGGAACTCAGGTTCAAAGGTGAAGCCAAAACAATCCCATGAGAACCAATTAAAATAGACAAATATTGAAGGTGTGGCCATCTTCCATCCATATGAATCCTGGTAGAAATTTTTTTTAATCTGCAGTAACATTAACAAAAGATGGATGCGAGACTCACTGGCAATGAAAGGCTAATAAATTAATGATGTAACTGCTTAACCTTACTCATGTTAGCCAAAACTTTTAAAAGAGTGGACAGTGTGATTAAGTGTGAAGAAATGGGCTATCTCTCGCATAGCTGGTACATGTTGCAGTGTTGTAGTAAGAGATAGAAAGGAAGTAATGACCATAAGTTCATCATTGGAAAAAGAATATAAACAAAGATACTCACCAACTGCCCTGTGTGAGTTCATCTTCCCCTCGTCACTAATTTGCCTTTGCCTCTCCTAGTTTTCTTCCACCATCATCATCAACAGCAGAAAGCAGACCTAAAGTCTCTGTGCCTCACCACAAGGAAGTCACCAGTCATGAAACGAAAGTGTCATCTCTGTCAACTAGAGAAAATTCTGGAGATAAACATGGGAATCTGAATCAGAATCTCAAGAACTCCTTTATCCAGATAGTATGGCCACTTGAGTTTTTAATTCTACTACTTGGGGTGAAATTAGGAGGCAAAAGACGGACAGGCAGAACCTAAGAGTTCACTGGCTGTCAAGTCTAGCTGATCAGTGAGTTTTAATCTCAAATGTAATGCCATGAGTTACCTTCCTATTTTTTACTTAATTCATTCTCTCTCTCTCTCTCTCTCTCTCTCTCTCTTTCTCCCCCCTCTCCGCCTCTCTCTTTCTTCATGCAATTATTCACAAGAAATCTATAATCTCCATACTATCTAATTTTGCTAGAAAATAATCTGATTTAGAGAGGTGAGATTCAGTTGTTGCTTTTAAATCAGGGCTTTTATAACCACCCCCCAATGTCCATGCCACTTAAGTCTTTATAATTATCTCCAAGAAGAGAAGGAGATGCAGAAGGGAGAACAAAATGACAATTCAAGATCCATGAGTACTGACTTTAGGCTCTACAGTTTACACACACGGTCTTGGTGAGTCCCCACATTAAGGGGAAAGCTCAGAGGGATTACACGATTGTCTGGGAAATAGCAGAATTTGTGACACACAAAGACTGTGTGTTCTCAAAAGCTTCATCTCTTATGCCTATTCTCTTCTAATACTCTTTTGCATTTAACTGAAGAAAAACATACAAATAGTTGTATGCACTGTGATATACATTACATTTAGATCAAAATGGAAAGAAAACAGGAATGGAGGAAGCAATTTGGAGATTCAACAATGAAAAAGTGAAAATAGAATCTACAGTGAGCAACCACAAAAAGGGATATGTCTGAAGAATGTATAATAATAACGTAAAAATATTTCTATTGAAATTATGACTGTTATCATCAGCTGTTAACCATAATTTATAATTACACAATGGTAATAGGTAAGTAGAAAACCAGGGACATAAATCAATTCCCCAGGGAAAGAGGAGGAGTTTGAATCAAACGTCCATACTCTCTGGCTCTGGATGCTATTTGCCTGCAATTTTTTTTCTCTACTTTCCATATTTCTTTTTCATTGAATCTTTAAATCAGAATGTTTTTCCTCCTGGTGAAATACTTTCAACATAATGCTTCTTCAAACTTCATTTTAGTAGTTGAAATCAATTATTTTTTTTTAAAAAGAAACCTATGAACATTCCAAGTTCAAGCCTTCTTATTTCTGCACATCCCCAAGGTAACGTCCCTCTTATTTGTCCCATCATCCAAGAAGCGGCATGAAGGAATCGTAAAGCCCACAACCAATAGCTACGGTCTTTCTCACTGACAGACCAAGAAAAAGAAAGTCAAGCAGGAATTTAAAACAAATATACACCCAGACAAACAGGTCCTATCTATCTCACAGCGGGGTCACTAGAACTAGAAAACGGACTTGTCTGTCCCCTTCCCTATTAACAATAACAAGCTAGTATTTCCAGGAGCAGCATAATCCAAAGAGGATGGCATAGCCTGTATCGGTCAGCGTTATTAGATAAGATCAGACCAAATAGACCAAATAATTTCAGTACAAGACCCTGAACAGACTGACCTACACCCTTCCCCGGTGGTGGCGCACGCCTTTAATCCCAGCACTTGGAAGGCAGAGGCAGGCGGATCTCTGTGAGTTCGAGACCAGCCTGGTCCACAAGAGCTAGTTCCAGGTCAGGCTCCAAAACCACAGAGAAACCCTGTCTCGAAAAACCAAAAAAAAAAAAAAAAAAAAAAAAAAAAAAAAAAAAAAAAAAAAAAAAAAAAAAA
>NC_022029.1:18747491-18761121 GCF_000317375.1 Microtus ochrogaster
AAAAAAAAAAAAAAAAAAAAAAAAAAAAAAAAAAAAAAAAAAAAAAAAAAAAAAAAAAAAAAAAAAAAAAAAAAAAAAGAAAGAAAGAAAGAAATATCAGAGCAAGGAGGGGAGCAGAGAAAAATGTAGAGCTCCATAAAAATCAATAAAAAAATTATCAGGTAAACTAGCTCTCCTCATGCTAATCAGAGCAGCAGCTTTTGTCTCCCCTGTTCTTCAGTTTCATAGAGTCACTGCATACCAGTGATTTCTGACTGTGAATTCAAATGCAGGTGCCATGGAGGCTGGGAGTGGGTGCACAACTTCCTGGAACTGTACTTTCAGGCAGTTGTGAGCTGCCTGACATGGGTTGGTGGATAACTAACCAGGGTTCTCTGTGAAAGCAGTCAGCTTTCTTAGCTGTGGAAGCATCTCACAAGCTGCATCGCCCTGTAGCCCAATATTTCCAAAATTTTTGCAAAGCAGGCTGGAATAATAAGCCCATGGGTGAAGCATAAACATGGGGATCTGAATCGGAATCTCAAGAACTCGTCTATCCCGATAGTGTGGCCACGTGAGTTTATAATTCTAGTACTTGGGGCAAAACTAGGAGGCAAAAAGCAGACAGGCAGAACCCAAGAGCTCACTGGCTCTAAAGTCTGGATGATAGTGAGTTTTAGGCTCAAATGAGAAGTCTTTATCCCACAAAATAGAGAACACTAGGAGGAAACATCTGATGTTGACCCCTAGCCACCGTACACAGGTGTGCAAACTTGCACACACACAAACATGAGTGTATACATTGCATACAGACACTAAACAAACACTTAGATATCTTTTTAAAATAAATGTTATTTGTATTCCACTGGAGACTCTGAGAGAAGAAGTATATATACACATACATATGTGCACTTGTGTATGCATATTCTAACACATACAGACATATATAGTCATGTATCCCACTTCTCAGAATCTCACTGCGGTGAAAATGGCAAAGCCAAAGGAATTTGGCTCTCCTGCAGAAGCCTGTGATGGAGAAACTTGACAGCAGTGAAATAAAGCTTTCAAACTTGGGCCTGTGAAGAATGTGAATGAGTAGGAAACGGATATTTTCCTGCATCTCCTTGAAAGATACACAGCCTTATGGACACTATCATTTTAGCCCACTGAGAACTATCTTAGAGTTCAGACCCATACCCTATAAAAAAGCAAAGTTGTGTCAAAGGAGAACACTATATTTATTTGCTGCATTGATCGATGCAACAGAAGGAACAAATTCATTCAGGAAACAAAAACTGATACATCTGAGAGAAGAACAGGAGAAATCATAATCATAGTTTGGCATTCACAACATACTCTTCGCAATGTTGGAAATTAGCAAGAATTAGAGTAAATGAATATGCTTATCCAGTATAATCCAAATGATATTAATGAATATTCTAATCAGCAATGGGAGACTACTTGAACTTTCCTAAGAATATTCTCAAAGGATTGTACCTAAATTTTGCTATGTGAAACTAGGACTCCAATGTTTAAATAATACTGACGCAGGGTTTTTACTACGGGAAGCAGTTTTCAAACTTCCCCTTTGTCTGACTGTAAATTAATGGGAATAAATAGTATTGCCCTGTTTTGAAATTGAAGTGTATGAGTCGGGTCCCCTTACTTAGCCCTTGCCTGAAGCTGACATGAAAATAAGAGGTGAGCAAGGACACAGTCTTTTCCAGTAGAGAGATGAACAACAGCTATGAACAACATTTTTACAGCAGACTCTGAGCTCTCTCAAACAAAGCCTTATTCTTCCTGTGGGGTCCTTGGAAGGCTTTCCATCCCTCCCTGGGTATTCCTTGTGGATGATTTTCTTGGAAAATATTCACATTGATCTTTCGTTTATTCCATTGCTTCTCAAAGGAGCCAAAGTTGAAAACTGACCTTGAGCTCAAGTAACTTGTTTCTAATGTGTCACACATGGAGGCCGAGAGATAAGGCTATGCCTGGGCTGCCGAGAAAGGATGATCGTGCCAAGGAGTGTCTCAATAGCTCTGCGGATAGTAGCAACAACTTCATGTAATAGTCAAATCCTTTATGCTGCCAAATGCTTTCATATACATTATGACATGGGATTCTCAGAGCAAAGCTCTGAGGTGGGTGAGCGAATGCTATGTTTCTCAAATGGAAAAAATAAGGCTCTACACTGTATGGTTTGTCTACAATAGTTCACCAACAAGTATTGCGGGTAATACTGGAGTTTCAAAGTTCATTTGTAATACTAAAACAAAAATGTTAAAGATAAAATTCACCATCCCCAATATGCCAGGACACTAAATATTTAAATCTGCATGTTTCTATTAATTGTGCCCATATGCATTTGCATCTAAATAGCAACCTCCATTATAGTTTTGCACTAAATATGAATATTTATTCTATAACAAGAAGCTGATCGCATTGGCGCATGCCTTTTGTAATTTGATTGCTATTCTGGATGTGAAGAACTATTACTCATTTAACCATTCACCACCCACCCTTCAGCTTTGTTGTGTCCCCCCACATTGGTTTTCATCACTACTTAAGATAAATTCTAAAGTATCTTAATCTATCAGAGACCGAAAGTGCTTTGTCCTTGTTTGTATTTTTTAAGTCAGTGTTCAAAGTAACTTGTTTTGTTGATATCTCATTCTTCTCAAATAAAACATAAAACTTGCGGAGGGCTAGCAGTTTCAGGACAAGCCGACTCCAGGGACATTTAAAGCTGCCATTTTTAAACCGAGTAAATGTTAAGAGGACCCCGCAGTAAAAATGTTATCTTTCCAACAGTTGGACAACACAGATCTTTCCCGTAATAATATTAAGGTTATTATTATAGACAGTTAAAAGTACTGTCCACATTTGTCTCCTGTAAATTTGGCTTCTTATTAAAGAGATGTTTCGCTCTTTAGCTATTTTCCCCCCGTAGTTTAAAAGCTTAAGTTCTATTCCCCAATTCTGTTTCTTTCTGATGGAAATTTGCTATAATATACGATAAAGTGTTCTCCCTCTGATCCATCAGAAATATTTTGTGTAAGACTAATCTAACATTTTTAAAATTTGATTTTTTTTCTTGGTATCAATACATTATACATATATAGCACTCTTAAATGGCAAAAGCAGTCTAAGGTCTATTTTAATGAATGAAGTTTTTGCAGTATTCTCAAGTTTCTGTCAGTCACCCGTTGCTTTAGTAACAATGTTTCTTTGTTGGTATTTGTCTCCACATGTTTGCACATCCACACACACATACAGACGGATGCTGTGGATTCTTCATTTCTTCGTTTTGAGAATCACCTACTAGCATCTGAAGCAAGGAAGCAACTATTTACCTCTCTACTCATATATGCCGTCAGGCCCCCATCCCCCTCGGAAAGCTGCATTTTTAAGTCTTTAATCCCATCTACTTCGGTTTGCTAATGCTATTTACAAACGAGCCACGTTGCGAGCTACAACTTTTTCCTATCTTGCAAAAACTTGTTCTTCTTAGGGTCAACGGATGCTTTGTTTACTTCTGTTTTCTTCGTTGCCTGTGTTATTATGACTAATTCACCCCAACGCGTTCAGACACATCCAGTTTTCTATCAATTGCATCTTCTTGGAAATCTTTTCTTCCAGAGCCTGACTTACATCAATCTGGTCCCATTATTCCTAAGGTTTTTGCCCATTTTTTTTAAATCTCAGAATTAATTTCTCCATCCCTAGTAGTTAGTATAGGCTACATGAGTAGCAGCTACAAAGGTGAGACTTACTGCTCCAAGAACTGTCCAACATCTCTAACACTCGTTAATAGAAGCCTGTTTATCTTGCAGTGGCTTACTGGTCCAGATTCTTCCACCCTATCAGTTCACCGTAAATCGAGACTTGTGTTCATCTGCATCAAACCTCCTCAAACGGAGCATGCTCACTACCTAAAATTACTAGCCTAAAAACAGCACCATCGGTTCTACACCCGGCACTCACCACAAAGTCATGCTTAAATGTGGTGGGGTGTATACAATTTGACTGCACGCAACAAGAAAAAGAAAGGAGGCTTCAGGAGCTCTGGACATACCAGCAAAATTGCCCTCAATGAGATGCCACTTGCTACTGTGAAATCCCATTTTTTTAATTCTGTGTCTTCCTCTCTCTCATTTTATTTTTTTTTTTTACTGGTGCACACCCTAAATAAAGTAATTTTCTGTGAAATGGTGACTGAGTAGTAAACTTTGACGATGCTGACTCTCCATAGAAGTCCCTCTCCCGCACTCACATGTAGCTAATGAAAAAGATCTTTCTTTAAGTTTTGAAAAATGGTTAGGAAAGCTTTTGATGTTACTGCTCAGTTTCTGCAGATTCCGCATCATTTCTATTCATAACCTCTGGCATACCTTCCCTAGAAATCTCAAAAGCATCTTTTGACTATTTGTAATCTGCAATGATTTAATATGGCTTCATACCCATTTATTTTATAAGATACGGAGGGTACCTTTTAGTCATGCAATTCATTTTTCTTCATTGTTTGGTGACATTTTGATTACTTCTTTACAAACTTAGGCTTTATCTTTATTTTGTGTTTTTATAGTTATAACTTTAGATGTTGGTCCTTCTCAGATGACTTATTGACATTTGTATTTTTTCTTCTGCTTCTTGCTTTAATTTCTAAATTTCTTCTATGAACTTTTCATTGGCAAATACTGGATCCTATCAGCTTTTAAATTTCATAACCCTTTCCTTCAAGTTATAGCATCTCTTTCATGACATATTATTGTTACATTATCAGTGTGAATTCTTCTATTCTTTTAGCTTCTAAGGAATATATATATATACATATACATATATACACACATATATATGTATATATAAGTATATAACTATACACATATATGCTTTATTTCTATACTTAATCTGCTCCGTAACATACTGCTTATTTATTTATTTTAGTTTCTAGCATAAGTTATAAGTTTTGCTAAAATACCAAAGACTACCCAAAACTTGGTGGTACACCTCTATCATCTCAGTCCTGAGAAGGCTAAGGTAGGAGGATTAAGAGTTCAAAGCCATCCTTAGCTACTTAACATGTTTGAGGTCACCCTCAGCTAAATGAGGCCCTCTCTCAAAAATAAAATCAAAATACCTAGTGATGCTTGGCTGTGTGTTTTTTTATGAGGGCTGATCAGAATTGATGATCATGCTTAGCAACTTTGAGCTTCAGCTGAACATGTAATCTGACTGGGACATTTCGTTGATGGAAACTCTGACAGGTTAAGTTTTTTGTTGTTCATTATTTAAGAAAAATAAATAATTTAAGAAAAATCTTGTAGTTCATCAAGGGAAATATAAGCGAGACCTCTAGACTTCTGAAGGCAGTGTGGGAGGAGGACACCTCAGCTGTGCATTCAGGATGCAGCTGATGAGGTTTCCCAGTCTCTTCCCTTTAAAATACGCTTGATATCCCAAATCTGCCAGTTGGAATTTACGTCTCTAAAGATGAACCTTCCAGTGTCTTAAGGAGGGATGTGAGCTCCTTCCGCTTTTGAAGGAAAGGGAAAATGTGATGATGTAATAGAATTTTAAGATACAATTCCACTGAACCTTCTGCTTTCAAGTGTTTCCAGCTTACGCTCCTCTCTACTTCAGAGGTAGCCAGTGCTGAGCTTCCTGGGAAGATCTGTGGGGTGGATTACATTTTTACGTAATTTCCTGTATAACTGAAGTAGAACTCTTGCTTCTTCGCGTAGTCTGTGTGTGTCTCTGTTTCCATCTTTCAAAACTTCTATAACTTTTTCCTTTCTCAGTTTCTCCATGGGTTTATAATCTTATGCTTAGAAAAAAATTCCATATTATCATTTTGGTGGAATTTATAAAGAGTGAAATTAAGTGGCCAATTCTTGAATAGGAACTTAAGAATTATTTCATGTAACTCTAATTTCCCAAATAGACTCTTCTTAAAGCATCACTGAAGTAACAATAATCATAGTCTCCTTGTTATGACTATTTCTTATAAAAAATAAATTATTCTTATTTCTGGATTTCATAATTTAAGTAGCCAAACCATTTCACTCTCTTTTGTGCCTGGCTCTTTTCTTCTGTTTTATAATACACTTTCACGTTCTACTTGCTCTCCACAGGCCAGTGTTTTGTCTATGGAGCACTGTTTTTTCAGCTAACCTTTGTAAGCAGAGATCTGTGAAGACTCATCATGAAAGCAACGTGCCAACAAAACTACGTGTGATTTTCATTGTTGTTGCTAAAATTATTTAAAGAGACGTGTTCTTAAAATTAGTTCCAATTTTATCAACTATCCCTCTTCCAGCCTATGACAGCCAAAACTGTCTCTAAAGATTAGACATCACCTAGGCTAATGATTTATCATGGAACATGATCCTTTTAGCCTGGTCTTCCAACAAGAAACCCACAGACACATAGAACCAGACACATACTTCCATTATGTATATGTCTTTCATTGTCATTTCTGTACCTTTGAACTTCATAGAGGTTCTGTTTCAGAACATCAAGGTAGCTTTTTACACAGGGCTTTAGCAACCTTGGGTACATCCTTAGATTTTCAAAGAGCACTTAGGCAAGCAAATTCTCAGGAATAGAAGAACTGCATGGTATAATTTCAACTCTCTGGCTCTCCTCCGTGTATATTCTTAAGTATCCCCTCCTTAGAAGATCTTCTAAAATGAACTTGAGATGGAAAGATCATTTAAGATCTTTTGAGATGAATTACAAAATGGTCTTCTTCATTGATCTTCATGATACCAAGAGTGAATTATGCTGTGTGTTGTGTGTGTGTGTGTATGTGTGTGTGTACATACAGAATTGCTTTTGCCCACATACAGATTTATCCAGGATAATACTGCACTTTTACTGCATTCCTACTCTCATTGTATCTGAGAAATATCATAATCATCTGAATTATATATAACACAACTATTCTTATACCAAATTAGTACTACGTTTCTGCAATGATTCCCAGATGTTAAAACTCATTATCTTTAGCAATTATAGCCGCCAGAGTGGACCAAACCATGGACTGATGGTTACATGACAGAACAACCTACATGCTTCGATTTAGATAGTAACAAGGAAGATCAATTACAACTGTGGAAAGAATTATGAGATGTAGTGATTCTATGCTTGTGAGAAGTATGAGCGCATGGCACTCCTGGGGATGATAATTCAATTATTCCTAAAAGAAGTTTGTGCTAGTTTTAAACTGTTTTATTTTATATTCTAGGTTGTTTGCCTCTTACAGATTGATTGTGTGGATTTTGGCTTTCCTTGTGATCACTCAAACAGTGGTGTGAACTTATTGGAACATTCCTCTCCTAATCTCACTGGAAAAGTATAAAGTTTTAAATGACCTATTTATGGTTCTCAAAAATTTGATTTAGGGTGGGAAATATTGGACTAAGCTCTTTTTTTGTAGTCAAAAGCACATACCAAAAGAAAGATAGTCTCAAAAAATTAGAAGCATAGGGTCCAAAAGTGAAATGGAATCCAAATGTTGACTGAGACACAGGCAGAGACAAGATTCTCTCCCATTCCGTTCCACTTCCACCCAGAAGAGCCTCTTAGAGGGCATTTGTTTAAAGAACTAAGACTCATTCCAATAAATGGCCTCTATAATGGAACTAAGGCAAAGTAAAAATCAAGAGGATATTGAAAAGTGGAGTATTTTTTTTTCTGCTCCAGAAGTAGGACTTCCCTCAACTCCAGCTGTTTGATTTCGTTGACTACGAAGACTGCCATCAGCAGATGAGTAACAAGAATCTTTCCATGTTAAAGTTTTAAATTCTTTCCTTTGGGCTTTCCCATCGGAAGCATCCAAGAACAATACACATCCTGATTACCCTCTAGACCATGGGGCCAGCCATGGCTTCAGTTAGCCTTCAGGAAATGCACTCCGCAAGGTCCTTACTCTGTCTTTTGTTCCCGATTGGGTATGTTTGCCCAATTAGAAGAAGTTATAAAAATGTATTTATATTTCTTATTGTTTATTATTTAAAGAAATACTAGATTTCTTAATAAATAATGGAACACCACAACATATGATATGCTGGTTTCCTTGCCATGGTTGTTTTCCTTGCTTCTACAATAGAACCTGTGTGGGTATTTCTGACATTGTCTGGCTCGGTCAATGCAGTTATTTGGTGCAACTGAAGAATGAGGATGAGGGCCAGCAAATTTACTCAGAGCAAATGTCAGTGGTGTGCTAAACTCTCCACCATAAGGCAATTGCCAACAAATAATGTTATTTATCTCTCATAAAAGATTAGGGAGAGAGGGAGCGGGTAATGAGGAAAGACAGACAAGGGTGCATATGAGTCAATTTTTGGAAATGTCTGAATAAATACTAATCAAGCTAATGGCAACTAAAAGGAAACACCCTAACGACTCTGGACCAGCAATGTCTTAGAACAAACATAAGTTGAGTCTTAAATTTCAGTGTCTTAAGCCTGGTCTTCTAAATCCACAGTCAAATACACACATTTTTTCAATCCCTCATGGAATAGCAACATGAATCAATGAATACACAGGAGTTAGAAGTGGATTAAAAAGAGGCAATCCCACTTCATCAAAAACCTCACCGCACAACAAGGAACCCTTGTAAGGTCTCTTGTTAGCAGAGTGAGGAACACTATAGTGAATAGGCTCTCCCATTTGACAGTGTGCTTTAGAAAAGATCGCTCTTTGGGCTGACGAGGGAGGGGGACTTGATTGGGGGAGGGGGAGGGAAATGGGAGGCAGTGGCGGGGAAGAGACAGAAATCTTTAATAAATAAATAACTTAAAAAAAGTTAGTTACTGTCATCCCCTTTTAGTAGCAGAAGTGATGAGTGAATCTTACTGCTGATTTTAAGACATCAATCCTAGTATCCTTGGTACCTTATTATGAAATGGAAATGGTATTGGGTTCCATCACTTACCAGTGAACTTAAATGAAGCGAAGTATAAGATGGCGTCTATTCACTTCAAGCGCAACAGCTATTAATGGGGCAGCCATAAGTGACATATTCCCGTACCATTCATATAAACAGGCATGTTACAACCTCAATACCTACATAACTTATTGATATAAGCCTTCTAAAAGACAATGAAAATTTTATACCATTGATTCGCCTTTCTATATATAGGAAGTTCTAAGAAAATAATAGTGCTTGAACGAAACTTCATGTGTTCATATGTGTTCATTGCATTACCATCACACTGTGTAGACAAATGGGCTGAGGCCTAACATCTAATAAGACAAAAGTGCAAATGTTTGATAGCTATTAAGGAAAGTTAAATGAAATGAGTTTGGGGAAGGCTCATACTATGTCTTTCTATGCGATTGTTCATACTATACTCATACTGTGTTGTAGTCCAGCACTCGAGAGGGGAAGGCAGAAGGATGGGGAATCCAGTGGCGCCTCAGCAATACAGCAAGTTTGAGATCAACCTGGTCTCTGCAAGATGCTGTCTCAAAAGATAAAGAAGTAAAGCCACAGGGAGCTGGCTTAAATAAATGCTGCTGGTATAAAATGCCATCTGGAGACTCACGGATGACTTCTGTGTAGGGAGAAGTGAGTATAAGGGATTGTGACAAACTGAAGGTCACTGGGTAAAATAGTGAAAACCAACCACTCCTCTGACTGTGCCTCAACCATCAACACAGGCACTTCTATGGGGAGGGGAGATGTCATCCCCCAGAAAGCAGTTCCTCTGCAGGTACCAAACAGGTGCCCTACAGTTCAACTCAGGTGCAACATTAACTGTACTTAGCAGAGATTCTTCAAGTTGAGGGCTTGTTTCCACAACACTGGTATCCACTTCAAGAATGAATCAGAAACTGCAGGTTCCTAAGTTCCTCATGTCTTGTCTAACTTAGTTATAAACAAGGGTTTCCTGTAACTCTCTTACAAGTTTGATAGCTTAAGGAGCTCACAGAACCCAAGTTAAGAGCTCACTATTGAAGACTGAGTGCAAAGGATATGTTCTCGAGGGTAGAAAGCTTACTGCTAGGTTTTATATATTTTAATTTTTTTACTAGTTTTCATTATGCATATTTAGTGCAAGGTATGATGGTTTGCTAAATACATACATGATGTGAAATATCTACAGCTAAAATATTGAACATATCCAATGGTAGATGACTATTTTTGGTATAGATTCCCCTCTGTATGGTGTGAATGTTTTTTATTATCATTGGTTAATAAAGAAACTGTTTCAGCCAATGGTTTAGCAGAGTAAAGCCAGGTGTAAAATCTGAACAGAGATAGAGAGACTAGGCCAAGTCAGAAAGACACCATGTAGCTGCTGCAGAGACAGGCACTAGAAACTTACCAGTAGGCCACTATTAGCATTGTGGTAATACACAGATTAATAGAAATGGGTTAATTTAAGATGTAAGAGCTACTAAACAGACACGTAAGCTATTGGCCGGACGGTGCTGTGATTAATATAGTTTCTGCATGATTATTCGAGTCTTGGTGGCTGGGAAATGAACAAGCAGTCTCCTTTTACATATTTTTGTAAGACTGTAGTAAAAGTACCCATAACCAATGTCATTAGCACATTTTGAGAATAAAAGACAATATTATTAATTCAAGCCCTCATTTTGCACAGTAGTTCTTTGGGCTCCATTGCCTTGCATAATAGCAGGCTTATGCCATAATCGAGTTTTTATTCCCTAAACCTAACCTCCCAGGTAACTACTATACTAATTGATTGCTATGTATTCATCATTTTTATTTTGTCTTAATTTCACATAGGAGTGAGATCATGCCATATTCTAAGTCTATATCTGGCTTGTTTCACTTAGTGTAACATGCTTCAAAATCATTTATGTTGCAAAAATGGTAGCAACTCTTTATCCACTCAGCTGCCAGTGTACACTCTAATTTCCACCTCTTATCTTGGAAGATTAAAAAAAAAAAAACCCTGCTGCAATGCAGAGAGGGTACGATTATGTTAGCAAGGCTGATTTCATTTCCTGTGCATACATTCCCCAAAATGTCATCACTGAGTCATATAACAGCTACATTTTTATTATTTTTACCTCATTAGCACATGTTGTGAAACAACAACATACTGTAGTTCTCATTTTTTTTAACCCCTCTGATAATCAATGACATTGGATACCTTAATGAATTGTATTGGATAATTTTAAGTCTTCTTCTTAGGACCTTTGTCAAAGTCAGTGTCTGAGAGTTTTTCTTCCATGCGTATGTGTTGAAGATGTTTGAACCTTATTGTTATGGATGGTATATCATAGGGATTTAATTGATTATTTTACATTTGAACATTCAGTTTTTCCAACACCATTTATTGAAGATGACTTCCTCATTGTGTTCTTACTAAAGATTAGTCACCCATCACCCATATATTATTGATTTAATGGACTTTCTACCCTGTGAAATTTGTATAAATATTTTTTTATTTTTTATATAGTCTGTTCTAAAGAGTATAAATGAACTTCAGAAGAAGATATCGAACCATGTGGTTCAGAAGACTCCCAGGTGAAGAAACTTCTACTCCAGTAAAGCTAGAACATGCAATTTTTCTAACATATGAATGAATGCATTCTTGTAAGGCACCCTGCACTTCTCTGAATTCCATAGTCCAGGAGTTTTTTTTTTTTGTATGGAGGCTTCATTACATAGACTTAGTAGATTATTAAGACCTTTGCCCCTTTCTAGTTAATATAGGGCAGGGCATAAAGTTCCAAGATTGCTCACAAGCCTTTATCTAGAAACCCACCAAGCACTATCTCATCAAAACATACACTCCTCCTATCCCCTAGGAAATTCAAGGACCTAGGGTCCTCGTGTTGAGAACAGGATATAGAGATAATAGTATGTACACATTAATTCACATATCTCAAATTAAAATACACCATCCTACTGGTCTAGGAGACAAAAGCCGTTTCATAAGTTCTTTATAGGTTCTGACACATGTACTGGGACCAACAGTCTTCCACTGTTCTTTCAAGGCAACTGAGACCTTAGAAATTTATATGAGATCAACAACCATTCTCCATTTAGTATGTGTATGTATGTCTGTCTGTCTCTGTTTCTCTCTGTGTATCTGTCTTTGTCTCTCTCTGTCTCTGTGTCTCTCCTTGTGTCTGCATCTCCCTGTCTCTTATTCGATAAACCAGATGAAATTCACTGAGTGAGCCAAGGCTTTGAAAGACAAAGTAACTATCTCACGGCCAGGCTGAGCCAGCATGCTATCAGTTTCTACCTTTAGGTGAAGAGCAATATGAGAATTTGTGTGCTCTATCTGATGTGTCACCCTTTCCTTGCTGCCATGATCTCAGTTGCTTCCAATATACAGATGGCTTTGCCCACCCACAAGGTGATTCTTAGTGGCAAAAGTGCCTTGGCCATTTTCAGGTAAAAATATACCCAGAAGCCCTTTGGCTAGGCACTCTTTTTCAGACTAAATTCTCATTCTATGTGGTCTGTAGTGCTGGATATAGCTGAATGGTATTTCCTGCTTTTCCGGGAGACCAACATTCAGTTCCTAAGAACAAGTTTGGGGACTGACAACCAACTGTAACTCCAGTGCCAGTAAACCAGAGACTCCTGTTGTGTCCCATGAGTACATGAATATCCACCACCACCACCCCTATTCACAGATGTGCTATATTCCTTATAGAGACACTTACACATAAATATAAATTAACCTTTAAGCATGGACTTTGGCTATTCTGAGGAGGTTGGAAGGTATCAGCTGTTTAGAGAAGATCAGAGTTCAGTCTCTGTGCTAGGTGATAGGAATTGGGATAATTAGGGTGTGTGACCTCTCAGGCTTTTACACCACATGGAAAAGGCCAGTTCCCTCCTTCCAGCTTAAAGTAGAGAGCGTGCCTGCGCCAGGCAGTGTGGAAGCTGCCTGGTGGAGAAAACTCTAAGCGGCAGCTGAACGTGCCCCGGGTTTGCACCATTAGCACCAACACCCCGTTTCATTGTTCGTCGTCTGTTGAGGAACTCCAAACTACAGCCTCACAGCTGGTCCTCTTCACCACCGTCCCTCTGAGTGTGAAAAGAGAATTTGAAGTTACAGTTTGAAATGTGTGCAAAATTCCTCTTGTAAAATTATATTATTTCCAGAAGTCTCGAATTATTATAATTTGGCTTTCAACTCACAGGGAAAGGAGGACAATAAGAAATAGAGATTCTATGGACCCACTGTCTAGCTAGGTTCCAGATGTCTCACGATGGAAAGCAAGAGAAACCTTCTTTACAGGGAATAGGAGCCTGTAGCCTGGCTGACATTAACCACTCTAAGTCACTAACAATTCCACACTAATATGTTTTATCACACTTTGTTGGACAAGAAATTCCCCAAGTCCTCCTAACCCCAGGGGTATAAGTCACTGTGATTAAAATTCTTCTGCTTGCTTTATGGGTTTATCAAAAGAGTATCCAGCAGGATCTGAAAAGGTAACACTGTAGCGCTTACTGCTCTTCTGAAGGCCAGGAGTTTGGTTCCCAGAACCCCGATCTGGTGCTTCACAACCACCAGTGACCACAACTGTAGGAGATCTGATGTTCTCTTCTGGGGAATACAGGGTCCTGAAAGCATGTCACACACACACACACACACACACACACACCACACACACAACATACACATGTACACACCACACA
>NC_022029.1:18761676-18772491 GCF_000317375.1 Microtus ochrogaster
ACACAACATACACATGTACACACCACACACACAACATACACATGTACACACCACACACACAACATACACATGTACATACCACACACACATCATACACATGTACACACCACACACACACAAAATACACATGTACACCACACACACACACACACACACACACACACACACACACCACTTTAGAAAACCAACAGCAAACAGCAACAGCAAAAAATCACTACCACTGCCACTCAGAAGAGCTGGACTTTTCTAAACATTTATAACCCAAATAGAATCATAGTTTCCTTTGGTGATTAAGGTTTGTTGGATAATTAGTGTTCATATCTGAGTCTATATTTTGTATTCATGGACACATGTTTATCTTAAAGTCTTCCTTAGATACCAAATATACATCAATGCCATGCTGCAGGTACCTGGACATACATTTTATACCAGGCACTACATTCTTGATAGAATGCAGAGAAGCATATGAGGGGTTGGAGAGATAACCTAGTGGTAACAAACACTGGCTGTTATTCCAGATGACCCAAGTTCAATTCCCAGCACCCACATGGCAGCACACCACCCTTTTTAACTCCAGTTCCAGGGGATCCAACACCCTCACACAGACACACATGCCGGCAAAACACCAGTTACAGCTCTTTTCTGAGATTTAGTTTTCATTTTAATAAATGAAGAGTCTATACTGATATTTATAGGGTCATTATGTAAATCATTAATTCCAAAATATTTGTAGCAAGGATATCAATGGCAGATGCCCTCTTTCTTTATGCAAAACATAGAATCAGAAACACATGCTCAGAAAGAGAGGGAATTTGGAGAGGGGTGGCAGAGCTCCCAGACGAAGCCTCCTTCAGGCATGGAAGGGTCCAGCCTTCCCATTTCATTTGCAATGTGGATTCATTTCATGATCCCTCTCTCTTCCTTCATGCACTTTATCTTCGGAGCACATGACTCCACATTGTGACCTCCTGATGCATTTGCATTTGCTCTGCTGCTGTGCTTGTGGATCACGACTGCACTAAGTATATTTGAAGTAGAATTCATCTAAATGACATGGTCATTAGTCCTCACATTGGTAAATGAGAGGAAAGAGAACAAGCAAGCAGAGGGGCAAGAAAAGGTGTGAGGTGAATGGGAAGCAAGATCTACAATGAGTAAGTGTTAAAAACGTGCTGAAGCATGGACGGAGAACTAAAGATAAATACTGCTTTTGGAAAATATTCTGATATTATTCATAGTAAAAACTTTGTAATTTTGGTTTTCACATACACTATTAAGAGAACTTTGGATCCCTTAAGCTATGTTCTACAGTCTTCTGAACATTAAAAACAGAAGTGCCCCCCCCCATTCAATATGTTCAAGTTCAGCAGCATTCAGATGGAAGCAACTTCAGTTTCTATTTTTGCACAATAGTTCTATTATGCCTCGAAACCTGAAATTAAGAATATGATTTACAATTCGTATTTTGAATAACACTTGCATTTTTCCTTATGACTAAAATTATACAAATAAAATGTCTTAGATCATTACCATAAATATAACATATGGGGGACACACCTATGCATGCACTAGTGAAGACCAGTGGTGCCTGTCAGGAGTCTTCTTCAGTTCTCATCCACTTTATTTTTGACACAGTAACTCTCACTGAGCCTGGAGCTTATGGGTTGCCCACATTGGCTGGCCAGCTAACCATCCCAAACCCTATCCCTGTGATCTTTTTGTCTCTGCCTCCCAGAAGTGGGATTACAGGCATGCTTTGCCACACCTGGCTTTCTACATCAGTGCTGGGAATCCAAGCTCCCATCATCATACTTAAATCCCTGAACCCTCCTTCCAGGCCCAACAATATATCATAGAGCTAGTACACTAACCCCTATCAGATTAGAAGATATTTACAAAATGAACTGATCATTATCAATTCTCAAAAGAGGCTATATCTGGTTTTCGTTCAATAAGACCTACAAAACTCTTAGCATGTCTGTGGGTTGGCATTACCTTAAAATGGAACTTACTCTCCTTTAGTGATCTGACTTATGAAATTCATATTCTCTAAAACAATGAGCAGGGTTAGATTGGAGGGAACAGCATGAAATACTGGTGTGTTCCTAAGAATGAGACACAGACAGATAGTATCCCAGTGCTTAAAGACAAATTCTAATAATAAAGACTGTGCATATATATATATATATGTGTGTGTGTGTGTGTGTATACATATATATAATATATGATGAATGGCATTGCACTGTTTGATCTCTTTAATCTTAATTTTTAAATATGTATTTGTTTATTAATACATGATTTACATGCCAAAGATTTTACTCTTAAAAGTTTGTGATTATTTTTAAGTGTTTACAAGCTAATATTAACAGCTAGTAATTCTTGTTTTGAGAATTTTCTCTTAAGTTCCAAACCTTGATTTTTTTATTGGTTTGTTGTTTCCATGATATTTAATTGTTTTGCTGCTTGTCTTGAGAGTCTTTGTATGATCTAGATAAAAGAAAATCCTCTGTTAGATGTAGAGCTAGCAAGTTTTTTCTCCCATTCTGTTGACTGCCTCGCCACTCAGTTGATGGTTTCCCGTGTTGTACTGTTGCTTTTAACTGACTGGAGTTCCATTATCAGTTGTTGGCCTTATTTCTTGAGGGAGCAATGCCTCTATCTTGTAGTTTATTCCCTACTATTTTCTCTGGCAGTTTCAGATTTTCAGGTTTTATGCCCGGGTACCTGATCCATTTGTATTTCATCCTTGTGGAAGGTGAGAAAAGAAGATGTGGTTTTAGTGTTTTATATGTGGATGTCAAGTTTTCCTGTACAGGATTCAGTGAGGAGGCTTTCATTTCTCTAATGTGTAATCTATGCCTCTTTAGCAAAACTCCGGGTGGCTGTAGTTATATGGGAGGGAGATAAGAGAGCGTGGAATGTTAGAGTAATCAGAATTCACTATATGCATATATACAGTTGTCCATATAAAGTCAACGATTCAATACTCAGAATGTGTTCACAAGAATGGACAGCCTTCATCACTGTATCTTTGCAGAACATAGTTATCACCCCAAATAGAAACTCAGCAATATTAGTAATCACTTCCCAGCTCCTTGTTCCATAAGATTCTGGCAATTACTTGTTTCTTTGTTATGCCTTCAGTTCGCTTTGTGTTTCATAGAAAGGGGTTACATGACATTTCATTTATGCTTTCTTCATATAATATTTATCATTCCACACATGATGTAGCAGATACCTGTGCTTCATTGTTTGTGTGTGCGTTTGTGTGTGACTGAATCATATTCTATTAAGTGTATAGAATGATATTATTTATTCATTCATTACTTGAAAGACATCTGGGTTGCTCCCACTTTTTGACTATTATGAATAGTTCAGCTATGAGCTCTCATGCACGGTTTTACATGGACACATGTTTTGAATTCTCTTGGGTATGAACGTAGGAGAGGAACTGCTGCGTGGATGGAAACTCACTAAATTCACTAAATGATTTAACATTTAGAGAGGCCACCAAACTGCCTTCCAAAGTAGCTGCACCATTTTAACATTTCCACTGGCCCTGCATGAGGATTTCAAGGCTCTGCATTATCGTAACACATGCGTTTCATTTTGTCTTTATTTAATTTTTGAACAACTCCATGAGATAGATACGATCTTGGTTATTAGAGAACTTATTAGGAGACTGCAAGTCAAAGAAGCTAAGAGACTCGCTCAAATGTCACAATCCCATTCGGGCGGATCAGAGCCAAGACCCAAGATATGAATACAGCTGGTATCTATGACTTCGGTCTTTAGAGCTGCGTCCCAGATGCTTTTGTATGGACGGGCGGCTTACATCTGTGTATCATGGGTGGGTATCCCTACTAAGCCTGTACTTTCTAGCATAAAGGTCTGGTTTCTCAGTGACCTTGCTTGATGCTGTTTTCTGAGTTTTCCTCAACTTATAATTATATAAAATTCCTATTGACGTGGGCAATATTAATAATGAAATTTCCTCTCATCTGTTCAACAGATTTTAGGAAGGGGAAGATACATTTAGAAGCTGTTTCTATGGAGTATAAACATCACCTGACAATGGAAGACCACTTTCTATGAACATAAATGGTGCTGTAGGCTATGCCAAGTGCTTAGTGTGTTTTATCTCTTTTAATCCACTAAGCCTCACAAGACCAACACTAACATAATATCCCATGAGTAATTTGGAGGGAACTAATGAATCAGATATTTTCCCAAGGTTATAAATGACAGAGGCAGATTGGATATCTCAACATCTCTCTCCCAGTATCTCTGTTACCACTGCTTGCCTAACTTTTGATAAAATCCAAGCTTATGATAGTTGATTTGTTATTAGTATGTCATAATATAGACAAAGTTGGGCTATTTTAAAAATAAACAAAGAGGTTATATGTCTAATATGATTATGGATACTTCTCTTTTTCTATTACTTTTCAAAATTATTCTTAATAATGGTACCAAATTTCTAGGAAAGGACACATAAACACATCCTAACTATGGGTACAGTGATATAGAATGTGTGTGTGTGTGTGTGTGTGTGTGTGTGTGTGTGTGTGTGTGTGTGAGAGAGAGAGAGAGAGAGAGAGAGAGAGAGAGAGAGAAAGAGAGAGACAGAGAGAAAATGGTAAAAATTTCTATTTCTGGATGTGAAGTTATTTATATAAATATAAACTAATTTTTCATCTGAACATAGCTCACACATGTATCAGTGTTTGCTATTCTTTGTTGTCATTGTGAAGATGACCCTTTTCTTGAAGTTTTCTCCTAGCCATAGAATATGCTATGCTGTATAGACATAAAACAGTTTTCTTTGCCCACTAGTTCCCTTATTCATGTTAATATCCCTCCCAGTGTGTGTTACCTGAAAAACTATTATTCCTCTTTTCTTTCCTTTTTTTTCAGTGCTCATATGAATGATGAGCTCTGATATTGACAAAGATATGACTTTTTGATTTGCTGTCCAAGATTGCGCCTGGAGCAGTAATTTCTCTGAAGAATCCTGGTTCTCTGTTTGCTTAATAAAAGTCACTAGGATTCTCTTTAACACTTAGTGAGTCTAATGAGATATATTAGAGAATATATTTCACATATAAGCTAAACAACCTGGAGCTATTACTTAATGACCAGCAGCAAAGAATAAATGACAGAATTCTAAAATTATGAGTCAGACTCAAGTATAAGTAAACCTGCCTGGGATAGGAGGATGCAATCTGCCTGTGGTCCTTTGCAGTACAGATGCACAACATGAAAATGAAGCCCACCATGGTTGTATTTCTCCCCATGGTAAAGCATTACAGGCATCCTGCTCAGAGGGGAACCAGAACAGAACCCAGGTGTTTGGAAAGTCTTCTCCTCTTTCTGGATGCTGACCTCTCTGTAGTTATTCCTAAGAATCACAAAGAAAGAAGAGGGGTAGGGGCAAGGGAAAATGGCTTGTGTGCACAGAATGTCACAAGTTCTGATACTTGTGACATTCCAAAAGAGTAAATGAAGCAAGGAATAGAAAGCAAAAAACAAATGAGTTTTAGAGTCATCTATGAAATGGGTACCATATCTCAGACAATAGAGCTGATAAAACAAAACGGCAGAGATTTGGAATGCCGGAAGACAGAGTCTCAGAGAATGTTACGACTGCTACTTTGACTACCTCTCTGCAGCCACTACAATGTGTCTAACCGTGTCAGTCATGCTGGGCAGCATTTCTCTGCTTTCCTGGAACTTTCTAATAAGCATAACTCTTCCCTTACAACCATGTAGCCATTGATGCCCTCTATTCTCATTTATATTTTCTTCTATGCAGTATATTCAATCACGAACTATTGTACTCTCTTGTCAGGCCTCTGCTTCTTCAACAGATCCACTAAGAAATTCACCTCTAAGAAAATTCCCACCCAAAAACCTAATGACACTGATATTTAGCAGAGAAAAAGACCTATGCATGAGTGACTGCCTGGATTCCTAGTCTGTGCTGTCATTCATTTCAAAGCATTTAATTGACTCACTGTGAACATCAAAGAACCAGATAGATCCTGTAGCTACAAAGATAGCCACTGTCCCTGGCTTACTTCCTCCTCAACCCAGCTTCTCTTTGGGCCTCACAAGCTTCAAAATGCCAAAACACTGCTCCTGACACATCACACCTGCCTCCAGGGAGAAGTCTCACCCCACCAGGCAGGCTGCAGCCCAGGGGCCATGTTTCATGAGTCTGTAGTGCCCAGATGAACTCTTGTTGCTTGGCTGGCTTTTATGGATGTAGTGAAGTCCATTTGGTCTTGTTTTAATAACATCCCAATAAAAGAGCTGGGAAATTAGATGCTAGGAATGACATTTAAATCCTCCATTTCCCTTTGCTGCAATAATGGCTTTCTTGATAATAAAGGAGATAAATTTTATTAAATTATATGAAGTTTTTTCCATTTGAAAGCAATTAAAAAATGCTTTCAGTTCAGAATTACAAAGCTATTCACTTCGGATCTGAAGCTGACGTTTTTATTGGTAATCTGAGTTATAACATGCTCAGCTCTATGCCCATTCATTGGTCCCTGATACTTCTGCCAACTTTTTATAGTTTTATGTGAAAGTACAGTATTTAAGCCTCCTTTAAGTTCATGAGCTGCCCCTGCTTCTGTAAAAGGCTCTCTCGGTGTCTCAACAACGCACACCAGGGCTGATGTTTATTTAAAAACATCTGCTCCATCCTTTGTGATATAACATACCAAAGTAGCCTGACATTTTAAAGACTTTTTCTTTACAATTTGTGTCAAACAATGAGAGAATGTAAGTACTTTTGTGATGAAAAACTGTTCAGGGCAATTACAAGATGATACAGTAAGTGGACTAAATGGTACCCAAAGTAATCAAAAGAAAACACTGGGATTAAGGTATGCCAAAAAAAAGCCCACTTCCATGGCCATTTCTAGCTCCCCAAATATCGGCAGGATTGTGTTCCCTATCTTAGTACTTCCTAACTGATAAAGAAAATAGACCTATGTTATTTAATTTTTAAGATAAGGAATTGGATTATTACATTTTCACGTCTTTTTTTTGACAAATCAGAACTAGAAGAGAGGCCACTGTCTCTGTGTCTGTAGTTTCTATTTCCACCTGGCAGTCAAGGGTGGGCAGGAATGCCTCTTGTGCTACTGTCTACTGGTTCACTAGAAACCATTTTTCCATAGCTTGGTTTACTTACCAGTGTTTATGTTCGATGTAGATGTCTGTCAGAGACAGAAAGACATGTAGTTTTCTACCAGAAAAGTACATATGAATTGCTTAACTATCAGTAAAAACCCTGCTAAACCAAACTTCATGGTAGAACAGTTCTTTCTAGGAAAAAAAAAAGTGCTTTTGATTTTTGAAGAGATGATTTCCATCAGTTACCAAAGACACAGTCAATGCCCTCCACCAGACACAGTGTTGTTTTGGGTTGTTGACTATACAGAAGTGACTTTCAATAAAGCCTTTACTGACAGCAGCTCCCAAATACCTCCAGTCAGCAGAAAGTAGGAGTGCACGGCTTGAGGTACTTCAAGTCTCTCTTAGACACATTATCTGAAGCACAGAAGATGCTTCAAGGACAGGAAGTTAAAGATGGTAGTTTTGTGGAAGGTGATTTGACAGTCATGGTGCGCTTGGTGTAGAAGAAAGCACAGCCAGGAGCTCTGGTACTCAAAGAAAGCTTTCGAACATCCGTCTCTGCCCTGGTCATGAGGGCTTCATGTTGGTTCTCTGTACAAACTCACCAAGTTCTCCTTCACATGACACATGAGGAATGCTCTCGGTCTCATGGTTAGCCATCAAGAATTGGAACAAGTGCTCACACCACGCGCGATGGCCCACAACTCTACTCAGAGGAATTCTCAATAAGCAGCTAAACAGAGGAGGCTTTAAAACGTAAAGTAGACATGACGGGGAAATGTTATTTGTGACCTTTGGTTATTGCAACTCGCTTTCGACAATAAATCTCCTTTTTGACCATCACAGTCTACCCTGTGAGCGAGCAGGATGCCTTTGACTGCACTCTTTATTAGCTTAGCAAATGGAGTGCCTTGTGAGACCCTGTCATGATGCTGACTCTGTTACAAAGTGTGACGGGAAAGCCCAACAGCCATGGACCGAAAGGTAGCCTAATGCCAAAATGCGACTGTTTTATGAACATCCATTGAACATGTTTTGTTTTTTGTTTTTTTTTTATCAAAAAATCAGAATTACATGGCTTTATCTGATGCCAGCCTGTTCCAGGACCCTCTATTCACCACATAACATGACAAACTGTCTTTCACTCGAAAGTCAAAGAAAACAAAGAACTGCAATGTCACCTCTGAGACACTGCCTGTAACCAACAATATTTCTTTGTTTGTCTTCATAGTAACTCCTACCTTTTCTGATTTTCCTCTTGATCTGCTTCCAGAGAAAAAGAGTGTGGGTTTTGGTTCCCACAGCAACCAACACAGCTGTCTGCAAGGCCGTCAATAAACTTCTTGTAGGCACATGCTCTCTCTCTGCTACTTTTCATGACCCTGTCTATCTCTCTACAAACACCACAATATTCAAATACATGTACATGTACTCGTGAATATACTTACTTATTTTTCCTTTCACTCATTTTTCAGATGAGATTTTTTCTTAGATTATTTCACAGTCCCCCATGACACTCTTTTGGTGTTCAAAATGCCCCTGGGATGTAGAACTTCATTCTTCACACCTTGACTTGATCACAACAAGAAGCACGTCTTCACTGATTCTGATTAAAATAATGTATAGATATCATCATATTAAGTTGAATTTAACACTAGCACTGCAACAACACATCAGGTGCTGTCAGAGCACATTCTGCTCCTTCAGCCAATAGCCTTTAAGATATCAGCCCACTGGGGCATGGTCTCTTATACATTAAAAAGCAGCAGGAACCCTGTGCCCACTCTTGCTTTGGGCTCCCATTCCAGCTGCTTGACTCAGTTCCCGTTTGCACTCAGAGGACTACTGTTTAGGACGGTGATCTGTATGTTTTTCCCCTTAAATAAATAACCCTTTTTATAATCAATAATTCTGAACTGGTGTGGGATTGTTTTACAGCATCAATCAGGCATCCTATTAAACTTTGGATAGGCTTAGAGATTTCGATATTTATATAGGGACAGTGACACAAAATTTCTACATACTAAAGTAAATCTTAACTAGGTACAACTTAGTCTTCATAAACACACATGTACACACACACACACAGATGATTTTTACAGGGGAGAAATAAAAGTTGTCTGAACAGACATGTTACCATCACACATAACAACATAAAGGAGATGTGTGGGAGAGCGTTTAGGGAACAGTAACCTGCTTCTGTATGTGGAAGGATTAAAAAGCTAGATAAGACAAAAGGTGTGGAGCAGAGTAAACAAAAGTCAGCATGCTTGGTGGACAATCTCTTACAAACATTTACTTCTCACAAATTGATTTGCTTTCATTTTAATATAATAATATAATATTATTTAATATAATAATAATAAGTGTTTCTAATTCTTCTTTAAGGGACAATGGATTTCTCCTCCATCTATAAGCCTGAAAGAGTCTGCTTCTGTGTAAATTACAGAAAACAGGACCATATGGAAGATGCATAGCATGCTAGACATGAAATATGATATAACTACCTGAGAACACAACCAACCCTAATCTCTCCCACCTTTTTCTCCAACCTTCATTAGTATCTATTGTAGGGAAATCTCTAACTGGGTTGATGTTGATGAAGGAAGCCAGTGTATTAATGGCTTTTGAAAATGGCCCTAAAGTTATGGCCCATTGAGGGAGGTAAAATGTAACTATTTTAAGCACAGATTTTCCAAGTAAAGGGACCAGATTGGAGGTTTCTTAAAGGTGTTACATCCATTTTCAAATAGCCACCTGGAAATTCCAGTAGCATGAGTTTTATATTCAAAAATGATGGCATTTTAAAAGTCTTAATTACATTAATTTACTTATTGAGGGGATGGTACATGCCACAGTCCATGACTATAGGTCAGAGGACAATTTGTGGGAATTACTTCTCTCTCATGAAGGTCTGAGCACTGGAACTCAGGTCATCAGGCTTAGCAACAAGCATCTTTACCCACTGGGCCATGTCATCATGCACTGCATCATATATAAGGATGATAAAGAAATCCTTTATCATATTTCATTGCATATGTGTATGACATGATTAAAACCAATAAATTAAAAATAAGAAGTGAACTTGAATTAATTTTCTATCTTCATGCACACAGTTCAATGTGTAAGATGAGACATGGAAGACTCACATGGACAGGCTCACAAGTAATGGAGTCATATGCTTTACAGTTAAGGTGCTGAGTTCTCTTCTTCACACTCAGTGAGGACTCAATTCCTCAACTATCCTTCTGTGAGGATACCCTCTGTCATCATTTGGGAAAGGATAGAAAAAATATAATTGTCCTTCTTCTATCTGCTGTCTGCCATCCTGCCATTTCATCTTGTCTGCCCACAACCCGTTATGGCCTCTACCCTCAACATCCCACCAGAGAACCAGAGACCATCCTTTTCCATCTCTGCTCTGACTACCCAGCTGGGAGTCTTCAAACAACAGGCCTCCCTTCATGTAGGAAGATGTGGAGTGGTCTAGAGAGTGTTCAGATTTCTTACAATATCCCACATGGATACTCCAAAGATGGAAAAGAGTCTCCTATAGACTTACAGTTCTAGCTCCAAGATATGTAGTGTGTGTGTGTGTGTGTGTGTGTGTGTGTGTGTGTGTGTGAGAGAGAGAGAGAGAGAGAGAGAGAGAGAGAGAGATAG
>NC_022029.1:18772591-18800342 GCF_000317375.1 Microtus ochrogaster
GTGTGTGTGTGTGTGTGTGTGTGTGTGTGTGTGTGTGTGAGAGAGAGAGAGAGAGAGAGAGAGAGAGAGAGAGAGATAGTAGTAGCAGTAGTAACATATGTGTGGAAGCCAGAGGACAACCTTGGCTGTCATTCCTTCTGTATGGTCCCTTGTGAATTTGTTATTTGTTTTGTTTTGACAGGGTCTCCCACTTGTTTGGAAGTTGCTGGCTACAAAACCTAGGGTTGCTAATCAGAGAAGTCCAGGGATCTAAGACCTGAATATCTCTACTTCCTAACACAGAGGGTATCACACATACCTTGTTATGTAGGTTCTGTGGGAGTTTTAATCTTAAAGCCAAGCTAGCTGTCATCTCAGGCCCTGTGATGTGCTTTACAATAACTTGACGTTTCCATTTATTTTGCCTCTTGTGTTAGAGTAGTTTGTATCTAATCCTTCTAAAGGAAGAAAATCAGCTATTCATGATGCCCTGTTCACAGGTAATTTTGTCCCAATGTCATCATGCATATATTCAAATTATTTTCCTAAGAGTGATGATATAGAGCAAGGCAAATTGTATAGCTTAAGAGAGAAGTTTCCACTTTTTATGCTGTTGATTTTCTCTTCTGCTTTATTCCTTTATTTTACAATTAGGATGATAATATCCAGTCTCCAGAACAGTTTGTTTTCTAAACAAATGACAATTAAATTAACCCACACCAGTCTTTGGATATAAGGCAAAATCAGAGCTAACCAAATGGACGCTGTAGCTTTGAAATAGAAACAGTTATGAATTTTGAAAAGAAAAACATCGTTTTTCATCACATTTCTGGTCAAATCAAAACAAAAAATATACAATTTTAACTTTTGCCATCCCGGGTAACTGCAACCATTTATTGAGTGAATTTTGCTGGTGGAGGCAAAAATGAGGAAGCACCTACTATGTGCTATCTGCTGCTATCACCAGTGCAATAGGAGAACATGACTCTGATAAAGAAAGAATATTCAGTTGCCAAAATCTACCATCTTCAAAATGTTTGGAGTTTACAATGGATTTTCACAATGTGTTAATTCCGAAAGCTCTATAGTGGCATTCTATGATGGGATACATCTTGGGTTGATGGATTCAAAAGACCAGCACGTTCTCAGAAATAGCCTGTAGCACAGCATTTCAGAGAGTACTTTTAAAGCTCCCAGAGAGCCAGAGGTGGTGGCCTTTGCCTGTCATCTCAGCACTCCAGAAACTAAGGCAGGAAGATGGGGCATTCCAAACCAGCTTGGACTGTCTAAGTAAAATTCATAGCTATTTCAACTTCAAAGCTACAGAGTTCATAGGGTAGCTCTGTTTTTGTCTAAATAAATAAAAATAAAAGCCAACCAAAATAAAATAGAGTCCTTGAAATGTCTTAGGGGAAATATGACAAGTGATAGGTAAACACATAAGCAGAGCAAACCATTTGCTTCTTATAATATGTCTTATAGTATGTCTGAGAGGGGAAAGGAAGAGTTAAGTAAAGACAAACCATTGATCCAGTACAAAAGGAACATAAAGTGCATTTTAAAATTATGCTAGTGATGTTTTCCCCAAGTTTTTTTGTTTTCTTTTCACCAAGTTTCACTCGGTGGGTGTATCTGCTTACTCGCCACCCAAGGCTATAAGTTAGAGTCAAAGGTAAGTCCAAGATGATATGACCTCAGCACACTGAGAAAGAAGCCAGTGTGCTAGAGAGGTGGCTCGGTGCTTAACAACATTTGCCGCTCTTGAAAAGGACCAGCATTTGGTTCCTGGCACCCATGTCAAATGACGCACACCTGCCAATAACTCCAGCTACAAGGCATCCAATGCCCTCTTCTTGTCTCCATGGGCACCCACTTTCACCTCCATATTCCCATACACACATAACATAATGAAAAAGAAATAAAATGTTAGAACAACTTTAGCTCAAAAGGCTGTCATGCTTGGTTTCTGCACTTGAACAGACATACGCTATTCTCTGTGGGAACCACGGACAGGAAGGGTATGTGTGTGGAAGAAGGAGTGGTCTACGGCCATGGGAGGACATTAATAAAATCAAGAGACTATTTCACGAAATGTTTGTTGTCTACCCATAACTACAGAAGGTTGACAAGCCTTCATTTCACCCTTTAATCTTGCTGAATGGACTCAGACCATGTAGAAAGATCTGCTGTGGTCTAATTACTACTTAATTGTTGTTTTAGACAAGTTCAACCAGCAGCAAATATTTTTAAAGTGATAAGCATTTAATTAACATGCGCATCGATTATTTCCCAAACATAATCCCTTTACTATTACTTTGTTTTTGCACTTAAACTTTGGCTGTTAACTAGATACTTAAGAGATTTATTTACATTGGTCACCAGCCAGTCAGAAATATTTAGATACTATGCTTGGAAGTAAGGATTATCTAACCATTCACAAGCTCTTGTAATAAAACATTTGTCATAACCCATGAATCCATTAGGACTTAGTTCCCATCCCATCCTTTCACTAACACCTTGCTTTGAACAAAATCAAGTTTGGCTGCAATTTTCCTTTTTTATCATATATCATAATTACAGGATGGGATGCACCAAAGTTGAATTCCAAAAGCCCTGCACTCTGCTTGAACTTGGCATACAGAAACTCAGCTAGTAATTTCAGGGCTGGGATGTGTCCAGCCTCAAGTCCTGAGATCGCACTTGGATCATGGGGTAGAAGACAAGAGGAAAAGTGTCTGGGTATGTTATTACCTCATAGAGATTTGAAAGTGGACTCTGAATGCTTCTGGCACAATTCTGGTGGCCTACAGTGCAGGATTAAGAGAGTCACTCAACTACAGCCCTTTCCCCATAGCTCCTACTCCAGCCATTCTGCCTTATGAAATACCTATGTCTCTGCAAATAAAACCTCCTGCATGTGATTGTACTTGAATATATCAACACGTATCTGCAGGTTTCAGTTCAAGAGCAAATGACATTCACTCTCAGATTACTTATATTTAAAGAATTCAATATCATTGAATAATTCTATCAATTATGGCTTTTGGTGATCCCAAAGTAGTCATTTTTTTTTTGCACAAAGAGAAGCAAAGAGGAAACACAAGATCACTAACCTAAAAATAAAGATATTTGTTTTATAAATAAATGTGTCATCATCATTCAATAAAACTGTTATTATTGTTTGTCTAATTCAGGCTACAAGTTCAAGCTAGCATTTAAGAATCCATTTTGCAAATTATAAGGTATCAGGTATATAGGCCATTATTTTAATAATTGATGGGAGTAAACTTGAAGTTATGATTTATTGGGTGCTGTGCCTATATTTGCGCTGACATTCGGGAAAGTCTAAGGATGTAATATATGGATCCAATGTCAACTAAAACAGGTACATGACCACAGATCTAGGGACAAAGAAATTGAGGTCTTGAGATGTGGCAATTTGTCTCAGGTGCCATCAGTATCCCAGGGCAAGAGCCGAATTTATTTACACAAGAGCCACCAGCAAACTGTTGTTTACCATGAAACTATTTACAATAGCTATTCTATGGAATCAGCCATGGTAAGCATTACAGTTGAATAGATACTGAAAATTTTTTCTGTACATACAGCAAAATGTTAATCAACCATCAAGGAGAAAAAAATCATGCCTTTTGCAGGAAAATGGATAAACGGTGAGCCCATATGTCAACTAAGCCAGAACCAGAAATGCAGCTAGCATATGTCTTTTCTCACCTAAGGATTCTAGAAAACAAAGTTCATGAAAGTTGACGCAGAACTTTGTAGAGAAAAGAATTGGACCAGAGGGGAAGATGATGAGGGAGAAGGATAAAGGAAATTCATTATAATCGAGGTATGCTGTACACACATACTCAGTGTCTTGGTGAAACCCATTATTATGCAAGTCAGTATAAGATAATTTTAAAGTGACAAAAATTGTTCTTCAAGGCTAAGTCAATAGGATACACTGTTTCTAAGCCTCAAATTCTTTATGAGGTTAATGCATCTGCCCCTATGGTCACGGTCATAAAGAGTAATGAAAAAGAAAAACCCAGGTAGAGCAATCAATTGCACCGAGAGGAAAACCATAATCATCTTTATGGAAAATGATCACTGGAGGAAATTCCCTGGGTAATAATTGGATTGAGCTGGATTTCATAAATGACTTCACATTTCCCTGTTCCATATTAATTTCTCAAATACACTTAGTATTTTTGTTTTTAACATTTATTTTTAATTTGGGGGATATGTATGTACTTTTCAGTGTGACTTTGTACGAGTCTGTCTTCAGGTTCCCATTGTGGGGTGTGTATGTACTTTTCAATGTTGCTTTGTATGTGTCTATCTGCAGGTTCCCATTAGGGGATATGCATGTATTTTCAGTGTGACTTTGTACGTGTCTGACTGCAGGTTCCTGTGCATGTGTAAACATCAGATGTCTTACCTCTATTGTTTTCCACCTTTGTTCTTTAAGACAGAATGTCTCTAACTAAATTTGAAGCTCATGGATTCTGCTAGGCTGACTAGCCAATGTAACTCAGGGGTCCACCTACCTCTGCTTCTATTGCACTGGGAGCCGCAAGCATACACCACCACGCTCAGTTCTTACTTGCATGCTGGGGACCTGAATTGGGGTCTTCTTGCTTATATGTCATGCAGTTAACTGACTGGGTTTTTTTTTTTGTATCCCCAAATTTATTTTTTTAGCTGATATATCACAACTATATACATTCATAGGGTATAATATGATGCTCACACGCACACAATGCACACTGCAAAATGTGTCATTTTAAAAAGCAAGCACACTTAATAATGAAATGTCAAAAACACTTTGTCAAAGGAGATAGAGTGGCCACTGGAGGACAGTTTTAGGCTTTGCTCTCTCATCTGTGAAGACAGGTCATCCACAAGGCATCTATCTGTTCAGCAGTCACCTAGCCAGTTCCATTTGGTAATATCACACAAGAACAGATTTAAGTTTCGATTTGTCAAGACAGCAGATGCTCAAAATGTTTGAAGATTTTATACTTATGCAGCAACATTGAACAAAGATGTTTCACAACATACCCCCGACCTGTGGCCCAGAGGTCATTGGGGAGGAGGAGCACAGAAAGATTGTAGAGCCAGAGGTCCAGGATGACTACAGAGAAACTCTTTCTCGAACACAACAGGACAGCCTCACATATAAACTCAAAGCCGTTATGACAGCATGCCTAAGACCTGCCCATGCTCAAGTCAGACAAAATCCCATCGTGGATGTATGGCATAGAGTACAAACCCAAGCTGAAGAGCTATTGCAATTCATAGGCCTTGGAGTAGGAAAGTCATTTTTCTTTCTTTTCCCTAGTAGCTCCAACAGAAGGCCACATACCTGAGGGTATATGGACAGCACAGCTTAGATTGGTTGGTACTTTAGTGAGGATATAAAGTTGGTGGGTAGGACAGAGATTTGGGTCTGGGAAGGCTTGGTGGAGTGGGTGAATATGATCAAGATATGTTGTTTAAAATTACCAAAGAATATTACCTAAGCAAATATATTACCTAAAATTACCAAAGAATTAATTTTAAAGAAAGAAAAATGTTTCTTATCATTGAAACAAATTACTTATCGCATGTCACTCAGTTCATGTGAGTAAAGATTCACATGTTTCAAATTAACATGCATTTTCTCCTTGGATGGCAGCAATCAACCATCATGAGTAGCAGTCGCCCACGATATTAGGCCAGTAAAGAAATTACCACCAGGTTTGTCCATATCCTCCCAGGCAAAACCCACCCTCTCTAGTGAGAAATTCATAAGACTGATTCCAGGTTCTCTAAAAAGAACTTACTAGATTGCCTGTGGGTGGTGACTCAATTCATGGGAGAAGGGATGAAATAGCAACTTTTTGATGGTCCCAAAATTTACTGTCGTTCCTAAACGTACATGTCAAGATAATGAACAGTCAGGAGAAGATATGTAACCAGGTTGTTGTCTATCATTTCTAACAGCCAAACCCGATTCAGAAAAACTTTCAAACTCTCCTTGAAAGGTCATTTCCCAACATTAATGTTGCACCTCAAGAGGAATGCTATGTGAATTCTATAGATAATTATATGTTGATGGTGTTTTGTGAAAAAAAAATAATTAAAATCTTTGAACCATCCTTCCCATAAACAGGCTATCATTTAATCTAATGAGATGGTTATGTGGTTAATATGTTAGAACCAACAGTGGATGAATAACATCATGCAAGTTAATCATTTCCAAGCACAGGAGCCCATACCTCCAGTCCCAGAGGGCTGATCAGGAGGCATGCAAGTTGGAGCCCAGGAGGGGTTCTATAGTGAGACCCCCATCTCATAGAAAACTAAATAACCGGGCAGTTACTACGGAGTCTATTAAGTTTTTTTTTTTAATTTTATTAATTAATTTAAAACTTACATCTCTCATAGGTATACTATTGAGATTCAAATGAAGATGTGACCCCATTTTCACTACTCAACTGTTAGATGATTCTTCCGGCGTGTTAGTTGTTGTGAGGAGGTGCGGGCCGCATCCCGCCGCCTGGCTAGCTTAACCCCTGAAATAACCACATAGAAATTGTATTAATTAAACCACTGTCTGGCTCATTATTTCTAGCCTCTTATTGGCTAACTCTCACCTATTGGTTTAACCCATCTCCATTATCGTGAATCGTCATTTGACTGTGGCTTACCCACATGAGTCTAACCAGCGTCCGTCTCAGGCAAAAAAACCATGGCATCTGCCACACTGAACTTCTTCCCAGCATCCAGTTCTCTTTTCCACACCTATCTAGGTTCTGCGCTATCTAAAGGCAAGGGCAGTTTCTTTCTTCCACCAATGAAAGCAACACATAGTCAGAAGGACCTCCTACACCAGTTAGTAGTGACTTCTCCATCAATGGATCTGATCTGTCCCATGTGACTGACCCTATTATGAAAGAGCGCATTGGCCATCCACCTTATAAAGTCCCCAATCTTTACAGCCACTCCTGGCCATGAACGGTCCTTAAGACATGACACCTGGCCTTGGGGAAGCTACTCCATCTCCAGCATTGCTTCTTGAGATGGTATTTGGGAAGTGAATCCTTACAGACCTTGGACTGAACACACACAGGATCTCTGTCTATTTTCCCATGCACTCTTGCCAAATGAAAACGTGACTTACCTAAAGATCATCTCATGCCTTTTGACAGGACTTTTATAGCCACATGGCTTATGTCACTTTCGTTATCTCTAAACTTCCCTCCTACAAGTCCTGATAATTTAGACAATAAAGCAATTAGGGTGAAACTATTTTTCATCTACTTCCAATCAGCAGCAGGTCATCCACGCCTAGCCTGGCTAGACTGCACCATCTCACAATCCAATCTCAGCTTATCTGTAAAGCAGAGAGTGAGAGAGAAAGCCATGTTCAGATCCCTTCACTTACTTTAATTCATGGCTCATTTAATGACGTCAAAAGCAGACGCGTCCAAATGTCTCCATCCACTGACACATTGCAGATGTTCAGGCTTGCTTCTGCTTTCTGAGGGAAGGCGGCAACTCTGAAGTGTTGGCTCCCTGATTGCTTCCTGACCATACAAAGCTGTCTAAGATGTCTCTGCAACTTACGCTTGACTCATGCACTTCTCCACCCTTATTGTCCATGAGCACTAGTGCACGGTTCCCTCTGTGAGTGCATCTGGTCCCATTTCTTCCTTAACTAGTGAAAAGATAAAATGAATTATAGTCATGGGTGTGTGTGTGTGTGTGTATGAGACCTAATGTGTATGTGGGTGGGTGTGCGTGCACATGCCAGTGTGCGTATGGTGGTCATAGGATACCATTGTATGGAATTCCTCCTTGGCTTCAGCACACCTTGTTTTTTGAGACAGTCTGTCTCAAAAACTCACTGGCCCAGGCTTCACCAAGTAGGCTGGCCCAGCTGATCAGTAAGGATCAAGGCTCCAAATCTCCCAAACTTCTCAGCACCAGGCTTCATCAGCAGTGTTCTGGAAACCTAAGCTACAGCCTCACGCTTGTGGAAAACACCTTGCTGATGTGTCTTTTCCTCCACTCCAGCTCCTGCCTATCTTAGGTTTTTGCCTGACTTCACCAAAGAGTGGATTTATAAAGAATGCATTGTGAAAACTAGGGGTACCCTGATCTACATGTCATGTAGATCTCACATGTCACCACATTCTAGAGACACTCCATTCATTCAACAAATACTTTCTTTGAAAGAGTCTAGGTTCCAAACCAAGTTTAGCTATCAACAACAAAAAGAAGATGGAAAAACCCTGCTCTCTGAGAACTGAACACAATAGGAAACATCCTACTCCTGGAGACCTCTGTTTTCTGACATTAAGATCCAGAGAGCGGTCTGGGGGCTATTATTTTGCTCCTTTGAAGCCTATTGTTTTCCCAAACCCATACTTACTTTTACAAGCATTTCTCCTTTCTATAAACATGAAGGACATAACTGTTAAGTTGAAAGTCATTGTCAACACTGTAAATGTATGTTACTCATCTTTCAGACACTGGTAATAATTTGGGATGGCATACTGTACATTCTACAGATCTAAATATCTTGAGACCAGCTATATTAATCAATTGTTAATGAGTAGAAACACAACAACTTGCTTTTCGTGTGCTTGCTTCATCCTCATAAAAATTAACTAAAATACTTATGTGTACACAATTAACTAAATTACTAAATTAAACAAAATACTTGTGTGTATATGTTGAGAAAATCAGTTCTCTCTGTATATTAAAATGTCATTGGGCTTTAAATGGTTGCAAGCAACAGTTAAGGAGGAATTATTCCTTACATTTTTAGCAAACTAAATTACTTTTAATTATATGTAGAGGCAATTTTAGTTCCATTGTTCCATTGCTCAGGGGATTCCAGGCTCAAGACAAGGTATTGGACAAAAGTAAAGGAGAGAAGTGGGTCCTGTCTTCTGACCTTCCAGGAAGAGGTCTGAGAGCTGACTGCTTGGTCTGCTCTCTTTTGTAGAGTGGTATTTAAATTCCTGCAGAATCGGCCCCAGAAACCTCAGACACAGTCCTTTTGAGTCTACATGTTCAGAGTCCTAGAAAGAAAACATGTTTCTCCCATCCTCTCAAAGTGTTTAGACAAATGAAGAATGGCCAGGTTTCAATCTATGTCCCATAAAGGATGGAGGATTCTCAAAGAGGAGGAGGTAGATAGGAAGGGATTAAAAAAGAGAGGGGAAGAAAAGTGTTGGAGGGAAGAAGTAGAAACAAATGTGTAGGAAGAGAAGGACAGTGGGAAGAAGTGGTACTATGAGAGAAGAGAACAGAGAAGGAGAAGAATTGAGGAGGATGGGGAAGGGGGAAGGTAAGGATAAAGAAAATGGGGTGGAGAAAGAGGAGATAAAAGGGAGAGTAAGAAAAAATGGGGGAGAAGCAGAGAAGGGAAAGAAAAAGGGGAAGAAGAATAGGAAGGAAGAAGACAAACGGAAGAAGAGAAGAATAAAGAAACAGAAAACGGGGAGCAGGAAGAGGAGGAAATTCATTTTATATGTGAAAAAAATGAAGTACATAACATGTTTTAGCACGCCACGTGTTAGCAGACTAGGCATGCCTTTTAAAAAAAAGTGAAGGGTTTGTTTGGCTTTCCAACTTCAGTGATACAGTCCATCATGGCAGGTAAGATATGGTGGCAGAAGCAGGAGGAGTATGGTCATGTTACATCCACAGTAGAAGAAAGGGGGAATGATAACTGTTTGTGTTCATCCCATTTTCAATTTTATATGCAGTGGGGGATCCCAGCCTATGGAATGCCCCTACCCACATTTAGAGGTGTTCTTACTCTGCAATTCACATCATCTATACAGTCCCTCACAGCTGTGCCCGGAGATGTGCCTTCTAGGCAATTCTGCATCCTTTCAAGTTAACAGTCAATGTTATGCATCACAGAGATCTTAGTTCATGGAACTGGGATTCAGTCCCAGGGTGTGTAGCACTGGAGACTTGTTTAACCATCGTTTCTTCCCTGGACCACACCCAGGGACCCAGCTGTTCATCCAGCTTCCTGATCCCTCTACCTCCCATGTCATTTTAAACTCCAGGCTTTCCACATGTTCGTTCCTGCCTGGATGACTTCCTTGGCACGTATCTCCTCAGCTTTAAAGACCTACACATGTCTCATAAAAACTTCTCCTAGCCTGTTGGTAGCCCTAGACGTTATAGTGCAGCTTCTAAGAAACCAACAACAGAAGTTATTATATTTTGATGGTATATACTTTGGCCTCACACATGAGATTATAAGGTGCTCAAGAGGAAAGGGGTATGTGTGTGTGTTGTGTTTGTGTGTGTTGCATGTGTATTTGCATATATATATATATCCAATTCACTTCTACATACTCTAAGCTGTGAATAACAAGATCTGTCTTCTACACAATTTGGACATGATGCTGGATAAGTCAGTGCATGAGCTAGACCACTGGTATTTATGTAGCAAACCTAATGTGTTCAAAATGGTCAAACCTAACAAAAAGCTCTTATTGACCACAAAAGAAACAAGAAGAGATAAAACAGGAAAGAAAATAAAGGAGAGATGAGAAGACTGAATGGGAGATAAGGATGAGGACGGAAATGGGGAGGGGAAAAGAGAGGAGAGAACGGAAAAGGAGGAAAGGAAAGGGAGAGAATGGAAAACAAGATATCAAAAAGCCCTGAACAAAATATTTGGTGATTCCAAACCCCTACACATGGAGATAACATAAACTTCTGCAAGATATCCTGGAACGGATATAAAATTGCAATCCCGAATAAAGTTTAAAAGATTAACAAGGACCTATTCACAGCTTTGGAGAAGAGAGCAAATTTGAGCATGCCATCTCCTCTGAGTAAAAGCCATTTCTACATGGACAGATACAGAAGGCAAAGGAAGGTCAATGAGAGACACATGGTAGTGAGACACATCCACAGACAGCCCGAATTGTGGGGTTGTGCCCCCCACACACAATGAGCCATAAGATTCTGTTATGTCTTTGCTAGCATGGACTTCTTTTAAGAAGCAACACAATGTGGAGAATGTTTGTATTATGCCCCTGTCCTCAGCTGTTTGGGTATCTACACGTTGGAATCTGTATAAGCAGAGAAAAAAATAAATCTCTTTCCTAGAACCGAGTTGACTTAATCTTCCCCCTGGATAAGACGTAAAAGGGAGGTGATAATTGTCTCAGCTGATGGCTGTGTTTACAAACTCTTCTGTCTCCAGAGAAAGGCCACCTGTGCTTTTCTTGCATCAACACAGGCTGCGCCAGCTAGGAGAGGCTCCTAAACGGGGCTTGCAAGTCTTTATCCTGTGACCAGTATTCCGTTTTCGGACAGTGAGTGCTGAAGCCTTTATTTGACTTGTTCAAGAGCCCTAGAATAAGAACTATGGTGAAATCCTTCAAAAAACACGTTTTTGTGTAGCACGTAAAGCCTACCATAATCCTCCCTTCTCTCTGAAATTAAAAGTATGTTAGTGCCTGAGTGTGGTAGCAGACATGTCCAGAAAGAGAAAGGCGCCCTCCAACCAGTTTTGTGGGTCCTCCACAGAGCGACTGAGCCGATCACATTGTTTGAAATTAGGGTGGGTTTTCAGATAGTGAAATTTCAGTTACCAGGTGGCAGAGGCAATTTATCAGACACTCATAAAATAAAGATCAAAAAGCTCATCGGTCGCCCAGTGCGTCTGGGATCTAGGAAGGAACACTCCGGTCTCTCCATCCTCTAAACAGCTCTCACTTAAAGAGATTGATGTTTATAATAACAAGAAAAGGAGAAAGGGGTCAGGTCAAACTCTGCCAAATAGCAGGTGTTGTTTTAAGTTTTCTTGTTCTGTCTTTTCCCCCTTAAAGTGTAATCTAAAAGAATATTGAGTTGTCGCAATGAACATTCTCTATGGGTATTTTTAAAATGTATACCAACATAAAAAAATGTGACTTGAAAACCAATAAACAGAAGCCTTTGACCCTCAAAGCATTTCAGACTTTTCCATAAAATTCTCAGTATACTAAATTAACTAAATTAAATAAAAATTTAACACTAAACATACTGGGCCGGTTATATTTATCTATTTATGTTTATGGTCATAGGAGAGGAATAGAGAAAGTGATGTAATTTTATTCTAATATATAAAATCAAGTTAAACAGATTAGGCGTTGGTATTTTTGGAGATGGATCATGCTTAGCACATTAATTTTGTTTGAATATATACTAATTACACTTATGCCTGTCTTTTGAAGCATGATTAATAAAAGCTCAGGGATAAAAATTGGGGTTCTATTGAAGACCAGAAAATCAAGACAGACAGCCACTTACTCTTACCTTGACCTCAGTCTGGAAATGGTGATCCTGCCTCCAGGAATCTCAGAATGAGACTGTGTCTGAGAGTTGTCTCCTCCAGTTTTATAATCCTCTCTAGGGCTGGGATTAAAGACTTGCATTACTGGGATTAAGGATGTACCACTCGGTTTCTATGGTAACCACTGTGAAGAAAGGTGTGTGTTACCACTGCCTGGTCTGTTTTACTTTCTTATCTTCAGGAAAGCTTTATTTATTAAAATACAAATGAAATGCTACTACAATCTTTGGATCTTCATCATTTCTAGGAAGAGAAGAGATTTACCTGTGGTTGCAGATATACATGCTACCAGGGCATGTGGCACCTGATTTCGGCTCTAGAACCTGTGTTCTCACTGGTCACAATGCAGAAGAGTTTTAGGCTTCAGCTTGGCACCAGGTGGTCAGTGCCTCTCTGGAGTGTCACCTTTGCTTCTCCCATCGAATTGAAATTATGACACCAAAGGTTTTGACTCCTTAAAAGCCAATTTGAAAACATTGATTTTATTAAGGAATCCTTGCCTTGTCTTATGGAATGATTTGGAGGATTATGTCACAAAATATCATGCACTAAAGAGTTGGTCTGCAGAGTGATACTACTGGGAAATGGTGAGGCCTTCAGGAAGTAGACTTTGTGGGGGTCATTCTTATGTTTGGGGAACTACACTCTTCAGGGGCACTTGGGGACTCCATCCTGTTCAGTCTTTTTGCTTTAGGATATAACTGATTTACATCTACCACAATTTGTCCACCACTACCATCCAGCCACCTCACCAGAGTATTGACGTAATGTACCAGAACCTCCGAAGGCCTACCTTAAAATGGATTCTTCTGTTTAGAAGTTAATTATCTTGACTGTTTTGCTACAGAGATTGAAAGGTAACGAATATACCTTAGTTCCAAATGCCTATTTTCTTCCCATTTGTCTTAAGCAACATAGGGACATGACACAATATATAGTAGTCATAACAGCCTTTTAGAGTTCTTCCATGGAACATCTGAGGTTTAATGTGGGTCCCACAATAGCAGCGCCTCTAGTAGCAAGTTCCATCTTGTCTGTTTCATTAAATCATCTTGCTACTTTAGGCTTGCTTGTCCCTCTTTTGATCTAGCTCACGGTATCACTCCTCTCTTCTTTCCCTCGTCCTCCCATTTCTTCTTCTCCTTCCTCTTTTTCTAGTGGTGGATCTTAAATTCTTCTTGAACCGTGGAAGAAATGGAGAGAAAAAGAAAGAAAGACGAGCAGTAGGGGAAAGAGGAGAAAGGTTAGAAAAGAGAAAGCACAGCAGCAAAAATGGAAAGCTGGTAACGCAAGAATGGGAAAAATAAAATATTTAATAGATTAAAATATAGTGAGGTGTATAAGGACTAATTAACGAGAACTCGAGACTAATGAGGACAAAGGTAAGAAAAAAGGAAGAAAATGATTATTTTGTTTAATAGAAAAATTCTGCCACTGTTTACATTTCTAGTCTTTCAAATTTGTTCATTGAATTTGTTAGTTCTTTAAAATATTTGAATATAGTGAGAGAAACTATTAATATTAAAACTATTAAACTATTAAAAATGGATAAAAATAGATGATGAAAATATACTGTGATACATGGACAGTAGATAGATGTACAGACAGATGGATGAATGGAAGGATAGAAGGATAGATGGAAAGACAGGCAGATAGAAGATTTTGAGCCTAGAAAGAGCATTGTGGCCATCACGGTATTGTATAACAAATACATGACAATCATCACAAAGCAAATAAACAATTTCAGTGTCAGATCCTGACCTACACTACTGATCCAAGACAGTATATTTATAAACATATCAAAAGTATAAATGATAAGGAAAAAAGATGAATACTCAGCAAACTTAGACAGTCAGCATGAGGTTCTAATTCAACCAACAAGAAAATATTCCTCTCCAAATGTGTTGGACACAGAGAAAATAAATCGAAGATAGCATGGGAGACATAGTCATTTGCTGGCCCTACAGCTCACACATGGGATCATTAATTCATGTTTTTTGGGGAGAGGAGAAAAGTCAGTTCTTACAAAATATATTTTTCTTAGCCCACAGCCATTCCTAAATATCACAGTTCTTTGGCATTCTTGTGAAAACTATATATCTTGGGGGTCTTAAAATTACTCCCCCAAAATTCACATTCTCTGAGCCAATGGCAATTGAAGGCATAGGGTTAAAGGGCTTTACATCAGGGGATGCTGCTGAGTGATTAAGAAGGACTGATATGCTGGCATCTTTCCCACAGCAGAGAGCCAGGGGTGATAGCAAAAGGGCTATAGGTAAAGTATTCTGCTGTTGGCAGACAGGGCCCACACAATTGTCAGGCCAGGAGACATCAGATAAATCACCATCTCTGGCTTATTACTACACAACCAATCATATACATAAGTAGCAGCCACGGGAAAACATGGGTCATATGCAAGTTCCCTGAAACTTTAGGATAATTAACTTCTACCTGTTACACTTTTTATCCTTAAAGTCAGATAGGATCAAATTTTCATTGAAAACTAGGACTCATTGATTCACACAGACTAGACTCCAAATTTGGAAAAGTCAAATGACTTTAAAATATGATTTTGATGATACCGTCAATCCTTTCCTGTGGCATCTACGAACAAAAGGCCTATAGAAACATCGTGATGGCCTAATGGCTTATTCATATTTTGACTCTGCAGAACCCATGAGAACTACAATCAGAAATGACAACTGACAACATCCTGGATCTTTATAGTTCACTGTAAGCTCTTAGGGTTTGAATTGTGTTGACCAAAGATATCTGCAGAACCTTTAATGCCTACTTCACAAAGACAGAATCTCACTTGGAAAGAGTTTTCTTTAATGATTTGTTTAAAAAGAGACAATACTAGATTTGAGTGGACTCTAAATTCAACAGCTGGAATCTTTATAGGATGGGCATGTGGAATCACGGAGACTTGAGACCCTGAGGAAAGATAGCCACATGAAGACAGATTCAGAATTTTGGTGATGAGACTTTGAGGCCAAATATAGCAGGAGTTTGAGCAAAAAACAGAAGCTGAGAGAAATAGGCAAAAGTAAATCTACCTCAGAGCCTCCAGAAGGAACCTATGATGTCAAAACTTGGCTTCTGGGTGTCTAGCCTATAGAGCTGGAGGAAAAAAGTAGGCTTTAAGTCATGAATTCATATTAAATATGTGATGGCAGCCTTGGAAGCTAACATGTAGATCGTGGAGCATAATTACATGGAGAATCCTATATAACTTTTTCAGTGAAGTCCTGCGATAATTAAAGACACATGTGACCTCCAGTTTATTGCCTTTTCCCCATTTCCTATGGAGTGAACACATGCTAGGCACTAAGTGTTGCTTACTTGAAATCATTACCACAACAAAATAAAGAAGGGATTGTTGGTCATGTTTTACAGAATTTGAGCAGCTTTGCAAAAACTCAAGCCCATGACCAAATCCTCCCTTTACAAACTGCATAGTCAGACTTCGGACATTTACTGTTGAATTCAAAATCTTTTTTTTGTTGTTTTTTTTTTGTTGTTGTTGTTGTTTTTTGAGACAGGGTTTCTCTGTGGCTTTGGAGCCTGTCCTGGCACTAGCTCTGTAGACCAGGCTGGTCTCGAACTCACAGAGATCCGCCTGCCTCTGCCTCCCGAGTGCTGGGATTAAAGGCGTGCGCCACCACCGCCCGGCTGAATTCAAAATCTTAAACAGTTTAGACTCAAACTAAACTCAACTCAAAGGAGGGAAGTAAAAAATGAGCAAATTATTATATCTTAGCCTCCGTATTTTATAGGTAAAAGAACTGTACTCTAGATTCAGATGATTAATTTTTCTCAGCCACACATAATTCATAACAATGACATAGGTCTTTGGCCCCTCATTTCATCATACCTTGTTTCTGAACCATTACCACCCTTCCACCCTTCCTCACACCCTCTGTGCTATATAATACATACCACATTTTTTAGAAACTTTGGAAAATATGAAGAGCCCTGAGTACAGAAATCCTTGGGTCCATCCTCCTCAAGGAGAGTGAGATGTGGATCACAGAGCAATTCATTCATGACAGACTTGCCTATTGTACCTCCCTTCTGGACAAGTTGTTTCCCTCACTTTATGATTTGAGATGCCTGGATACCATTGTATGTGAGCACCAGCATTGTATCCATTGCTGTCCTTAAAGAGTCAGTAATATGCCAGAGCCCATCAGTAAACAAATCATGCCCAGTTCCATAACAGTTGAGATTTCATTGATCATAGGTTCTCTTGGTATCATACAGTGGTTCTTACCTTTAACATCAATCTACTTCTGCTTAAAGAGATTTGATGGCACAACTGGAAAGCCAGGATTACACATATAATAAGATGATACAAAATTTGTTCAGTTATATATTTATATATATTATATGTCATATATATACAGTCTCCTTATGAAAGGAGAGAGGCACACATGTTAAATACTAAGGAAGCAATGACATGAATCTTTGACAGCTATGGCAAGTCATGCTTCTGTACCATAGGGCTGTAAGATTGCCAAGAATTTCATAGATATTCCTCTTTTCATGTATTAATGCTGATACTAATAAGTAAGTAAAATTATAGAATAATGTGTAAGTATGTAGACTTTTGACTCTAATAGTTTTGTGTTTGTTCACTGCCTTTTGTAGACCTGGACAACCCATTAATCTTTCTGAACATGTATTTTCTCACTTATACAGTGGGTATAATAATCCGATCGGAGAGTTTACTGTAAGTATTATTTATGAAAACATGCAAACATGTCACTAAAATGCAAATATCAATGTACTCATTATTATACAATGTATGTTTTATAAAGTAAATAAGCTTTGAATTTAATTTTGCTCATTATTATGGTTTGCTTATGTGTGAGTGTTGAATACATAGGTGTCACAATAAGTGGGGAAGACAAGAGAAACCTTTAGGAGTCCTTCCTCTTCTTTCATGGGGGGTTCTATCAATTATATGCAGAAATTGCTTTTACACCACCTACTGAGCCAGCTACCTGACATTAAATTAGTTTGTACTGTGTGTGTGTGTGGCAAATGTATGGGAAAGAGAAAGTCATGTTAACAACTCAAAGTCATGGAGGTGTTGAAAGCAATGAACATGGAAACCCACTCTGAATAGCTTTTCTTCTTTCCACAAGAAAAGTAATCTTCTTGGGACAGAAAATTAAATAAAACACTGCTTGTGTCCTTGGAGATCTCAGGGTCTTGCTAACGATATGACTATGTAAAAAAACAAGGTAATATACTAACATAATCCAGGGAGGAGAAAATCAACAGCATGCTGTGGGGTTTAGGGGAGTAGCATGGATGGGATAGATCCTGTAGCTATATAAAAGTTTGAAAAAGGGATGGATTAGCCCCGTGGAACCCAGTGAGTTACCTGGAGCCCCACTCATTCTTCATAATACTCGGTACTGGAAGGTGTTAGTATAGAGTTCTATACCTCTAATGCCATCCCTCAAGAGGTCTGAGGCAAGAGGCTTATAGGCTGGAAGCCATCCTGGTCCATCAACAAAGAACTGCAGACTAGCCTGAGGTATACAATGAGACTGGATCTCAAGCAAAAAAAATAAAAACAATAAATTAAATTAAAAAGTTGTTATTTGTCAGAGAACTTCCCAGTTTTTAAGTTTGCAGAGCAACTTCCTCTCCTTTTAAGTAATGATTTCATAGTCTTCTGAGTTTCAAAATTTTTATCCTTGAAAACAAATATTTAATCATTCTCACATAATCTCCTTCAAAAGGGAACACATTTAGATTATAACTTCAGAATATTTCATTAAAGAATTCCTTTAGCTGCGATCTCCATTGAGCTGGGGGTTTCCATAGTTCTCTAATCTATGCCCACTGTTTCAAAATACAATACATTAGCGGCAAGTGCTTGTATTGGGAGCATACAAATAGTGCAATAACCAAGTAGATTTATTGTAAATTTCACTAAGATTCTGTTTGCTTTAAAAAGTGGGAAAACTCCACTCTTCTACCCCATGTAACTTAACCTCAGAGAGTGTCTTAAAACCAACAGCATCCGCTCTTCATACACAAGCAAACACCGTGTCTGCAGCAGTGATAAGAAAATTATTTTCCCTAAAACAAAGACAAACAGAAGAGATAAAAAGGAAACAGGCCAGTTTACTCTTGATGCTTTCAGATGAAAATTAAAGCACTCGGGATTGATTTGTGCCCCGTTGGAGTGACCCCGATTTTTACAAAGTTATCTTAGGAATTCTCCACTCCAAAACCAAGATTAGAGTCTTAGTTTAAAGTGTACAATCTGTGTTTAAACCACACACGAGTGTTCCCGGCACCAACTGTAAACCAGCAACACAAGTAAAAGCAGAGCCAGGAAGGAAGGTGGTGGCTAAACATCTCAGCCATTCTTGTGCCTTTGATGTTGTAAACCAATATAAGGCTGAAGATAACTCCACTTCTTTTCCTTAAGTTGCTTTCACTTATTGTATTTACAGTCTTGATATACAGTATCAAGTTAGTCAAATATGCAAAAGCACATGCACACACAAAAACACAATACACATACACACACACACACATACACACACGCACACACACACACACACACACACACACAAAGCTACTGTACCTTTTGAGCATCCCTCTACCATAGATCTCCAAATGCAATATTTACAGGGTGTTGGCATTATTTTCCTGTCCTACATGAAAGTGCTTGCCCTCGAGATGATGGACAGAAAGCTAGAATAAAATTGTCTACATAATGGCAATCTATAAAACAGCAGAGATGGCTGAGAGGCTGAGCCACCTTTCTGCAAGCCTGATGATGCCTGGGTTCTCATCCTGGGATCCACACAGTGGAAGGAGATTGCTGACTCCTGCAGTAGTCTCATGTCTCATGTCCACACCCATGCTCCAGTGAGCACCATGTGTGTATGCATGTGCACATAACAGAAATTAAAGGCAGGAAAGTTGGATTTAAATGAGTAATAAAATTTTAAATGCGTATAATGGGTTAAACTGAAGCCTGATTCCATTTCATATGTGCATCCCAAAGAACAAACCTTGCAATGATTTGTATTCAACTTCTGAAATTTATTTTTATCTTAATGTAAAGGTGTCTGATCCAGATTCACCAAATTTTGTCTCATAATAAAAGCAAAAGATCAATTAACATGAATGCATTTTAAATGGAATTTCGCATAAAAGTTAATGGGTACAAAGGAACATTTAATTTCATACAGAGAGGAAGTCCCATTGCTTAATTTGGGGAAATTCTACTAATTTGTTTTCTGATTTATTTCCACTCCAAAGATTTTCTGTTTGTGGGACAATTCTGTAACTAATTATGAGTAACCCTTTATATTCGTGTATATTTTAATATTCTGGTCGCTGGTCACTAAAACCCGAAGTGGTGTGTCTGTGTGTTTGTGTATGGGGGTCTGTCTGTCTGTCTGTCTCTTACTTTGTGCATGTGTTTGTCTCTCTCTGTGCATGTGTGTCTTTCAAACTCTAGTCCATCCTTCCCTTAACTCTGTCAAACCATAGAGACAGGCAAGCAAACAGCCATTTGTCACTCTTCCTTTACATATTAGCATCTGACATCATCAACCAAAGCAAAGGGCCGGAATTAAAGCTCCTCCCTCTCTGAGCTCTCCCTTACTGATTCAATTAGCTGAAAATTTTACTGAAACACTTAGCTCGGTCTCCATATTTCCCCAGGCATAATGGAACAATTTAGGCCTCACTCTATAAAAGGTTTGTGCATGATTTGGTTTACTCCTGAGAAAAGGAAGACCTAAAAGGCAGGAACATCTAGCCACCCAGCAGGAATGCTTTCAGGACTGGATCATGTTTTTATACTTGCAATGCACCATTTAAGAGCTACTGTGGTTTTCTTAAGTTCCATTTGTGGGGCATTAAACATGAGGCCATTCTTTTTTTATATATACTGCTTTATGCTACATTATACTACTATATTCTAAAGGTTTTCTTCAACCTTTCCTCCCTAAAATAAAAGACATCTAAGTTCCCCGGGGGATAGTATTCTTGTACTCTCTCTGTTTTAATGCTCTGCTACTTTCAGGATGAAGCTAAATTACCTCACAACTGCACAAAAACCAGCCAACATTCCACAGCCAGGCTTACTGCAAACACCCCATTTAGGCAAGGCTTTCTTAGTGAGCTATTTTGTTTAATAACTACAGGATGCTACTTCTTCCCCAAAGATTTCCAAAATGTAAACCCAGTGTTCCATTCAGCTATTTACAAAAATATTTCACTTTTCCTTCTCTTTGGAAAGTTTAAAGATTTACATTAAGAACTGGGGATATTGTTTTGTGGTAGAGTGCTTCCTAGCATTCTGAAGGTTCTGAGTTCAATCCCTAACACCATAAACACAAGGAAATGCACACTCTTATGCACACACAAACACACACAGAGAGGGAGAAAGAGGCAAGGGGAGAGAGAATCTTATACTACCTGCACATCTTTGTAGAATAATCACAAGAGAAAATAGAGGTGGAAAATCCCCTGGCAATCAAATGGAATAAAGTGACTGACCACGTGACGAAGAATTCAAGTGGGTGAAAGACATGGTTAGAAATCTCAAAGCTAGGTACTGGTCAAGGCTAAAGCTCTAAATAATGACTCCAAGACCATTTATTTTAATGACTACTAGAGCACAAGGAGTGATTTATACAAATGGCACAGCATCCTTCCAATGTTCCTCTGTAGTCATGATATGCAAAACACGGAGGGACCCATGGCCTCCATCAACAAATGCCTGACACTTCTTGGAGTCGGTTACAATTTTTGAACACAGAGATTTAGGTCAAAAGTGAAAAGATTCTGGAACTTTGGACATATTTTAAGAATCTCCTCTCCGCGGCAAGAGCAGAGAAAGTGGGAGGGAGGGGGAGAGAGAGAGAGAGAGAGAGAGAGAGAGAGAGAGAGAGAGAGAGAGAGAGAGAGAGGAAAGAAAAAGGCAGGAGCAAGGGAGAGAGGGAGGAAGGAGAAGGAAGGAAGGTCGAGGAAGGAAGACTTAGCCTCTCCAGCTTGGCTTGCTGCCTCACTCTTTATCCATCAGGAATTTGTTCTACAGGGGGATTTTCCCTGGACAGGATTTCCCCTTATCCATTGATTTCACCTTCTGTGAAAAGAAGCTTCATACCACAATGGAACAGGGAGATGAAGAACAGTGGATGGGATTCAAGCCAGTGTTCATGAGACTTTGTTGTATGTCATATTCTAGGATGGCACTGACATCACCCTATGGACTGACAACACCCTAACACCACTGCAGGCTGTCCTTGATACACTTTGCACAAATGAAATGAAGGACTCCATGCACGTCCTCAGAGAGATGTCTTTCTCTAGACAGCACAATCATTGACCATCTCCGTACCTCTGTGCGGGGCATATTTTGTTAGAATGTTTTTTCTCCCCCTTTTTCATATTCACTTCTCCAAATTCCCTCTGCCAAGAAAACCCATTTTATATTGTTCTTCCTCCATCAGGGCCTTCCAATCTCTAAACTCCAGGTTTTATTGCCATAATATTCTTTTTATGGTATAATGTCTTTTATTATGCCATAACAGTTTTTTTCAGTCACATTGTTTTGCTTGGTTTTATCAGTAATGATTCTGGTGTGTTTTCTAACTAAGCATATGGGGTTCAATCAGATTCATATTTCTAACCTTTTAGTAATTCTAAAATTTTAGTTTTTTACAGAGTGCTTGGTACATTGTTTAATAAGCATTTTCCGGGTAGGATCTTATTAACATACACACAAGAACTACAGAAGACCCAACATTATTAATTGCTGATGCTAATCTTAATGTTTCTGGCGCAGTAGCCATTCTGTTTTATTCCCTGTTCTTGTTTTATCTACCTTTCTACTGTCCTTCTAATTGTTTATATCCTTATTCTGATCCTAATCAGGAGTTCAGAAAAAAAATACTGCTTATAAAGGTTGACAAGCTGTAGGGATGGGCGTTGAGACTGTGAGGAGTCTACAGAGCTTGCCTCCCTTTGGTACAGCAGGAGGTAACATACCCTCTCTTAAATCAACCGGGATTCTCAGTGGCAGAGAAAATCTCTGATCATGTTTTTTATTTATTTTTTTCTGCCCTGGCACATATAAATCCTCACTGATCATAAAGACATAAAATAAAGTAAGCTTAAAAATGCAGGAAGCTGTAAATTATCCTAGAAATGTTTTAATCTCTTACTATCAGTTCTCCCTCGGATCATAATCAAAGTATATCCTGTTTAAAGGCTCCCTGGTGAGTTTCTCAGTAGTAGAATGCCTTGTTTCAAATGAATGTCTAGAATGGAGTAAAACATTTCTATGTTACTACACCATCTCGGAAGGATCGATTTTACTTAAGCATTGAAATGGTGAGCCTCCATGAATTCAGGTTCTCCTAGTGAGAAAAATACCTTGGAAAACCCAGTGCCCTTTTACATGCTGAAATTCTACTGCCAAATACTTTATATAATTAATCACATATCTCTGTTGGTACAACTGCTCAAATTTCTGAACAACATCACACACACACACACAAACACATACTCTCTCTCCTCTCAATATATAGACAGATTGGTAGATAGATGAAGGAAACAAACGGGTGTGTGTGTGTGTGTGTGTGTGTGTGTGTGTTTCAATCAGGCTTCCCTTCTTGAGCAAATCCTATGCCAATATCTTTACAATAAACAATGACTATGGATGCTGGAATTCTACAAGTCAACAATTGCCAGGTTCCTTATTGTTGCAATGATCCAAGGGTACATGAATAGAAGTCTGTTGAAAAAGGACCCACATAAAAATATAAGAATATAATATTTATTTACCCAAAGAAAGCAAAATTTCCAGAAAATATTCATCCTGATAATTCTGAAATACATGTGTATGTACTTTATACATGTGTATGAATGTATTTGTATCTATGAAAATATATGTATAAATGCATTTGAATAAAATGCAACAATTTAACTCTTTACAATCTATACACAAACCTTACTATAAAATGAACGATTACACATATTATTTTTATAAATGCTTCATAAAATAATTTGGTGCCCTCTATCCCATGTGGCTCATTTTATCTAAGAATGGAAGAAACATAGGGGTGACATCTCATAAAAACCCAAGTTTCAAAGCAAACACATACACACACTTCTGTAAACTAAATAGAAGTGGGCCCCAACCATACCAAGAAAGAGACAGCGTATGTGCTCACTGAAGCAAGAAGCCATGCCCACTGATGTCTGAATCACTAGTACTGAGCTTAGCACCCAGCACACATGTTGGGTCCAACAAATATGTATAGGCAAGACAGACATATGTAATAATGAACTCCATAAGAGGCAGTGTGATTTAATATGAAGTTGGGGAATTAGGCGAATTGGTGTGAAGCATTATTTGTGAACATTCTGGCTGCATCATTTAGTGAGATCATAACTCCACTTTGGATTCCTACTGTGATGAGACACCAAAACTCTCTGAGCTTAATCTCCCATCATGCAACAACAATGATCTTTAAGATACAGATATGGCTCAAGTAGGAAAAGATATAAAGGCCTTTTGTACAAGCAATAGCTATATTGAGTATAAATTGTGTACAAAATCATGACTCTAATATCTCTCCTAAACACCCTAGAGCTTTTGCCAGTGGGTGCTAGCATTTCTGCATTAAAGAAATCACTGTATTCCAATGTGTCCTGTGTCCTCTTTAATGTTCATGGTAGTAAGTAGAGGTGGGACGTGCTCTGACCACATTGTCATTCATTTAAAGGCTCACATTGCCAGAAAGGAGGTAAAGCCGTTTTTTGAAGTCACATATAACATGTGAGTAAGTCTTCTAGAGAGATACAAAGGATAACCACACTCAACATAAAGTTTTCTTATTAATGTAGTTTCATAGCTACTTTGAAGGAATTAGTCATTTTTCTTCCTCTGAAACCTTGTGTGTTCTATAGGCTTCTTTCACTGTATACTACAAAGCCTAGAAGACAATAAAGCATTGATGGTGATAAATCTGAAGAATATGAAATCACTCTTTCCTACAGCCCTGGGAATGAAAGAGAGAAGGAAACCCAAGAGTATGCAGATCGTGCCAGGAATTCCATTTTGGAAGGAGGATCCTGTCTTCAAAGCAGCCAATGCCTCCCACTTCTCTTTGCTTTGATATGCAGCCCATCACCAGCTTCATTAAACCTATCCCCTATCCTTTATAACCTAAAGATGTGATCCCGAGTAATTCTGCAGAAATGTCACATCTCCTGGGACAAGTGAGAAAATGATGTTTCATCTGTATGACAACATGAGCAAAGATGTCATTGAAAGTGGCCGGAGGGAAATGCAGTAGAGTCAAATGTTATAAATGAACATTCCTTTTCCACTGTCTCCGAAAGAGAAGAAAAGAATTCGTGGCCAGATAAGGAGCCCAAGATGGAGATACTATAGCATTTTACAGCTTAAGGTCACCAGGAGGGGGACAGAGGGAGGGCAGGATGGAGGAGTTAAGCAAGTGCTAGGCCAAGATGTGACAGGGAAAATGTGTGGTGTTGGCCCTTGGAGGATGTGGGGTGAGAACAGGGAGAGAGACAAGGAGAGGCGGCCAGTGAAGGTGTTGGGGCTGTGTGAGAATATCAGGTTTCTTCCTGGGAACAGTGGTTCTGCATGTACAGTGACAGACTCTAAATCAAGACCAAGTAGGAATAGTAGGAGTGCCCAGAGGGAAGTGCTACCCAGGGTCCTCGTTTGGCTGATGAGATGGGTTAGTTTCATCCCGTGTGTCCTCCCTTGAAATGAAACACATTTGCAAAACCCAGGAGATAGAAAACAAATCATTGAGGGATTCTGAGCTGGGAGTTGATGGGTCAGTAGAATTACAGCTTTGAAGGCATAAGAACAGCTGGGGAGGGTGACTTCGCTTGCGAACACACAGCTCAAGAACCGCCATTTGTTTAGAAGTTGGTGAAAGTTTCCAGAAGAGACTGAAGAGTGGAGCTGGCTGTGAGAAGTCAGGTCTGTATCCTCCAAGCTCTGGGAGTGGGAGAGGCATTCAGAAGATTCCAGGAAAAAGCATTAGGAGGTTACAATTGCGATGGAGGATCCCACCAGAGTCACAGCTTGCGCTAAACATAGGGGATGCTGGGCTGCCTTTTGAGTCTGTTTTTCTCATCTAGTTCAGAGAGTGGCTTCTAAGCTCGACAATTCTGCTATTTGTTTGGAAAGAGGAGAGAGCTTTCCTTTTTCCAGTTCCCAGGACTCGGGAAGTCTCCCCTGAACATTTAGAGAAAAATTCTAGGATACCTTTACCATCTAATTCACAGAATTTGGCACTTTCCAATGCATACAGTTCCAGGAGCTCAATTTTCAATTCCTTTGACAATATTTAGATTACCTATGATATACCAAACTATACACTAGGCTTTGAAAACGCTAACAGAAACCAGCAGTTGCCAATGCTGTTAATGCTCATGGACAAACAGGAAAACAGAAGTAAGACAATGACCTGTGAGTTAAAGCGAACGAAAGTGTGGTATCGTGGGAGTTTGGAGTCAGTAAATAAGTAAAGCATCTCTAGCTGCAGAGTCAAGAACATTCTATTCAACATGCAAAGCTCCCTCCTTTGTCCATTGACGAAGGTCTTTAGGTCACTACATGACAGCTAATGTCATTAATGTTTAAATTCATAACAGTAATTCAAAATTCACCAGGCCCCCCCAAAGCCAGCATGTGCAGTAGGATCAACATGGTTTACAAGAACATTCTGTAAGTATCTAGAAATTAAGGACAGCATAGGCACTGGACAGAGAAAATGGGGGACACTTACGTAGTTTCAAAGGACTTGATGAGGCTGCAGCAAGGTGTTGTATCACCTCCTTGGAAGTCACTATTGAAACTAATTCTCAGGTCAAATATAAAGGACAGTGGATATTAAAATATGGTCTTCTTCAAAGAAGAAGCTAGTGGTAAGCAAGCAAGACAGTGGTACTGAACAGGGCATGCTGTTGCAGTCCCATGGACCGGCAGTTTGATGAGTGAAGACGATAAGACAATGGGGTTCTAGGAGCAGGAGCAGGCTATGCCAGCAATGAACTAACTTCATGCAGAAGAGCAGAAGTGTTGAGTGACATGGAGTGACATCCAACTCTGAGCCACTGCTTAGAAACCTCAGCTCCTCCACATGATGTCCATACATCCAAATGCCAACTTATACACCTGGCACCCTGGAAATCATATCACTGCGCATGTCAGACCATGAGAAGTGAATGACATACTGTAAAAATTGACCAACTGATAGATTCTCTGGCTTCTGTTTGTCAGCCTTAGCAAAACAGCAGTCTGCCACACAGGAAACGCTTCCCCCTCTTTTCTACCCAGTCATTTTACCTTTGCTTACTGTGTGCCATGGTATGATCTCTTTGCCATGGATGAATGAAGAAAGGAGCAATCTTTCACAGCCAACCCAAGCCCCTCCCCAATTCTCACTGATTTTTTTTTTTGACTGGTGGTAGAATCACCACTGGAAATGTCCCACAGTGTGCACTTTGCAAACCTCACCTGGTTCCTAACCCTTTGACACACAGTTAAGATGTTCATCTGCACTTTATGAAAGTTCAATTGCTGTTCAAACCAAACATAGGATGCTCACCTCACCTCATGCTATGTGTTGCTGGTTGTTCAGATGATTGATACAGTCATCAATCTCACTAAAAGTTCCAGAAATCTCAGGGCTGTTGAATTACTGTTCCCCAGAAGAGATACTTAAATTTCAGCCTACTTCCTTCAGCCAGATAACTTATTTCATTCTTATGCTAATAATGCATTTCAGTCACTATATAAGTAACAAGGAAATGAACCTTTTGTTTTCCAGGTCAGCTGCCTCACCTTGAGTGACAGACTGTCAAGTCTTTATGTTCATTCCTGTATATGGTGTGATACTAGGGTAGGCTGGTACCTTGAAGGCCCCTTTAAAAATCTGTTGGAAGCAATGAGTCCCTTTTCACAAACTGTCCTGGTTGACAGTTTGAAAGATGGTGAACTAAATCAAATCCCTGATTACACCTCAATCTGTTGATTTCTTTCACAAAATCAAATCTCAATAATTTTATTTTATTTTTTGCTTACACTAACAAGCATGCAGTATGATAGGCTCCATGGCCAAAGCAACCTGGTTTTCACAGACTACATGGACATTTTATAAATTATAGGTTAGAGATTTAAAACGCAGTAAGGTAAAAACATCAAAATGGGAAAACAGAAAGGAAGTATGAGGTGAATAACTTTCTTGCTTAAAAAAAATTAAGCTGAACTGGACTGAGCTCCCAAGGTCCCAATGAGGAGCAGAAGGAGGGAGAACATGAGCAAAGAAGTCGGGACCACGAGGGGTGCACCCACCCACTGAG
>NC_022029.1:18801258-18807519 GCF_000317375.1 Microtus ochrogaster
GAGGCGGGAATATTTAATAAAAAATAAAAAAAAAAAAAAAAAAAAAAAAAGAAATGTCTACTTTTATGAGTCGCTTTGTGTGTCTACTGGCAGTGAATGGTGATTTGAGGGACTCCAAAGTGATATCAATATTTTATAGGGTCAGTTCTTTCCCACAAAGCTATTCCAGAAGATAGAAGCATCTTGTGATTTTAACTTTCATTTGTTCATTTTCATACGATTATTAGTCAGTGTCAAATTTTTGAAATCATTGTTTAATTGCCTGTGAAATTATTTAGTTTGGATATGAGTGTTAGGCCCACTATACCTACTGCAATTTCCCCCAGTCTAGTTGCTTGCTTATTAATTCATTTTAAATGATCGGATGAAGAATAAATTTTCATTTTGACAAATACAGCTAGCTACTATACTTTTCTTTATGTTTCATACTTGCTTTCTTTACTTCAAACAACAGTTAACTACTCAAAGGCTGCAGAATAGTTACTGTCCTTTGTTCTAACTGTGAAAGGAAATGGTCTCAAACTTTCCTGTGAAAAACAATTCACTTCCGACTAATGTTTAGCATCCTTTGGTGTGAAGAAGGAGTTAGTTCGAGATTTTTGTTTCAGTTTTCTTTATGGATATAGATTTTAGAATGACTTTTAAAAGTACTTCCTTTTCTTCCTTTTAATTAAGATGGTGTCTGAGACACAGAAGTTGAGTTTTCTAAGTACATGTGTGGGCCTGCTGTAGTGGTCTAGTTACTGTACTGAGGTGAACCACTTGCCTTCTCTAGATTACTATGACTTCATAGCACAATTCCATTGGCTGGTAGTTCTTTTGGTTTTTCGAGACAGGGTTTCTCTGTAGCTTTGGGGCCTGTCCTGTAACTAACTCTTGTAGACCAGGCTGGCCTCGAACTCACAGAGCTCTGCCTGCATCTACCTCCTGAGTGCTAGGATTAAAGGTGTGCACTACCACCACCTGGGTGGCTGGTAGTTTTTTTCTTGTTGTTGTTGGTGGTGGTGGTGGGTTTTTTTTTTCTTTTCTTTTTTTTTTTTTTTTTTTTTTTTTTTTTTTTTTTTTTTTTTTGAGACAGGGTTTCTCTGTGTAACAGTCCTAGCTGTACTGGAACTAGCTCTTGCTGACGACCAGGCTGGCCTCGAACTCACAGGGATTCACCTGCCTCTGCCTCCAGAGAGCTGGGATTAAAGGCATGTGCCACCACTGCCCAGCCTGGCTAGTAGCTCTTAAACTACCTTCCTCTTTCCCTTTAACTCCCATCTCCTTCCCTTTCCTTCCTTCCTTCCTTCCTTCCTTCCTTCCTTCCTTCCTTCCTTCCTTCCTTCCTTTCTTCTTTCCTTCCTTCCTTCTTTCCTTCCTTTCTCCTTTTCTTTCTTTCGCCCTCTCTCTCTCTCTCTGTTGTTGTTAATTGCTAATGCTTGGGATTTACCTAGATATCATATGCCAATAAATTCTAATTTATAATCTTGTTGATCATGTGCTTTGTAGGATTTCATTTCCTTGAAAGTATTATTTTGGCCACGTGTATGGTGAATCTTCTTTGTGGAATTCAGAACAGTGTGTACCCTTCAGATGTTCATTAGTGCTTTATGTAAGCTATGGTCACAGTGGTTGTTAGCATTGTTCAAATGCATCCTCATTGACCTTGCTTTCAATTTTGTCTATCCATGTTGTAAATAATATCAATATCAACTTCCCAATAAATCAACTATTATCATAATAGTACCACTCTTATTCTTGGCCACTTTTCGCTAGTGTGTTTTCACCAACTTCCTTATATTCATAGTTGCAATGTTAATGTCCTCTGTCTTCTTTTTATCCAATGTCTTTATATTTAAACTGAATGTGTTTGGTTCTTATGTGTATCCATAATCATATACATATGAAGCACATTTAGGGATTAAATAAGAATAAAGACCTCTATAAACCTTTCTATTATCAAATGTATTCTATACATTAAAGGTGCCTTTCAAATGTCATTTTACTTCAGTCTGAATAGCAGCTTTCAGAACTTATAATAGTTTAACTTTACAGAGAACAAATTTGCACTTGTCTACCAAAAAATGTCTTTGTGCTAAGCTTCATCCCTAGATGAAGAGCCACAGGTAATTAAGAATTACCGGCAGAGAGAGAACCAGTCTTCTTGAGAAAAAATACTCTGATTCCTGATAGGCTATCCCTAAACATATTCACATTAATTGGACACAAACTACACTTATACTCACAACTAACTAACCAAAGAAAAAGTCATGACTGAGAGAAAGTTGATAGGGCATGGAAAAGTTGGAGGGGTAGTGGAGAGGTAGAAATGATATACATATAGTATTCCTGTGTAAAACTCAAAAATAAATACAATTATATTTTTAATATTTTGTTAATTCATTTTGAAAGACAATTTGACATATGAATCAAATTCTATAATATAATATGTGATTCTAAGTTAATTTTCTTGGTCTGTGAGCACTTTACATATGTTTTAGTGTTCTCTGGTCAGTGCTATATGTGGTCATGATTTTCCTATGGTCTAAATTGCTTCTGATGAGAAGCCAGGCATAATTCTATTGTTTCCCATATGCAATGTTTCCCTCTCACCACAATTTGCTCAGAAGTTGTTCTTATCTTTGGTTTTCAATACTTTGACTATGATCTTGTTGGTATGCTTTTCCTACTTGTGCTCTGTGGTGGTCAACTCTCTTCCTGTACCTGTGACTTGATACATTTCATCTATATCAGATGACCTATGGCTATTGCAACCCAAACAGTTTCTTATTCATATTCTCCCTTTCCTCTTCTTCTGGGTCTCAATTACACCCATTTTATTTCTTTAATTTCTATGTGGACACATACACCTTGTGAATGCAGAGTCCAGAGCAGAACATCAGGTCCTCTTTTACTCCCTGCCTTATTGACAATCCTGAGAGGCAGAATTGTCCATTTCTCCCATCATTTCTCTCTTTGTTTTTAAGTTTAGATTAGTATTGCTCACCTAATTCAAGTTTTTCATTCCTTTATTTCTTCTGACTCCAGTCTAACTTTAAGATCAGTGTACCAACTGTTTGGTTCTGATATATTTGGTTCTAGAATTTATATTTAGCTTTTTCTTCTATTTCTTGGTAGCTCCTATTTAGTGGTTGAAAGATATTTACTTCTTCTAGACCTGCAAACATGTTTTCATTTTCATGGCTACAGTGTGTGATCATAATTTCTAATTATGATTATAATTAAGGCTGTGCTAAAAAGTGAAGATACTGCACACATTATAATAGTCTTCGTAAGTCACTTCATGTGCTTCTCCTAGCGAAGTTTTGTTTTGTTTTGATTTCTCTTAATCACTTTTTCATGTTGCTTTATGGTTTTGTATATTTTAAAAATAAACGGCAAGCATTGTGCATGTTTTTCCTCTGTCTAGCCACAATAATGTCTGTATGTCTCACTGGAGGCAAAGTGAGGCCAAAAGAAACCATAAATTATTAACTGATCTGTGTCTGGATTGTTTTGTGGCTCTACTTACATATTTTGTGCTGGCTTCAAGTGACTTAAATTAGGAGTGGGACTTCTCCTCAATAGGACCGGGAGTTTTAGAGTAGACAGACTCTGTCCAACTTTTGAGGTTTGTATTCTAGTGCAGATTTCTAAAGTATTGTAGTGTCTCGCATTTACATCTGGGTCATCCAATTAATAAGCCCCTGAGATCTTTCATTTCTGTGTTCTTGTTCTGAGTTTTCTTTTTAATTTTTGTAGATTTCGTTTATACTTCTTTGTTTTTAATTTTTTTTTTCATTTCACATACCAACCCCAGTTCCCCCTCCCTCTCTTTTTCCCACCCCAAATCCACTCCTCAGAAGATGACTCCATTGGGAAGTCAACAAAGTCCTGGCATACTGAGTTGAGACAGGACTAAGCCCCTCGCCACTGTATCAAGACTGAGCAAGGTTTCCTACCATCGGAAATGGACTCTAAAACGCCAGTTCTAGCATGCAGGATAAGTCCTGGTCCCACTGCCAGTGCCCTGCAAACATTCCATGCCACATAACTGTCATCCATATTCAGAGGCTCTACTTTGACCCCGTTCAGGTTCCATGACTGTCAGTTCAGAGTCCGTGAGCTCTCACTAGCTCGGGTCAGCTGTCTCTATGGTTTTCCCAATCATGATCTTGACCCCCCGTTTACTCCTATGACCCCTGGTCCCTCTCTTCAACTGAACTGCAGGAGCTCAGCTCAGTGCTTGGCTGTGGATCACTGCATCTGCTTTTATCAGTTACTGGGTATAGGTTCTATGGTAATAATTAGGGTAGTCACTAATCTGATTATAGAAGGCCTGTTCAGGCACTCTCTCCACTATGCTAGGTGTCTTAGCAAGGGTCATCCTTGTGGATTCCTAGGATTTCCCTAGCACCAGGTTTTCTCCCTAAACCCTTACTGACTCCCTTTATCAAGATATCTCTTTCATTGCTCCCCCTTTCTGTACCTTCGCCAACTGAGCCATCTGGAGCTCTCATGTTTTCATTCCCTGACCCCTCCCTTCTACACCCCTCTCCTGGTTTACCTTTGCTAGAATGACACTTCAAATACAAGACCCATTTGACTGTGAGCTCCCATTGTCCACTGGAATTGGGAAAATCTTCACTCAAGATTTACGACTGTCAAGACTGGAGAGATGGCTTAGTCAAGAAAGTGCTTGCTGCACAAACTTGAGAACCTGAGTTCAACCCTCAGTACCCATATAAAAAAAGCTGAGTATTGTGGCCAGTGCTTACAATCCAAGACCTGGAAGGCAGAGACAGGAAGATCCCCAGGGCTCACTGGCCAGCCAGTCTAGCTAAATCTGCAAATTCTACATTCAGTGATGGTGCCTGTCTCAAAATAAAGGGTAGAGAGTAACAGAGGAGACACCAGCATCATCATCTGGTATTTGTATGTACATCCACATATACATGCACATTCACACGCATATGTACACACATGCACACGTGTGTTTTCACATACATGTGCACTCATACACATAGACACAGAGAATTGAGAATTTCTGAACAGTAGCAATCTACCTATGAAGTTTATCCAAATTCAAAGGTCCACGACCATGGAGTTAGCTTATTACTCATCTACAACTTGCTTGTTTTTTTAGCTTCTGGTCATAAAATTATTTACACAGAAACTATTTTAGTTCTGTACTGAAAACATTGTCTAGTCCTTTTTATTCTGTACCTGAAGAACCCTTATTAGTGCCTATTACAGTTTGGGGACCAAATTCAAGTTAGCAGAATAAATGAGGGATGGTAAGACAATACAGCTAGGGTTTTGTCCTTTCTGCTTCCTGCATTATAAAGAAATATTAGGGTGTGTCCTGACATACCCTTGAAAGAGGCATAGACAATTCACCTAGAGACAGAGACATGAGTCTTTCTGGAATTTAGTTTTGAAAGTTTACACCCTGATTTGAAAGATCCTCTTTCACATTGCCCACTCCAGACCAGGCTACACATAGCCATATATATTACACAACCTCATATTCCTTCTCTGGGACCATTAACTAGCAAAGACTGTGGCCTCCTTTCTACTTGCTGCCTCCACCAGTTACGAACAAGTTCCTTGGAACTTAGAATTCATCTACACTTGGAATGCATAGTGCTCAGAATTATCTGGAAAATGAACGGTCATTAGTGAACTCCAAAGCAACCTGGAAAACAAGATCAAACCAGGCTTTCAGGCTCTTTTCTTTTGGACAATTAAACCTAACACAAATGATCTGAAAGCCCCTCACTGAGGAAAAAAAAAAAGAATCATCTAGGAAGCTCTCTGATGGTATGGTCAGCAGGAAAATGACTGCACATAGACAGGGAAGGCCACTGTGGCCACCCAGTGGTCATTGCTACCGTTCTGAAGCTGGCCTGGAAATGATGCACCTGACTTCCTTCTCTCTCATGCTTGGGTTAATCATTCAACAAGTATTTGTTTGGCCCCCAAGTACTTCAGTGTGAACAACAGAACATCAATGACTAAAATGTGCCATTCTCATTAGCCACACTCTCTAGCAGCTTTCCCTCATGTTCTCCAAGAGAAACCCTCAGCTAAATTCTTCCAACATGCCCAGAGCACATCAGTGCTATGGACAATTCATAGCCTTCAAAAGTGATTTCCGTAAAGTGTAATTCATATATTAATGAGGCTTTCCTAGAAAACAAAAATGTGTTGCATAGTACTATCCCTGAAAATTTACATCATACGTAATATATGAAGAGAGACTTTTTCAGATATATA
>NC_022029.1:18807619-18834040 GCF_000317375.1 Microtus ochrogaster
TATATATATGAGAGAGAGAGAGAGAGACTTTTTAAATACGTAGTACCTCTCATTCTAGAACAACTAGAAACTGATAATCTATTGCATTCCATTTTCAAGAAATCTTTTTATATAAGCTAAATCATCTATAAAAGGAAATTCTAATATTATCCAGTACCCTTTATATTATGTATGCGCTTAAATTATATATGACTAGATATTTAATTTGAAAATTATGTTTAAAGTTAAAAACAAGTCAGCCATTTGTTTCCATTGGAAATTAAGTTGACTGAAAGTTCTTTCCAATCTCCAAACCTTCAAATCATAAAAACCATCATCCACCTTCTGAGTCATTTTATCTGTCTGTAAATGAATCATTTTGGACTGAATGTTATCAAAGTACTCTAAAGTCAATAATTCTTATTATACATAGTGTTAAATCAATGCATTGTCTCTCTGCTTTAGTCTGCATGATTTTAGCAGGGAGCAGCTAGACAATCAAGACGGTATCAGTGTATCTCCTAGGCACATGTACCTCCTGAAGGAGAAGGACGGTGAAGAAGCATGAAGGGTTGATTTGCACAGTCATATGACACTCAGATCAGTTGAAAAATATGACCGTTACCAAATCTAAAATCCCATGGCTCCCTCATTCCTATTGCTTTTCCAACTAATAGAGAGCAAAAATGTTGATCCTGATATAAGCATATGGTTTAAAATTTAAATCTTACACATTCAAGAGGTCATGTTTGTAGGGAGACCTCCTTGTAATTGAGACAAAGACAAAGTCAAAGTTCTGTCTTTTTACTAAGAAACTGGAAATCAATGCAAAAAAAAAATGCAGAAAACCGTAGTCTCAGAACTGCTACAGGATTATAATTCAGATTGAAACCAATGAATCTATCTCCTTTAAAAGTTTTGAAAATAATAAATGGTCCCTAAGAGATGAGTATTTAGCAATTTGTTTGGCCTTGGAAGCTTGCTGAGGCATGCAACTTATTAACAAGAATTGACAAATTCACACGATGCCTTTTGTTGATTAACAACTGTGTACTCAACACAGAAAAGAAGATAATCGCAGAGAATGGAAAACAAGTAGAAAACATCTCTGCATAAATAAATTCCATAGCCTGTGGTTCTCTATGCTGCATACAAGGAGGTGAACCAGTTATTTCCATGGTTATAGAAATGATACTGTGGTTTCCTTTCCTTTTGTATGGTTTTCTTATCCTGTCTGATGGATAAACAGCTAACATGAGATTTATGACAGTATCAAGCATCAACAACAGGTAGAGGAGGCAAACTATAGCCTCCAAGGCAATCCAGTCGCCAGCTGTTTCTGGAAACAAAAAGCACAGAATTCTCTATACTTGTATTCATATGGCAGAGCTGGGTATTTGCAAATAGATGAATATTAATGACTGAAACTTTAATATTTAATAAATCTTTTGCAAGGTGACTTTTCTCAGATTAGTTCAATAACAATGCTATGCACATAGCAACTATTTAATGAGTGAAATGTAAATTATTAGTGGATTGCTTTCCTTAACTTTCATACTAATTCACTTTCTTGCAAGATTTAAGCAGTAGCACTGAGGGTTCAGCTACGGCTTGAACCAGTGGTTCTCTAACTAAAGCTACAACCCTTTAATATTCAGTTCCTCATGCTGTAGTGACCCCAAGATGAGATTATTTCATTGCTACTTCATAACTGTAATTTATGACTGTTATAGATCATAGCATAAATATCTGACGTGTAGAATATCTAATATGCCGCCACCAAAGAGGTCACAACCCACAGGTTGATAGCAACTGTCATAGACTCATGCAGTCTACCACATTATAGATCCTGACTGGAGTAACTCCAATGCTTAGTGCCCTAGCATTCATGAGACATTGTTATTCTATTCATGCTTGACCTTATTCACAATTTTTTTCAAAGGACTGTCATTAAAAAAAAGTTCTTAGCTGAAGAAAAGTGATCAGGCATAATTAATATCATAGGACTGCACTTTTTTTTTTTACCATACTGGAGACACCCAGATATCTGAATTAATTCTGAAGGTGTGAATTTAACTTACATTTACAATGTCCTTAATTAGCTAATGCCTAACATAGTTTGTGACTCATGGTGAACAACCCGTAAACAGTTCCTGTATGAATGTCTTCATTTCCTCAGCTCACAGAAGATCACTAAACCATGCCAGATCTTGTACAAGATTGACAGGAAGTCAACCACAGAATGAGGCTCATTGGACAGACTCAGAGCTTGAGCGAGGTCTACCTCACAGATTTCAGGAAGCACAGTGGGGGGCTGGAGAGGCACTCTCAGCTCCCCAATAGCAAGCTCATGCTATAAAACAAAAGAAATAGGATTACAATAAAGTTCTAATTTAAAAAATACTCAGATCTAATACAGATGCCCCCCACTAATGCCAAGTGGCTCGCCTTCAGGCTACAAACATGGCAAGCATCTACTTCTTGTTTTGACAAAACCATGAACTAACAGATCCACATTGTTCTGAAAGAACACCACGCCTTTCTCTGAGAAGCATGAGGTACTCTGCAAACATCGAGATGACAGTAATGGATGAAACGTTTGATATGGTTCCCCCTCCCCTCTTTTTTTTTGAAAACTACTATGGAGTTTGCGGGAAGCATGATTAATAGCATAAAAATTGCTTCTATCTTTGGCTAACAAGCATCCGGCAATGAATCAACTCATCAGGGTTGAAGATAACGTGTACTCTTCGCATGCTCAAATTTCTGAGAGATGACATGATTGCAAGTGGAAAAAGTCCAAATTCTGAAATATTTACACAGCAGGGAAAACAGTTAAGATTAAGCAAGGCAAGGAGAGCTGGCATTGTTCTGGCAGGAAGGGGCTGAGGAGAGAGTGCTGGTAGGCACAGGGATGGGTGAGCCCTGCCTAAAGGGCATAGGACTTCCCTCAGGCCAGGCTGCTCGAGAGTGGCTTGTTCTGAGTCTTTCTTCTTATCTTTAACTGTTATTTAATTTTATTTCTCAGGTTTTTGAGGTAGGGTTTTTCTGTATATCTCTGGCTGTCCTGCAGCTTGCTCTGTAGAGCAGGCTGGCCTTGAACTCAAAGATCTGCTTGCCTCTGCTTCCTAGGTGCTGGGAATAAAGGCATGAGCTACCACTTCCAGCGTCTTCCTCTGTTTCTGAGATGTGGCAGTCAGATGTTATTTTTCTCAGTTTAGAATCATAAGATTAAAGATAGAGTTCCAAAATATCAGTTCTGGATATTAGCTTATGTCTCTGTCTCTGTCTCTGTCTCTCTCTCTCTCTCTGTCTCTCTTTCTCTCTCTCTCCCTCATTTTTCCACAACTTGCAGCCTTTTAAACTCAAAACTGTGAAATTATATACTGTATCTGGCAGTGCTGGTCTATAATCCTAAATTCAAGACTGCCCTGACTACAAAGTGAGAGGAGCAACTGAAGCCGACCTGGATTGTATAGTTCTGCTACGTCTCACTATAGCACTGAAAGGGCTGAGGATATAGTTTAGTGATACAGGGCTTGCCTCCTCCAGAAAGAAACAAATATTACATTATTAAGATACAATGCAATACTTAGAGACTGAAATGTTACAAGAAACAGAAGAAATAGTCATATTGAGGCCAATTTCTACACATCCATTATTATGTTTGACCAATTGATTTTTACAGTGTCTAATCAGCTTCAACCCTGGGAACAGAGTCCAAGATTCCATATTGAATTAATTTGCAAGATTTGCCTTAAGCCTACTGCCTCTTCAGACTACTCTCCCTTCTTACGAAAATCCAGTATCACTGCGTTCAGTGACTCAAATGATCATTTAATAATAATGAATCCTACTTTGTAACCAACAATGTTAATATTAAGCAAAAGGAGATTATTTTCTAAAAGATAACCCAAGGTTATTATTTGTATAATATCTAGCCCAGAAGATGCTAGAATATGGTATAAGATGAACGAAGGATTCATGGGTTATTAGGAAACTTTTCACATTAAAATAGAAACACCTTCATTTTGAAGATGAAAGATTAGAATGTATAAAGAACTGATTTATTATTCCAGTATTTAGTCAAAAAAGCATCTTAAGAAAGATGCACACTTAAATTTAGTTTTTCAAGTAAAGCATAGAAAAAAATATTGTTAATCTAAAGTGGCACTTGGTAGTATACAAAATCACCTCAGTCAGTCAACAGATTTCTTAAACAAAACAGTGTACATCTTTGCATAGTATCTAACTCTGGTATTATTAAAGCCCTTTAAATAAGAAAGCTGATGGACAGAAGCCATCTGTAGCTCTGAAACATAGTTGGGAATGATTGAGACTACTATGTAGCCTCCATCCCTTCCTGAAAGCTTTTATAGCCCAAAACTTAACTACACAGTATATTACCCATAATCACTTTCCTGAAAGAAATAGAAATTAAAATATCTTTCTAGTGAAAGTAATCACCTCTTTTCCTGTCATAGTTAAATCCAAAGTCCTACAACTTCAAGGACTGACCCACTCCTCAAGTGTTCCTGGGTACTCCTGTTAAGCAGTCAGTGGTGAAGGTAAGCTCTGGACAATGAGCATGGTACCAACCTCCGGGTGCCAACTCTTCTGAAACTTATCGACTCCCATTAGGAATCACTTCCAGTAAGACTGGCATGTTCTCCACCAGTGTGTAGGTTTGGGAAACAGTGAAATTGTTCACATTAACTTTATCTTAGTATGACCACTGAGAATTAAAATATCTCAGCAATGATAATAGCTAAAAATCTATAAATATTATACTAATTTTACAGATATGAAAACTGGAAGAATTTAATTGCTAAGATCATATGACAACATGCAGTTATACTGGGTTCCAGTATCTAAGTTTCTGTCTAGTTTTTATTTCTCTTTCATTCTTTACTTCCAATAATATATAATGCACAAACAATTACTTTGATAGAAACAGAAATAAAACTGCATAAATAATATGCATCTTGACAAAAATAGCTTAAAACTTTCCTTCATCAGATAAGTGGATCCAGTTATAGCAGACCTAGTCAATAAAGCAGAAAATCAATGCATTCTCTTATTGGATACAGGTATCATTCTGTTATTGTTACATATCATGAGACCCCAAGCTAAACTACACTCATCGTGATAGTAGATTTCTCATGCACTTGTGACATTCTGGCTAAAACGATTCTCCAGGAAGTAAGCTTATTCCTTCTGATCACAGATTTAGAAAGAGCAGGATACCTGGGGGTCAAGTGTTGTGTCAAAAATTCAGAATAGTAATTTGAGATCCTTGTGTGGATTTTTAAAATACACTAAACAAGTCCCCTACAGTTTTATTGAAAAGAGAGGAAAGTCGTATAAAATCCATTTTTAAAAGTGAGTTATATTAATGTTAAAAATTATAATCTTGGGTTTCGGGTTAGGGTTAGTATTAGGGGTTAGGGTTAGGGGTTAGAGTTAGGGTTAGGGTCTAGGATTAGGGTTAGGGTTTTGGGTTAGGGTTAGGGTTTTAAAAATAGAAAAAAATTATAATCTTGATGTGGTGATAAAAATCTTACATCTTGGAGAGAGACAGATAGATCAGACAGAGCTAGGGACTGTCCTTACACTAGCATTTAATATTTATGACAATGGTGGGCATTTATTCCAAATTAAACAAGTCTCACTCCGTATCTATAAAAGTTACAATATCTAGCTTAGAGTATTACAGTATTTATGAAATAGGAATATAATATCTGCTTCAGAATATTACTGTCAAAACTAACTAAGACAATCATGGTTCAGTATACTCAGAAAATATACTATTACTTTTATTTCCCTTTGAGCTAAGAAAGAGAACATAAAATCATAGTCATTGCTGACTACAATCTTGAGGTCCCCAGACTCTCTTCCATATTCCCCTTAGTTACCATGAGAAACTATATTTCTCTAAATACAAACTAGTAGTTCAGTGAAGGCGTAAGTCACAAACAATGCCACAGCAGTTTGGAATTATGATTAATAGGGTAGTATTTATTTAAAGGGGAAAAAACTTACAGATCACCGTCAGCCCTCTGCACAACCAGGAAGGGAGTCTAGTCGCCGGCTGAGCAGGAAGTGAAGAGAGAGAGAGAAGGAAGTGGCCGCTTTTTTAAAGGGAGAGAGACCACGCCCCAATAAGCTGGTATCTCAGCGGCTATAGGCTGGAGGAGCGGAAGGACCTCCCGCAACAGTTCAGTAATTGATTTACACTTTTAACCAGTTATTTCAGACCTCAGTTGTATCTGCACTCACAGAAAAACCTTTATCAGAAAATATACTATTAATTTTCCATTCACTCAACATAAACCATAGGCTGAATGAGGGTCACCATTACATACAGGTAGGAACCTATGCAACCTAATAAAGGCTATTTGGCAAGAATTGGAAATATCATAAAATAAGGAGTTAAGGAAGAAACAGAAGGTAACAAAAAGAAATGTTTGGGCTCAAACATGAATAAGATGGATGGTTTGCAGTAGGACTCTGCCAAAAATTGGTAGCATAGATGATTTGTCTTGGATGAGCATTCTATCACAATAATTCTTGTTTATGTGTAATGTTTTACAGCATTTTCCTTGGAAAACATGAAGGTTCTCAGCATAATATGTCAAATTCTTCCAAGTAACAATTAGAATAAATAGTTCTAGAACTGCATCAAAGTTGGCGCAGATGGGAGAAATCAAGGCATGAAAACAGCAGGTTGTAAGGGAGCAACAGCACAGGAGCCGTAAACTTGGGTGGAAACACCAAGAGGGAGGGGGGCAATCTTGGTATAGAAGGCAGAGACGTTCTTTCCATAGAAACTTAATAAATGTCTGTTGAATGAATGATTAAAACCCGGGAAACTTGGTAGTGGGAAAGTCTTCGTACCTACATTTATTATGCTACATTATCCTGTCCTTGAACTCTGTTAGCCCCATATTCTGTGAATTAAAAAGATTAAGTCTTGTGGTTTTCTTTCTAGGAGAATGAGCTACTAAGCAATGTATTCGTGAATCTGCTCCACACATTTAGACATCCAGACTGAGTATCCAAGGAACCAAATGCTGAGCTGCCCAGCGATCTCAACAGCCTGTTACTGACAATTATTCCCTGTAAAGTTTGAAAAGGAATGTATAATCGTAGAAAATGGAAACCCATTTTAAAGTTTGCTCAGCTAACTGCTTTTTCACTTTTAATTTTTATAAAACTATAATGAGATAGATGCTTAGGTACAGGAATAAACACCAGCCTACAATATAAATTCTATAGGTAAGAAAGTATGACACATGGAAAAGATACTGCGGTGACTGGGAAGATGGATCAGTGTGGGAAGTGCTGGCTGTGGCAGCAAGCATGGGGTCCTGAGTTTGAGTCCTCCACACCCGTATAATAGCCAGACCATGTGACCTGAGTCTGCAACCTCTGTGTGGGAAAGCTTTCAGGAGGACCAAAGAAGCCAATTATTTTAGCAGATTAGCAAGTTTCCAAATGAAAGAGAGAGCCAGTCTCAAAGAATAAGGGGGAAAGCAATGGACAAAGGTAACATGCTAAACATCATCAACCTCTGGCCTCTGCATGTGTGTGTGTATGTGTGTGTGTGTCCATAGGTATATGTGCATGAGTGTACTCACAAACACACACTACAAAATAAGCTAACTAAATAAATAAATAGTTGCTGAGAAAGGAGTTATAGCATCAAAGTTGTGGCTATGTCCCAACTGTAATTTGCTATTCAATGCTGAATACATTACTCAGCTTTGTGAAGTTCATACACACACACACACACACACACACACACACACACACACACATTATTTAAATTACAGAATTTAAAAGAAGATAAACTCCAAAGTCTCAATTTTTTGTTTTTGTTTTCATTTTTCAAGAAAGGGTTTCTCTGTAGCTTTGGAGCCTATCCTGGAACTAGTTCTTGTAGACCAGACTGGCCTTGAACTCACAGAGATCCACCTGCCTCTGCCTTGCAAGTGTTGGGACTAAGGGTGTGCACCACCACAGCCCAGTTCCCAAAGGCTCAATGTGGATATTAATGCTTGTGACAGTTTAATATAGTGCCAGGCTTACACCGCACCCATCTAGAGTCTCCAGAATAAATGCATAGAACTTGTGCTAATTGCATTGAGATCTGCAGAAAAATTAATTTAGCTGTATATCTGGAAACAGGACCTATCCAATTAAAATAATTTACTAAGGAAAAAAATCAAAATGAGTGTGAAACTGAAGAAATAAATGAGGTAGGAAAAGTTGTTGATTGAAATTCCAAAATGAATGTTAAGCCAAGCTGTTGAGAGAGAATTTAGCAATAATCATTCAAGATAAAAGCGACACGATTTGAACAAGCTGTTCCAATTTTAACACCAAATGAAGGCTTAAAATGGAAATTGCTGAATTGTCTCCCTCAGGATGAGTAAATCAAAACCATTTTTAATTTTAAGAAAGGCAATGTTAAGAAAATTATGTATTTAAGTTATTTGACTTGAGAAACTAGTAAGTATAAGGCTTATATTGGACCAATTTTGGATAATGCATTATGGAAAAGTACAATATGCTTGATGGCTTTTTCAATAATTGCATAATCTCTTCAATGTTCTATTTTTCTGTTAGGGTTTTATACAGAGTTATGCTTCCCTCACACACATATGTAGGAATGTATGTGTGTATATATGTAAACACATATATGCATACTGGACTAGATAACGTAGCAGGGAACTTGTACTTGGGAAAATGATTCTACCTCTCTCAGAAACCATTTACAACCTGTAGCTCTTCATCTAGGAGTAGAGTCTGATAGACTTGTCCTTATTCCCATTGACACGTCAAATGGTGTGGCTGTTGTTCAAGTGTTGTTTGGCCAATCTTATGGTTCAGACTTTGTGGGTGCAGCTTCCCTGTTTTGTCTAAAATACATTATCTTTAAGCAGGCATCCTAGTTGTCTGGATCTTACAATCTTTTTACCCCTATTCTCAATGTTCCCTAAGACTTAGTTGATAGAAATACTTGTTTAGGCTCTTGAATCATTGTGAAAATTTAATCAACATGCACATAGTTCTAGATCTGGGGGAATATGAATTAATGTCTTAACCAAACTGCATTATAAATGAATCCATTTATCACTCACTGTGACTGAACACTGAATATCAGAGAATATTATCCTATGATAATAAAGAGAATAAACTTGAAGCCTAAAGCTTTCTCTCTCTTACAGAGTGTCTAGGTCAATAAACCCATGCTTTCCTCTCTGCCTATAGACAGAAAAGGTACAATGTAAAACAGGAAAGCTAGCCTGCTTTATATTCACTCACCAACTCTTTTGTTCATTATCTTTGTCCTAAGCCATAGTCTTGAATCCCTTTCCTGTTTCTGATTTCATACAGTCTTCTATCTACTAAACTAACGGCTGATTTACTCGTGATATCTTTACCTTGACTCTTGAACTTGTCGGTCACTATACTATCCTAGTATTTGACCTTGGTTTCTCTTAATAGCACTGTTCCTAGTATAATGGAAGAGTCTTGTCTGTTCAAAATTAGTATTCTGGAGGTTCTACAACCATCATTCATCTTTAGTTTACTCAAGTACTCAAGATGGATATTTTCGTGATATCCCAGTAGCTAATGGAATGGTGTGAATACGGTTTGTCTCCTCTAAAATTCACATTGAAACATAATCTTTATTATCAGTTACTAAAAAGTAACATGTGGTTAAGGTTGTTTCTTAACTGGATTAGCCCGTTCAAGTTACTAATGGGTTCATAGGTTATCTCAACTTTAAATCTTCCATAAAATTCAGTTTCAATGCAACGCTTACTCTCCCTGTATCTAATCTAGTCTTTCTGCTAGCAGGAAAGTTGTCCTCAAAACACCCCAAGCTTGGACCAACACCCCAACCACAAATCAATTGTTTTCTATCATTCTGTGGTATTGTATTTGCAATAGAAAAGAGATTGAAACTAGCAGAGCTTATTAACTGCTCACACAGTGTAATGTTGCTAACCCTCCTCATTACCTGGTTATTTTTAATGTTGATGGAGGACACAGAGACGGAAGTATTTTCATTTGCCAAGACCATCATTCATTGTCTCTGTGCTCAGGAAATAATTATCAAATACCTTCTGTAGATCATGTACATGGTCAAGTGCAAGGATACAGCAGTTTAGATGGTAAATAATCTAACAAGGATAAACTTTGACAAGCAATTATAGTTTATGTAGAAATTCTGAAGTAAGGTACAAATACTATAGAGTTGTATATCTTAAAGGGGAGAGACATAGTTTGCCCCAGATGCCAAAACAATAATCCAGGTAATAAAGGAAGTCAGGAGGAAATGGTTGCTAATGGCTAATTATCAGACATACCCCTCTACCTGCCATTCACTTTCTGAATGTAACTTTTCACAAGTAACAGGATAAATAAGATTGCATGTAGAAACTGGTGAACTTCAAACAAGCAATTCAAAATGGTATGGTTAAATAAATACTTGGAAGTTTTTTTTTATTCAAATCAATGCAAACATGGTAGAGACTCAGGAGTTAGTTCAGTGGGTGCTTGCTGCACAGCCACGAGGGTCTGGGCTTTGATTCTCCATGGCCATGTAGGAGATAGGCATGGCAACAAGAACCTGTAAACCCAGAGCTGGGGGTGTGGGGTGGGATGTAATCAGGTAGATTGCTAGAGCTTACTGGCCAGACGATCTAGCTGAATAGGTGGACTTCAGTGAGAAATGATATCTTTAGATGGGGAAAATTTATGTATAATAAGGATTCCAAAGGAAAAAGAGAGTCTTGTAGATGTAGTTAAGGACTTCAACCAAATGAATCTTCAATCAAAATCAAATGCCTAGTCTGTTGTTGGTCAGATTATACTGAGTTCATAAATTATCCCAATTTCTATCACTTTCCATAACAGCAACTAAGATATTCAACTTCTAAAGGGAAAGGTTTACTTCGACTCATGGCTTTAGAGGTTTCAGCCCATGATTCATTGGTCCTATTACTTCCAGTAACACAACATGGCAAAAATTTATATTTGAGCAAAATGACTGCCTAGTGACCGAAAGGCAGAGGGCAGGAAGAAGGACTGGTTGAGGTACCATTATCCCATTCAAGGATACAAACTCAATAACCCTTACAGAACCTCCTCTTGACCCCATATCCTAAAGATTCTTCCACTTCCAAATAGCACCTTACTGAGGGCCAAATCTTTAACCATAGGCATTAGTGGGACATACAAGATCCAAAGCACAGCAGTTGGTTTGGTCTACATCATAAGAGCTCTTTTTAAAAGGGTAAAAGCTTCAACTGTTCTCCTGTTGAGCATTAAAGAGATACTTTGACTTCTGCGGCTGCAAGAGAATGATTTTCCCCAACAACCACTTGAACTTACAAGAGGACTCTTTGCCTCTGATGTCATGGTAGCTCTAGCCAGCACCTTGACTGCAGTCATAGAAGAGTGAACAGAAGCCTCAGTTGATCTGGGCTCATATTTTTGACCCATGGAAACAGAGATAATCAGATGGATGTTGTTTTAATCCAAAGCATTTGTGGTACTAGGGAACTGACATCATATCTAGGCTGATTGCACAGCCCTGCACAGGATTGCAAAAAAAAAATAATAATAATAATAATGAAGGCTGCTTTCTTTACTCACACAACAGAGTATCAGTTAGCTCAGGCTACCATAACAAAATACTATCATCTAGTTAGCTTGAACAATTGTTTTCTCATAGTTTAGGAGCAGTAAATTCCAGGTAACAGTAGAGATGGTTTGGGGTGAGGTTTTCTCATTGATGTACAAATGCCAACCACACTCTTGCTTCATCTTCACAAGATCTTACATCTGTACACAACAATGGAGGGACAGAAGGACTGATGGGGTGTGTCGTGTATCTCTTCTATGTTTATAGACATACATGTTACTAAATGGAGACCTCACACCTATAAACCAATATAGTCTAATTCCTTCCTTGAGGTCCTATCTGTAACCTGCAACTGCAATTCTATTGGAATTGAGATCTTCAATAAATAGACTTGGAAAATGTTATGTATTAGTTTCTTACAAGATTTAAAATTTTACTTTTATTTATTTTATTACTTTTGCTTATTTTAATAACATTCTTTTCATTCATATCGACTGCAGTTTTCCCTGTCTTCTCTCCTCCAAACCCTCTACTTCCTACCTACACCCTTGCCCTTTCACTCCTTTTCCATCTCCATTCAGAAAGGGGCAGGTCTCCTATGAGCTTGAGCAAAGCATGGCACATGAAGTTGAGGCAAGTCTGAGCTCCTACCCTTGTGTTAAGGTTGGGCAATGTAATCCATCATAGGGTTCAGATTCCCAAAACACAGCTACTATAGCAGTGAGATCAGGAGGGAAGTATCTTAAGACCTAGGGGTTTTCTGGTGGGAGAAGGTTGAAAGAACTGGATATTCTAAGCAGAGGTGAAACATTCTATCCTGCTGCAAAACTTCTTAACCATCTTAAGTAAATGACCCAAACCACCTTCAGAAAATTCCTGAAACTGACAGGGTTTGCTGGGCCCCTCCCTCTCCAAGCATACTTAAGCAGTAAGAGACTCTAAAGTTGACCTGCCTAAAAGTTCAAACCAGTCCTGCTTCCTCACAGAGACAGAGATCAGTCAAGCTGCCTGGAAGAGGCTCAGACCAACTGAACTTTCTGGAAATGGGACTCGCCAATCTATTGAGCTGCCTGCAGGCTGTGCAGGGGGCTCCAGGTTTCCAGCTTTTGTGAGATGTCACCCATGCTGGGTGGGCTTTAGTGAAGTAGCCATCTTTGATTCATTTCTGTTCCTGTAAGTGGAACTTTATTCATGTCAGTAACCAACAAAACTCATTGGTTCACCAAGTTGAACCTTAGTTATGTCCATTTGGTGAGTAGATGTTTGTTCATATCTCTTCAGGAATAGTGTTACACATTGGGGGACACAATTCAGTGCACCATAAACAGATAGTGCAAACTGATAACAGAGGTAGAATCAGCGTCAGTCGGAAAAAAAATAGAAGGGGGCCCTGCTGGAAACACTCATTCTCAGAGCCTGAGGATTTTGAGGATGTTAAAAACAAGAAGATTCCCAGACTGACACAAGCTCGCAGATTTGGACAGATCCATAAACAATGCTATAAATGACAGAAAATGAACTATTATCTGTTTATTAGTTAATCTTCTTATCACTATGACCAAATTCGTGAAAAAAAATATGGAGAAATTTTTTTGAAGCTCATAGTTTTATGGGTGAGTATTAGTACATAGTTGCCTGGCCCTGAGCACCGGAAAGACTTTCATAGCAGCAGGTCATGTTGAAGAGGTGGACTGTTCACTTTTTCATCACCAGGAACTATAAGAAAATGACTCCAAGAAGAGACAAGGGCAAGATTCAGTCCTAAGAACACATCCCCAGTGCCTTACTTTCTTCAACTGGGCAGGAAGTTTCACTGTCTTCAAATAATGCATTTAAAAGTTTAATCTATTAAAGGATGGCTCTATTGACTACGTCTGAATCCTCATGATCTAGAAACACCCTTACAGATATACCCCGAACAATGTTCTACTAATAGTCTAGAAACTTCTTATTCAGCAATTGAAATTAACTATCATAGGCTGAGTGGATGTCTCAGTAGTTAACTGTACTTGCCGTTTTTCTACAGGATCATAGCCCAATGCCTACAACCCATACCTGGTTGACTTGATCACAGTCACCCAGAACTTCAGATCTAAGGATTCTGACACCCTCTTCTGGCTTCTGTGCACACCCATCACACAGAGAGACATGTTAATAATAAAATATCTTTGAAAAAATTAACAATCACAATTCTTTAGTGTGATGTTGTACATTGTTTGGGTGAGAATTATCTTTTTGAAAAGGAGAAATAAATTTAAAAAGACAAAGAAGATGGTTAAACCAGCCAGCTAAGTGGTGGTGCTGCATGCCTTTAATCTCAGGAGGCAGAAGCAGGTGTATCTCTGTGAGTTTGAGGCCAGCCTGGTCTAGAAGAGCTAGTTCAGGATAGGTTCCAAAGTTACAGATAAACATTGTCTCAAAAACAAAAAAAAAAAAACTTCAACTAGCCATGCAAGAGTTACATTCACTCATAGTTAAACAGCCACACATTAAGGGTACTTGCAGCTCTTTCAGAATTCAGTTCCCAGCACCCAAGCTTGATGGCTCACAACCACTTGTAACTTCAGCTTCAGGAGATCCAACATTTTCTTTGGGCCTCCTTTAGTATTTGCACACACGGGCACTTGTGGCTTGTGTGCACGAGTGCACACATGAACACAGATAGACACACAAACAGAGATATCTTTAGAAATTGAAAATATTACATTTACTTGACAAGAAATACATATTAAAAGCATTGGGGATCACATTTGAATTTTTAAACTATTTTAGATAATTTAAATAACTATAAATTTAGTCATTAAAGATAATTAACTACAGAAATTTTAATTCAAATGAGTGAGAAACTTACATTTTCCCCACCTTTATTTATTGATTGATTGATTGATTTACATTAAAATGTGTATACTTATTATATGGGCTTGAAATACATACGCATTAATATTCCTAATTTTATATACTTTGAGAACACATAAAATGCACGCTTGAAAATTTCAAGAATGTTATACTTCATTGTTACCCATCACTACCTTACCATACAGTGGATTTTCTAAAATATATGCAGTTTTGTTTCCCAATAATCAAGGTTATAATAATAAGTATCTTATGATGCTTAGTACAGTTAGATACGGGAAAATAAGATTGATCTAAGTTATCAAAAGCTGGAGTACTTTGTATATCAGTTCACACTAAAACAAAGTAAAACATTCCACTAAAGAATTGTTATGGTTAAAATTTATATTACTCTGAGTGTGTGTGCACACACACACGCATGCTCGCACACACGTGTGCATGGCATGTGTCAGCAGGTGTTCGTGAAGCCCAGAAGGAGCCATTGGTTTCTCTGAAGCTGGAGTGACAGACAGCTGCCAGTTCTCCCACATATGTTCTTGGAAACGAACTCAGGTTTTCTAGAAGACCAGCAAGGACACTCAACTGTTGAACCATCCCTCTACACTGAGCTTGGTAAATTGTATTGACAGCCAGTTGAGTTAAGACATGGCTAAGATACTAATCAGCACAGTGCTGTGTATGGATGTGAGGATTTTTCCAGACACACAGAACATAACACTCAAGGGGCAGCATGGTAAAAAGGGTTTTGTGTTCTTCAAATACTATGTAAGTGCATAGACCTCAGCTAGAGATGTACAGTATCCACTTCTAAAGCCAGTAAAGAAAGGACAGTAAGGACAGCTTAATGGCAAAATAAACTACTGTTGTCTAGGTGAAGACTGCCAGGAATCACCCAAACCAAACAGTCAGATCCTCGATTTTGGTCTTCACATTTCTAAACTTTAAAATTTCTCAGATTAACCTTGGGCATGACGAGGGCATCTGTCAGAGCCAAGTTAGGAAGCCAGTTCTTCTATTTGTCTTCAGCTTTGCCCTTTCGTCACAGTGATTAATTAGCCATTCCTACTGGAGGTTATTATTAGCCTACACGGAGGAAATTTGGCTTTAAAAGAGTCTGCAATTGACCCTGCCCCATTTGCTGTCACTAAATGATATATCACAATCCAGAACCGTCCAACTCTAAAGCACACTCCTTCCGCTACATTAAGCTTCCTTCCTGGGTCTGCAAAATCTCATATTTCATCCAGTAATCTCTGAATGTATCCAGTGATGATTTGCTTAGTATCTACATATTCAGCTGTACAACATAAAAAATGAAAATGCAGTTTCTGCTCAGGAAAAGCCTAGCCTAGAATGTCTCTTAAAAGAAAAGGAAAATAATGAATAGAAATGCAGAGAAAAAAAAGAGCAAGCATACAAGTAAAGCTGCCCCGGGAAATACCTCCAATGGCAAGCTGTGTTGATCAGTTTCCATAACTGTAACGAAAAGCTAAGATAAGCAGCCTAAAGTGGGAAGAAGGATATTTTTGGTTGAATTCACAGCTTTGGAAGTTCTGTTCCATGATTGGTCAGTTGTGTCACGTTGAGCATCACAATGGGAGGGTTGTTTGTTGGAGAAAATGTCAGTCTCAAAATCTCCCCTGCTTACTCCAAAGACATGAAGACCTCTCATTGTAAACCACCATCTAAAAGTCCTATTACTTAGTTATATTGCTCTGGTGACCAAACCTTTAATCCATGTGGCTTTATGTAACATGTCAGGCTTATATAGGAGATATAAAATGGCACACAGAGAGCGGCACTATGAAAACATTGCAAATATAGTCTTGCAAGTGAATGTTCTTCAGTCTATTGCCTGAAAACCACAGACTCGAGAAAGACACTGGGTAGTTTTAGTGGAATTCTGAATGCCTGAGAACCAAGTAAGACAATGGTGAGAAACATAGACCAAGTGTGGCTCTCTGCACCAAAATCTCCAGTGTGTGTGTGTGTGTGTGTGTGTGTGTGTGTGTGTGTGTGTGCAAGAGAAAGATGAACACCATAGTCCAAGTAGACAGAAATAATGTGTGCTCCTCTATCTTTGTGATCTATTCAGATCTTCATCAGTTTAATGAGAATAATTTTTTTTTTAAAAAAATTCACTCTACCAAACTAAAAGCTAACCTTTTCCTCTGAAGAAATGATATAGTAAGATCCTTGGGCAGAAGACCCTAAACCTCCTGCTTTGAACAAACTGAGATGCCAGTTATTTGGAATATGGCATAGAATGCTTTCCTGCATTCAGTTAAAATATAGGCTGAGAAGGGACAGAAGTCTTTTTGGCCTTGCTAAATTTGAACCTTATTGATAGTATGATGAAGAATGGTCAAAGTAGACTTTCTCAAGTAAAGGGTTTGTGGTCATAGTCAGACAGGATTCAGTAGACAACGTTGGGGTAAGAGAGAAGACAAGGGAGGCAGGAGAGCATTCTTAGATGAGAGAATTAAGTAAGCAAAATGTGAAGGGGAAAAAAGGATAGCAGGGAGATCAAGGACAAAGCATTTCAAAGTTTATTAGAAACAGAAGCCTTATGTAGTTATTGCTTCTGAGAAAAATTTCTCTTCCTCTTCCTGTAGTCTTTGACTCCCCCAAACTTAGCTGCTCCTGAGGTATGACCTGACCAACAGCTTATGTTCTAGCTCTGATTATATTCAAATGTGACCTCTTTTGAAAAATAAGATAGCTACAGAGGGATATAATTAGATCAATTGAGTTTTGTATTAGAGTAAAGGAAGCTTTTGCTCCAAGATGGCTTCCTTTATGAAAATAAAAATGTAGACATTGATATATGCACACAAAGAGGACACCATTCAATTATTAAAACAAATCGAATGTTTTTTATTATTAAATTTATTTTCGTAAAAACAATATTTTTCCTTTTACATACCTATCCCAGTTCCCACTCCCTACACCTTTCCCCCACCAAGGAGTGGCAAAATTTGACAGCAAACCACCCCAAGCTAGGTGTTGGTGAGAAAACAACCCTCAGAAAGGACAAACCTGTTAACACCCTGTATTGCAGTGCTCATCACTGTAACCAAATACCTGCTAAGAACAACTTGAGTAAAAGAAGAGCTTAGTTTAACTTACAGTGGAGGGGGATACAGTCCACCAAGTGACCAGCATGAACAGGAAGTAGCTGGTCACTTTTTGTGTGTAGTCAAGAGAGCTGAGTGCTGGCTTTATGCAGTCCAGGACCCAGTCCTTGGCATGGTCCCACCCACATGCCCTCTGAGTCTTTGACTTCAAGTAACCTAGATCATATTTCAAGGACATGTTCAGATGTTTATCTGCACACAGTCAAGATTCTGCCGAATTGACAGTCAATATCAACCATCACACAGTCTATTGGCAGCTTCCAGATATACACTTTCAGAGACAGTACATTCCCATCCTGAAGGTTCTCAACTGAGAGACTTTAAATGGCCCTCTGTTATGTACTGCCTGCTCATCCTCCTCATGTTATTTTTCCCAGAAAGTCATTCTTTAATTTTTGAGCATTTCATATTTAAGTTCACTACATTTTCATCATGTCCACATCTTCTTCCACTCCTTCCAACTGTTACCCTATGCCTTCCAACATCCCTTTCTGAAACTTGTCTACATTGTTGTTGCTATTGTTATTGCTGCTGTTGTTGCTGTTTGCCCATATGCAAAAGGTTGTGGTACTGAAGCCTTTATCTTTCTACTCTTGGAAACCTCATTATTTTCTTCTCTCTAAACTCCTACAGCAATGTTTTTTCCCAACAACTTTTCAAGCAGACATAGAACTCACTGTGCTACAGTCCTTCCTGATTTCATCTTTCTCCCTGACAGACTCAAAGCTCAAATTTGAGTCAGAGAGATAATTCTGAAACCTGAGACAGGACTTGGTGAATGATAGAAACTCAGATCATATCTGTTGAATGAAAGTGGCCTAAAGGACAAAACTACATAAAGCAAACCCTGTGAGAATATATTCTTAGCCGTTCATATTTTTCTTTGAATTGGGTCATGTCATGAATCTCCATTTTTGATACATTTTCTGTGACAGATTCTAAAATAGCCCCTAATGATGCAAAGATGAATCAGACATAGCCCATGACAATAGGGATTCAGTGCACTAAAGAAACCTTTTGATAAACGTCTACAATAATTTCTAATATATATTAAGTGAAGAGTTTTGTGTGGAATAAATATTCTTGGAATCCCAAAGAGAAAGAACCTAACCAAAGGACTAGGGTGGAGGACTTGTTAAGACATTGGTAAAGGCAGATCGGAGATGGAAAAAAGCGTTCTCCCCACTCTCTTTTGGATGTGAAGGGGTGACTTGTACCGCACTGGCTTAAATTGTTGATCTTAGCGTTTCCTGCAATGTTTATTTGGACGGCTCAGCATTTCACTGCAGCAGGTGATTAAGCGTGGATTTACGGAGGAGGGATCAGTAGGTGGCACAGTTAGACAATAACCACCACCTGTAGTCAGCGGTTACCCCTACCAGGAGTAAGACCTGAAAAAACAGCAGGGGGAACTGTTCTAATGAGCTTCCAACAGATTGGAATGCAGGTCCTCCAAGTGCAGCTCGGAGGGCAAGCAGCTGCCACTGTGAGCTGCTCACATGGCCTCAACCCTGTTCTTCAGACAGGGCTCCCAGGGACACGGTGTTCTGCAGACTTCTGGCACACAGTGTAAAGAACTCACTCGTGTTTTCAATCTTGGAAGCCATTCAATTTAATATGCAATTGTACCACTAGGCAACAACCCCTCCTTCTCCCTCTATCCAAGTTTGCAAGAGTTGCCAGAGCAGGCACCACAGAATAGTTGGGGTAGTTATCGGAGGTTTATTTTCATTTTCCTACAATTCTAGAAACCAAGGAGTCCGGGATCAAGGAATCATCAAGCTTGGTTTCGTCTGAGGCATTTCTTTTTGACTTGTGAATATCCAACTCTTTTGTGTATATTCACATGTGCTTCCCTCTGAGATGCACACACCTATATAGTCATGTTTTGCAAATAAGAAGCTTCTCTCATGAGGGCTGAGAGATGCACTAGTTTATGAGTATAATGATAAGGACTCATGGGGAAGCTTATTACTAAAGTCAATTTAGTAGAAAAAACATTTGAAGCCTTTCCTCTATGGCTTCTGAGCCAGCAGGACATGGGATTTTGACCCAATTGAAAGTACCAAGCATGACTTCAATCTTATTGGGCAGACCTTAAATTCAATCATAAAGTGATGGGTCACTCCCAAAATATTCCTGCTTGCTATTGCATCAGTGAGTATGTCTTCCCAGGCCAGCTGTTAGTATACTATTCAGGGTTCACAGATAGGTAAGACTATTAAATATGTTTCTATTCTGGTAGTATGCATTCCACCTTCCAGTTCTATGAAAGCTAGCCTGTAAAGATAAGCATTCCAGGTTTGGACCAGTTTGAGTTTTGCATGCTCATAGATTCATGAATAAAGTGTCTTAGGAACTATTTTCATGTCTAACTTTGTGTTCTTCATCTTAAGTTTCAAACTCCTTGATAATTTAGATCTGCTGCACAGAATGTTAAACAAGTAAGGATTTCCCTTCCTCCCTCCTTTCCTTGCTTCCCTCTTTCCTTCCTTCCTTCCTTCCTTCCTTCCTTCCTTCCTTCCTTATTCCCTCTTTTTATCTTCCTTCTTCTCTGAGCTTGGATATCAAAGTACCTGAAAATCTAGGCTGACTCCCCAAAGTTGAAATCTGTAGCACTCAGGTAAAATAGGCTGTCCTTGGAGTTCTTTAAGTCTGAACTAATGGAATTCCCACATGCCTTATACAGTACTCATGAATTGGTGCTGTCTGCTCATCATGGAACTTGGCCATATTTACAATATTTAGTCTACCTGACAGTTCAGGCCCCCACTGCAGAAAACTTGAAAACAGAGCTATGAGTCAATAGTAAGATACCTATAGGCTGATTCTAAAGTGATCTTGTCAAGAACAAAGCGCCTCTATTTCCAGCAACCTTAGTCCCATCTCATAGAAGACACACCTTCACAAAATAGATCAAAGTATTACACAGAGGAAGTTACAACTTGTGTCTAGCACAGCTTGTAGATCAATACAAACTGGAAACCTAGCTGTTCAATGTTGACCATTCGCACTGTCAACCTCAAGTTCAAGGGCCATAACTTCTATACCGCAAACACTGCAATGACTCAAGACAATGTTGGTCTCACTCTCTTCACGTTATTTGTTCTCTATATGCCAGTATTCTGACTATATTTCCGGACAATGAAGCATCTGTTTGATAGGTTGAACTGTAATTATTACTAATTATACTTCTGCTACTCATTTCTATTTGGGATAGGTTGAGAATTAAGCACGTAGATAGAAGTTTCTGCCCAGCCCAATCCTGCAGCCATTCAGTCCCAAAGAAACACACAGAGGCTTATATTAATTATAAACTGTTTAGCATATTAGCTCAATATTATTATTAGCTAGTTCTTACAACTTAAATTAACCCATAATTCTTGCCTATGTTTAGCCAAGTGGCTTAGTACGTTTTTCTCAGTAAGGCGTTCTCATCTTGCTTCCTCTGCATCTGGGTGCTGACTGACTCTCTGCCTTTCCTCTTTCCAGAACTCACCTAGTCCTCTTGTCCCATCTATACTTCTCGCCTGGCCACTGGCCAATGAGCATTTTATTAAACCAATATAAGTGACAAACATTTACAGTGTACAAGATCATTCTCCACGGCAGCATGGATGGTTTCAGAAAGGGAAATACCGAATATCAGGTATATTACTTAAAATCAGAAGAAGAATATGATACCTGCCTGTATTTCCAGCATTTGGGAAGAAGAGGCAGAAAGATGGCAAAATCAAGTGTACACTGGGTCGACCAAACTACAGAGGGAAACCTATTTCAAAAGAATAAAATATAAAAATAATTATATCTTATGATATGAGTGAGATAAATGGTTTCAACAAAGTGTTTCATATATTCTTCAATTTCTAGTTTATTCATTAGAAACACAAACAACTTAAGGTATGCCTGGCAGTGCATGGTCTATCCTGGCAATTGGGAGAAAGAAAAGAGAGAGAGAGAGAGAGAGAGAGAGAGAGAGAGAGAGAGAGAGAGAGAGAGAAGAGAAAAGAAGGAAGGACAGAGAGAGGGGGGAGAGAAGAGGGAGGGAGGAAAAGAAAAATTCATTGGTATATTAGTCACATCTAAAAGAAATATAACAAGGGAAGAATTGCACCAAATTTTCTGGCTCCAAACTTATCCACTAGTCAATACCCCTCTATGCAATGGGAAGGAGTGAACAGAGACAGAGAAAGCAAAAACTGCAAGGACATCCTTCCAAGCACAAAACGAGAATGCAGAGTTTAGGGAGTGCAAGTCGCCATGTAACAGTGTAGAAGACTTATAACACAGACTGCCAAAAGATTTTCAATTTCATATCAAATAACTACATTTCCAAAAAGACATTTAAAGAAAATGCTCATCTATGGAGATATATATGGAGCAAGATGCCCATTTTAACAATAAGACAGGTAAACAACAAACAATAAGGGAAAGGAATAGTACATGCCCACAGACATGATTTATAACTGATTTTAGTGAAAGAAAAAACTCAGACTGTAATGGCAAATTTTTGAAAGGCAATATAATTTTATTATAACATAATCCCAGCAAAGAATTTAAATTTTTAAATTTACAAAAATTGTAAAAGTTTCTTTGTTAAATAAATTCTTAAAAGTATATATGTATGTAATGTAATGTAGTATTTGGAAAATAATTGTTCTTAGAATGTTTTACTATTTATCTGGCTTACCAATTTAATGAGAGACAGAAAGAGACAGAGAGAGTTTGTGTGTGTGTGTGTGTGTGTGTGTGTGTGTGTGTGTGTGTGTGTGTGTGTGATGACATATATAGGCAAATGGTCCACCACTGAGCCATATTCCACGTTCACTATCCTAAATTTTCAATTACTAATGTGGTAACCCTATTCATGACGCCCTTTCAAAGCTACATTCTCTGCTCTAAATATCCAACACTCAGGTTCCTGCAGGGGACAAAATGATTGAATTAACCAGAAACCAGTTCATCAAGCTAAAACTAGAGCTTTCTCGTTCAGATGAAAACTCCCAGAGAGGGTATTTAAAGTGACTCCATGCTTGTAAAACTCACAGCATTTGCCACACTGTAATTGCCTTTGTGGTCCTCTCTGGGCTCCCATCCCTGTTGCATAGTCTCAGATAAACCAAGAGCAGCAGGAATCCAAGTGTCCTCATTTCCAAGTAATCTTAGGAGGGATGACTCCAATCCCCACCCCCTTATGCTGAGAAGAGCCTTGGCTGGACCCCTATGCCAAGGATTCAACGAAAAGGGTCAGAAGATACTAGGACTGTGGCTTCCCAGAACAGCAAAACAAAGAGCAACAATGTATTTGGGAGCAGATACTGTAGAATGTGCAAAGGCCATTGTGGATGGATTGATCATTCACAGATGTGCTGAGGGTAAAAGAAAGGCATGGAGTCATTTACACATTAGTGACACAGGGCCATGTGTGGTTCAGAGTCAGTGAGATCAGAGGTGACAGTAAACTGAAGCAGGAAAACAAATCAGATCACGGCAAGTGTGGGTGGAATTCTGGGTATAGTCTAATGGTAGAGCTAGCACCTGAAAACCTGGAAATACATGAGAAAGAAATAGGCTGGGAGGGTAGCTTCCTTGTGGAGTTCAGGGCTGGTACTTACTAGAGTAGGTAGAAAAGCCAAGAACAAAGGCTAGTGGGAGAGCCTCTGCCTCACCATACGATACAAATTAAGTCCACCTTCTCAGACCACCGGATGTTCTCAGAACAGAGACAGTCAGCCCCGAGAGACTTTTCTCAGGCATGAGCAAAAGCTGTGATTTGAAAGTAATGCTTTTATCTTAACCATTTTAACAATGTGTTATAGGCACCAAACAGATGTGTTACTCTGATAAAGAGATAGCATATTGGCATTTTCAGTTTGTTTATTTTATATTGCTTCTAAGGAAGAACACAGTTCCCCTCTCCATAAAAGCCCCTTCCAATCAATAATGTGTTTAGCTTCAATGATAAGAAGGGTTTTTTTTTTCTTTTTCTTTTTTAATTAACACAGGATTCTCCAGTTCGTTTGTCACAGTGAAGTCCCACAGAGTGACTTTCTAAATATTGCTTTTGTCTGGGACAAATCAACTTGCCATGCCAGAAATGCGTTACCACGAGGCTGCATTAGGAGACAGCACCATCATAACAAAACAGTGCACAGCAGAGCAGGTTTTTATTAATAACAGCGGAATGCAATTTCGTTGGTTTTAATTTACCATTTTCACATTTTACTATGATATTATCCAGATATAAACTGTTATGATGAGAAGCCATTCACTAGGGACCAAAGAAAGTTACAACTCTGTTTTGGAGAAAAAGACTATATATATATATGTGAAGGACACCCTAATAAAGATTGGTCTGGAATTCCTCTCTTTATGACGATTGACTTATCAGCAATACTTCTCGCAGCACAGTTGGAAATTAAATAATTGCTAGAAACTGTAGATATTTTACTTGGCAAAAACCCCTAGGTTTATCTGATTTATTTTTGTTAGAACTGGGCCCTGTGGATATTTAGAAATGTTTCATGAAAGAACAGTAGAATATAAATGAAACAAGCAAAAATCCCCTTTCAAAGGCTGCCTTTAGCTCCATCCTCACTGTTGTGATAACACAAATAAACCAAGGACAAACCTTTGGTGATGGTGTTGGGTGAAAACACTACTCTAAATTAAAACATTATGGGTTACCGACATCTGGATTTTTTCTCCTTCTTCATAATCATTCTCATCCATTTGCTGTGTGTTATTTGTCAGCGGGCACTACGGAGTGACACAGAGTCTCAGAACACATGCCTGGTATATCAACCTCCAAAACAGGAAGGGCCATATACCCTGGTAGGCAGGCTTTCCTGACCTCGGCTTACACCCCGAGACAAGACCATCCACTGTTTAGGGAGAAAAGCAGACACGCACCATGCAACAATCTGGGCTTGCTTTAGGAAGGACGAAGGCTTATAGACTTAAACTTTGAAATGTTGTCCTCTAAAGTAGATATTGAGATCTATGACATGCTAAGCACTGCTGGAACGTCAAAGAAATGAAGATTCTTGGAAATTTATGATTCTATTTGAAAAGAGAAAAATCTTGTAGACATTAATCAGTAATACGACTAAGCTTGGAAAACAATTATAATCTCTTTCATGTGTAGGTCATGGTTAGGTTGTCTCTAATGACTTCTCTGTGATTTTGTTTAATTTTTAATTGTTATTTTTTTCTAAAGATTTGTGTATATTTTATCGGTGCATATTAGTGCTTGCATGAATAAATGTATATATTTATTCATGTATACATATATATATATATATATATATATATATATATATATATATATATATATAGAGACCAGAAGAGATAGCTACATTTGGTTTTAAGCTGCCCGACAGGTGCTAGGAACTGAACTCAGATCTCTGCCAAAGCATTGTGGGCACTTAACCTCTCCAGTTATGATTTTTTAAATTAACTTTTTGAGAAATTTTCTTCACATTCCTGAAAATGACTGTAAATTTCCCTGGAAGTCCATTAGACAAAAGGATTTAGACATGAGAGTTACCTTAGGAAACTGAGTCTAACAGTTCAAAATACACAGATTTACATTTAGTCTGATCTTCCACTATATTCTGTGCAGTTTAAGAACTGTATCAACTGCTGGGTGGTGGTGGCGCACGCCTTTAATCCCAGCACTTGGGGTGCAGAGGCAAGCGGATCTCTGTGAGCTTGAGGTCAGCCTGGTCTACAGAGTGAGTTCCAGGACAGCCAAAACAGAGAAAGCTTGTTAGAGCGAGAGCGAGAGCGAGAGAGAGAGAGAGAGAGAGAGAGAGAGAGAGAGATCAATACTATATGAAACGTGTCAATTTAAATAGTCATATTCAACAATAAGAAACAGACAATGAGAATTTAAGACGCTGGGCTAAGACTGTAGGATTCTGCCTCTGCCGCCCATGGATCTTTATTCTCCTGTCCTAGATCATTAAATTGCACCAAGAAAAATAATACAAGCAGAAGTTGCAAAGAGCCAAGAAAGCCAGAAGGGGGCAATATTCAGTCTTCCTGGAAGGCCCTGGTGAAAGTTCACAGGGGTGGTAAAAACAGAACTACAGCTTCAGGGATGAGCAGATTCTATCAAATACAGGCAAGTAGAAGTTTCCTGGAAAATGGAAAAAAGGATGACAAGGAGAAAAAAAAATCAGTTGAAGGGAGAAACAAATGCAAAAGGCATGGGTACTCAGTGTGGATTGTTCCGAAACGGTGGTGGTAAGTCTGATATCTTCAAAACCGAAGTAAGAAAAAGAGAGCTTAGGTTGTGTCAGCTAAGGACCTTCTGGGTAATAAAAGGCACATTTTTTTTTTAAACAGAGAACCTACAATGGCAAATTTGATAAGGTTCTGGTGTGTGTGTGTGAAGGTAACACACTGGGAAAGTCACATTAGAGGCAGGGAGAGAAGAGGGTTCTTAACTTACTCTGTAAAATCTCACAGTACAAATGTTCCTATCTTATGTGTGCTGGGGAGTTTAAGAATTTGTTGAGCAAAACAAAAAGATGGAAATTAGAAGTATGGAAATGGGGACTATTTTAGTGAACCCTGTATAACTGGATTACAGCTGGAAATACCAGAATAAACCTATGGCTTTTATTACCACAAACAAATACGTATATAATGAGATGCAGAAATTACAAGATGATCTCTCCCTTTCTCTTTCTCTTTCTCTTTCTCCCCCTCTCCCCCTCTCCCCCCCTCTCTCTCAGTGTGTGTGTGTGTGTGTGTGTGTGTGTGTGTGTGTGTGTGTGTGTG
>NC_022029.1:18834445-18846764 GCF_000317375.1 Microtus ochrogaster
AGAGAGAGAGAGAGAGAGAGAGAGAGAGAGAGAGAGAGAGAGAGAGAGAGAGAGAGAGAGAATTTCCAGCCTGGCTAAATTCTGTTAAGCCATTGACTGAAAGCAGTTTCTTTATTAATCAATAAAAGCAACACATATATTCCCACACCAAGCACCAAACACACTTGAGGTGAAAAAACTGATTTGGGGGCTGAAAGAGAGACTGTGCAAGATAATTCTAGGAAATTTTATTATTCTAGAATGCAACAAAATACTAAAATTAATAAGGGATAGTTTTAAAAGGACCCTGAGACAGACACAAAAAGTTTTCTATTGGATAAATATGAGATAAACTTGAGAAACATAACAGTGGCAAAAATGTACACCCATTGAACAAAAGAAATGTCTATGAGCTCATACTCATAATGTAGAAGAAGAAGAAAACCTAATTGTTTAATGTGGTAGTTAACACAAAAGGCACAGTAAAGCCGGAATCACCAATGAAGCTATAAGCAGAGATAAGACTGGCTGAAATGAGTATCAATTTCCCAAATTGCTCAGAGAGCAGCAAGCATCTACCAAAAACAGACACAAGGGAAGCAGTGGTACCTTTTATTTTACAGGGGAGGAGATGGTAGGTACCCAAAGGCACTAACTGAAAAAAGACAAGGAAGCTGTCTATGTCAGAGCCAAATCTTTAAAAACTAAACCATTTCACTAAAGCTACTTTGCCAATTTGTAACACCAAAGTACAGAATCCAAGCAGGAGCAGATTTGGGACTCTAGGCTGAGATGTGCTGCCATCAGGGGCATTTGTCACCTGCCGACACTCTGTAGTTACTGCCAGTGGGTAGTGAGGTGACCCCAGGAGTACACTACATACTCTTCAAATAGCAAACACGTATTTTCTCACCATGTAGGGGGCTGTTGCCAGGAAATCCCACAGACCCCAAAGAAAAAACAGGCCAAAGAAAAACAAAGAGGCAATATCCCCCGTCTTTTGTCCATAGGACACTGGAGTTCAGGGCAGGGCCCTCTGTAGGTGGCCTCAGGATCCAGAGGAAAACCCAGCCATAGCCCCTAAACTATATTTATTCTGGTGAGTGGGGAGGCAGGGGTCCTGGGAAGAGGCCAGGTATCGATGTTTGTTCTAAGTATCATACTTGATTCCTCCTTTCCCTTCTGAAGTGAGTATCACCATCATTCTTAGATTATAAAGGAAAAGATGGGAGGTTAGAGCATACAGAAACACATAGCAAGGAGCAGCATTAATCTAAGAGCCAGAGCTATAATTGCTGTTTCATTCCTTAGCAATGTGTCACTCCAGGAGGTGAGCACGCCACTGGGATGTCACCGTTCCTAGACATGCAGGCCCCCATTGTACAGAAAATGACAGTGAAGGCACATCAAGATGAACCCTCATGTGCTGATGATTCAAGTTCTCTGCTTATTCTTTTGAAAGCTATCTAATATAGAAAACGTTTTCTTTTCCAGCATTCCTTCGTAGATCAAGGGTCTCCCTCTTGAGTCTGTAAAGGATAAAGCGGTCTTCTCTATGCTGTTCCAGTGAAAGCATGCCATTGACAGCAGCAGAATTCGAGTGTCACATAGAATGGGTCTACCTACAGACAAGCTTCTGGGACACATGCCTTTCTGTCTGTATATCCTGTATTTCCAGATGTAGCCGCTGCTGTACAATGTATACACATGAGTCCCACTTCGCTCTTGTTCAACTGGCCAGCACGAGCAGGAAACAGCCCCCACCCTGGATGAGGCGTCCAGAAAGTTGATTAATGACGTGAGGCAGAGTTGGCTGAGGAGGAGAGTTCTTCACATGCTGTTTTGAGAAGAGCTATAGCTGGGCCAAGGAAAGAAAGGTGCGCTTTGTAAGTAGGAGGTGGCAGGCAGCAGCGACTAATTAGGTTTGGGTTAAGGCTGGTGGGTGTTGAACATTCCTGCTAATGGCTGTTACTAATGGGAAAAATGGGATCATTTGTTAATTTTACTTAAGAGTGGGTGTTGAAGGCAGGTTGGAAAAAAAAGGGTGAATATGGACCATTTGGGCTAAACTGCATGAAAAGTGGAGGGGAAAAAAGTCATGATTTTTGTAAAAAGAACAAGATACCAATTTTGCATTGGGACCAAACTATCTTGCCTTTACGAAAATGTGGCCACCAACTTCTGTTTAACAAAGCAGATTTTCAAGCTTTTTAGCTGTCTTCCAATACATCTTTTCTCCCTATCCAATCTATAGATATGTTTTGTATACTGCTTGTCTTGGAGATATGTTAATAAGAATGTCTGGGCTGGGGATGTGGGTTATTGATAGAATGTTTAGTGTTCAACTCTGAGACAGATTCTGCTATTGGGGAAAAAATGGGCTTCTTATGTATTTTTACCTCCGTGACTACATTCAGATTTACAATAAAGCTATTGGGGTATTGGAGCACACATGCATGTGTGTGTGTGTGTGTGTGTGTGTGTGTGTGTGTGTGTGTGTTTGAGAGAGAGAGAGAGTTTGATTCCTATTTTACAAGTGAGAAGATTATTAATACCGTCTTTTTTAAAGCTTTATGTTTAATGGAACATCTTTACATTTGCAATCCTTTTCGGTAGAATTTTTTAAATTATTTACTAGATTACCAATGTTTTGCATGAAAAAACTTCTTTCCGAGTCCATCAAATACTCCATCTCAGTTTTCATAGACAGAGTTATTTGTTCCTCTGATTCCATGGTAAGCCCTCAATTAATGTATGGATAACCAGTATGGACTGGACCAAGAACTGTGAACTTCAATGACAACTTATTCTTCACTGGAGACATCTGAAGAACACTCTCCTTTCTGCATGGAATCTGTAGGACATGTACAACACAGCCTTGTTCCCCCTGACACACATACACACAATGTTGATGTCACCATAACCTAAGAAGATCTTGGTATAGACACTTGGCTTTTAGTAAAATTTTAAACAAGGAATCTCCACTTCATAGCTTCTGGTAAAAATATTCTACAAGTGTGCAGGAACATGATCAACACGGTGGGCTTCTCCCCATCCTACCCTGAGATTTGGAGAGACACAGGGTCCTTGGCTAAAGCTCCTACTTGGAAACCGTAAATGCATCTGATCCAGTTCTTAAGTCTTTCTAACTAACTGCACTGGATTTCAGGTGACCTATTGTGATGTTAGATGTAAAAGACATGGTCACTGTAGACAAGGAAGGATACTATTATAAACATTAGAGGCCCGTAGGACTGAAATGGAATCGCTATTGCACCAGTTGTCACATTGGGATTTCAGACAAGTTGTGTCACTCTGTAATGCCTTCTAGTTTTTAAAAATTGGAAATCAGTGTAAACTATACAATATGTCTTCATATGCATAAGGCTGCTTGTTCTCACGGCCTATGCTATATCAGCCATGACAATTTCAACCCAAACTCAGGATAACAACACCCCAGAGTTTAAATCACTAAAAAAGCTGCTGTGATCCCCTAAGGTCTTGGATGAATGCTATTGCTTTGCTCCTTAAAATCCTGATATAATAACACAAGCTTTACATACACACACACACATACACACACACACACACACACACACACACACACAAACACACACACACACACGACTCCTAGATTAACCATATAACTATAGCAGATTTTTTTAACTCAAAACCATTAGACCTAAAAGAAATAATGATAAATTAAATATACTGGCCATGGTGGTATGAACCCATTATCCTGTACATGGGAGGAGAAGAGAGGAAAATGGAGAAACTAAGGTTAATCTGGCCACATAGTAAGATCCAGTTTCAAAAACAGAATGTAGCATTTTAGATATTCTTGGAAATCAACCATAAAAGGTATCTTCATTTATACAAAAGCAACTGTATCAACTTTATTTTTATATTTAATTTTAGAAATACTCAACATCTATCTTTGCAATCTGAATCCCTTTAGGTTTAGAGGACCACCCAGGCCTGTTCAATTTTAGTTTGGAAAATAATGACCTCAGAGGAAACAGAAAAACTACACTAACCATCCAAAGACATGCAAACAAAAGGATCTAAAGGACTTAAGCACCTGCTCCAAAACTTCTGTGCATATTATTAACTTTCTTAGGCCATCCTCTTACCAACCAGGATGTGTCTTCAAATCAAATGCCCAGAATTGCCTGTATTTGTTGAATGAATGAGGGACATCACTGATTATCAACCTGAACAATATTCAAGTAGCCCCATGTTTCAAAGACTTAACAAGGTAAAGTCAACTGAAGAAGTATGTGGTAACATCCTGTAACAGCATACAGCAATACCACATCCAGAATACTGATATTGATAGGATCAAGATACCAAAATATATCTTCCATGTTATTCTATTATACCTACATCCACTTGCCCTGACTCGCTTTTTAATCCTGACAACTACAAGTCTGCTCTTCACCTCTACTATAATATGTCATTTTAAGAACAGTATTCATATGGAATCACACAGTCTACTACTTCTGAAGATGTTTTTCTCTAGAAAATAATCTATGTGACTGGCTGTATTAATAGATTTATCTTTTAACTGTTAACTAGTATTCCAAGAGTGGATATATAATAATTAAATTATTAATTAACCTGCAGAAATCTCATTTTATAGGCTCTCCACATAATCTGATGCCTTCTCAAGTATGATGATGACTATTCCCTGGATAAAGTGCTTACAAAGGCAAGTAAGGAAAAGAAACAGCCAATGGTGTTGGAAGAGGCAGATACGAAGGACCACAAGTTTGAGACCAGCCGGGACTACTAATTTAGGAGCTAGAGAGATAAATCAATGGTTAGGATCACTTCTTCTCTTCCAGAGAACCAGAGTTTGATTCCCAGTGCCCACAACAGACAGTTTACAACCACCTGTAACTTAAGATCCAGGGAGATCTGATCCCTCTGACCTCCTAGGTCATTTGTATACACACACACTTACACACACACATACACATGGTTAATAATAAAATGAAATCTTCCAAGAAATATAGCAATTCTCTTTTTCACACCTTGTGCACTGGCATTGCCTCTCTAACACATAAGAAAATGACCTCTCCCTCCCACCTGCACCAGTACTGTTCACACAGGGCCCTGCGCCTTTCTCACCATTGCTAATAAATTGCTTCCCTAATAGATTCATGTATCCATTAAGCAAACATTTAGCAAAGTGCCTGCTAGTTAATTGTTCTGGAACATGAATTAACAGATGTGAGAAAGATACACAGGCCATCTCTCAAAACCTCCTTTCACTTCAGTGAGTCCAGGAGATATGATCCATAAATAAAATCTTGTGAAATCGAGTCAGGTCAAAACAGTTGTTAATAAAAGTAAAACAGGGTAAGAGTTATAAAAGTAATGAAAGGAATGTGCTGGTTTTGACAATAGAGACCTCTATGAGGTGCCATGGGTTCAGAAGGCCAGGTGAAGTGAGCAGTTGAGCCATGCAGATGTATGGGGTCCATTAAGCAGACAGAACATTGAGTTTAACTGTCTTGACTTAAGACGACTCTTCGCTCATAGACCTGGAGACAGTAAGACAAAGAGAATGCTGTGGGAGATGAGCTGAGATGAGAGCTGTCATGGAAGAAACATCAACTTTGCCTACATGTATTCAGAGACATTGAGTTCTATGGTCCAAGTCACAGCTTGAAGATATTGTTTGTATCATCTCAGAGTGGGAAAGACTGGATGTGAGATTCCAGTGACCTCCAGAGGTACCCCATGATGGAGGAGGGTCCTTTGTCTATATATTACTTTCATTGCTTAATAAAGATTGTTCTCTGACACCAGCATGGATCTGCTTCCCATTGTGTTGAACTGTTAGTAAGTAGTGTCAGCCTGCTGTGAAGCTAACGTTGCCAGATGAACCCTCTGCAGAAATATTTCAATTTTATTTTCAGTATTTAGTAATGAACACTATTACTGCATCAATGGTAATACATTTCTGGTTTAGTGTAAATTAGATGTTTTCTAGTTGTGCATGGATGCTGGCAAATTTGTCAGTCAGTTCTGAAAATTGTTTAATTCAAAGTGATTTTATTGCTTTATACACAACAGAATTTATGCCACTAAGGCAGAGGCTGTGGGTGACTCCTATTTCCAGTTGGGTGGGCAGACCCGCTTAGTCTTACAAAACAAGCCTATGAATTCTGCTCTCTATCAAATCAAACTGAATTTAGCATCCTTATCCTTTCTGTTCCTCTCAACATGCCTTCAGACAGCAACCGCTTTCTTAATCAAATGGTAGAGATCCTCAGGGAGTCCAGCAGCAAGGCCTTTGGACTTAAGGATTCTCAAGATTTTATCACCAGTCACAAAACAAACCTGTGCCACACCATGTGAGTCCCTCAGGATCACGCCTATCTGGGAGGGAATCAGGCCTTTCTTGACCAGTTTGTAAATCTGCATCTTCCCATTATCAGACAACAGCTTCAGCCACGTGGGGACACTCCAGCGGTAGGGCAGTGCAGACTGGGAAGGGGCCTTCCTGGGAGCAAGCATGCAACCCATGATGATGGTGAAACTTTTGAAGTCTCATCGCCTCTAAGCCTGTGTTTCTGCATAACTGAAAGCACGTTAAATACAGCAGTAAGGGTTGTTGACATTTTTTATGTGTTCCTGTGTCTTTAGACTCAGTAAAATAAGTAGACCTCGGGACATAAAAATCTATTAAGGAAACAGAGCCACTCACCGCCATATTTATTTCCACAGGGTATTAACGGTGAAGAAAACCAACCTTTGCGGTCTTCCCTGAATAGCAATTTCCTTGTTGACTCGATCTTTGTCTTACACTTTGAACAGCTCCAGACTAACCAAAAGTCTACTAATATCTCCAAAAATTTCAAGAGATGTATGTCACGATGGTCCCTGAAAATAACAGCTAGAGGAAGCATGACCCGGTGGAAACTATGCCCCAGAAATCTTTCTGAAATGTCCTGTTGAGAAAAGTACTGTCAAATCAATGGGTAGACCTTCGTGACCACTGCACGGACTGAATGTATTTGCTCCAAAGAAATAAAGAATGCAGATTTACAACTCTCTAAGTTTTGTGGTTCTCTAACATTCCTTTCCAATCCCTTTATGGATCTCCTTTAAAAATTATATACAACTGGAACTGGCAATGATAATTAAATCATTAAAACCAGTCAGAGGTGGTCTTCGAAGGCCACACAAAAATGTCATAATGATGTTTCAATTTGCCTTTATGAGCAAGGTTAAACTTCTGGAGAAAGGAATCGTAGCCAAATAAATGACTTACCTTCTATGCATATGTGTGCTTTTTCATGCTTAATAACAAAGTTAAGAAGTAGAAAATAATATAGGAAAATAAATCTAAAAATAAGCATGAAAGGGCTATTTAATTTCACCTTCAGAAATTGAATTGAAACAACATAGCTATACGTTTTGATTTTAATCCATAAAATAATTTATGTACTTATTAGAATTATATTCTAAGCCAGGTAGTGGTGGTACATGCCTTTAATCCCAGCAGTCCAGGCAGAGGCAGGTGGATCTCTGAGTTTGAGGCCAGCCTGGTCTATAGTGAGTTTCAGGATGGCCAGGCTACACAGAGAAACCTTGTCTTAAAAAAAAAAAAGAATCCTATTCTTTCACACACTGTGAAATATTTGAACTATGTAATTGCAGGGTTAGCTGGAGAAATATAGAAGAAATGGGACAAAGTTGATAGGGTGGTTTAGAAAGTCCAGCAAGAAATAAGTCTGGTTTAAGCTATCATCTCTGTACAACTTTTTTCTCCTGTAGTCAAATGCTACTGAGCTATAACCACAACACCTGTAGAAAGCAAGTTAGCCTTTCCCCACAGCGTGGCATGTGTCAACTGGCTACTTCACCGTGCTTGTTCCACTAAGACTACCATGTGGGGGATAGGAGGAACCACAAGATTGACATTTGATAGCTCATAAATCTAGGTCAACAAGTGTTTTTATATTCTGACTTTATAACTATATATCAACTGTTTCTAAATTATTTAAATTTTTCTACATAGGTAGATAGACGTGGATAGTATAGTTAATATCCTACTATGTCCAGCCAGAGGGAGGAGCTTTGACAGTAGTTTCCTTCAGAGTCTTTGCCACCATAAAAGTGAGCCACACACTAAAGCGAAGCTCAGAACAAAACTTCACAACTAGAATCGAGTCTCAGCTATCAAGAAGTTGCCAGTTTTGCAGAAAAAGACGATTTTTGAGCCCACAAATGCATTTTCTTTTCATTTCAACAATACCAGAAGATGTACAGAACCAAGAATGAATATGAGGAGTGTCAGAGTAAGGTTTTAGAAGACTAATAAGTACTGATATTGCCGCATAGGAGACATGTGAGCAGTTTTCACATCAACTCCTAGAGTTTCAGGAGAATGGCTGTAAGTAGATATGTTGAAACAGGAAAGAAGGCCATGGCTCTATTCAAACACACACACCAAAAAAAAAGCATAATTATGTATTTGTGACATCAGTTAGTTACCATGGAATCACACATGATGTCATAAATTTGGCATTCTAAATTCAGAGCTAGACTGAAGCAGCGAGGTGATAGGAAATGGGGTTGGAGAGATGAAGATTTTGATAACAACAAAAGCATCCCAACAATTGAAGAAATGAGTCAAACATCTTTGAAACAGAAAAAGAAGGTGAATGAGTGACATGCCCTCGACTCTTACCGGGAGGCGGAGGACATGTAAACATTAGTCCATCCTTTCTCTCTGGGGATGCTCTGAAAAAACAAATAAGCCTAGATCACGGTGACACATAAAGGGGAGTGGCGAGAACAGAAGAAAGAGGTGGACTGGGAGAGTGTAGGCCACCCTAGTAAGCCAGCATTTGCTGAGCATATGCTCACTGCTAAGATGAAGAAATAAGTTCAACCACTCTGTAGGACAGAGATATAAACAGTACAGTTCGGAGCTCGGCGAAATGTGTATTAAGACACGGGGGAACGTTCAGTTCTGGACACAGACTGGGATGAGCTGAGCTTTGAAGATTACTGAAGAGAAAAATGGTTTACACGGAAATGCCAAAAGGAAAAGCTACTTAGTTTAAGTAGAATGTAAGGCAAAGGGTGGAGAAAATGAAGTAGGAGGTAGTGGGAGGAGGGGGGGTCCATCCTGAGGTTCCTGGTGTGCCTGGGTAAATATAGAGTTGATCCAGGAATGAAGTTGGCTTACATTTAATTACAGAGATGAATTTGGAAATGGCAAGGCTTTAAAAGCCTAGAAGGATGACCTGTGACCTAGCACAGAGCTGAAGAAGGGTTGGAGTTAAATATCTTTTGAAGCTAGAAGTAACAGAATATTATTGAGACTGAAATGGGGGCATGGGAATTAATTGATGGAGAGAATTCAGTCAGTTCAATAATTATGCAGCTAAGCCACTCCTTGAAGTCACATTGTCATTCATCTAGACTGGGCAGGCAGGCACAGGGAGTAATGAATGAACACAGAAGGCTCTGTGGCAACATTGGTCTAACTCACACGTGGAGCTCCAGAAACAGACATTTAACACGAATATTAATCGTGGTGTACAAACAAATTAGCATACATCAGTACAAACAGTGTTCTAATAAGTACCTCCCAGTTAAAAATGAAACCATCAATATTTAATTATGCTTCCATGAAAGAAATGGTCATCCTATCTGTACTTGATTTTCCCCCAGAAACTTGTTTATAGGAAATTCCTTTTTCAGATAGATGCTAAGAAACATTGACATTCAGAATATGTTCTGCCAATAAGTTCATACAAGATTAAAGTCATTGTTTGTAAAAATCAGGTTAATATTGGTTAGGGTCAGTTAGATGAGTTTCTGTTCTATATGGAAAAATGAAAAGTTCCATAATTAGCGGTCTTAAGAAAAACAGAGGGGGAGAAACAGGTATTCTGCATTACCAACTTAATATTGGAATCCCAGAGTTGCTGACCCCTGGAAGACTCTGGTTACATTTCTCATGTTATCATTTTTAATGATAAACACTGCTCATATTCTGAGCCTATGCAATGACTGAGTCATATAGCAACATGCCTATGTAATTTTTATTTATAAAATGTATTCTTATACTTGTTAGAATGAAAAAGAAATTGTGTTTACATATTTTTTATGTTGGCAAAGAGACAACGTTTAGACATAACTTACCCTTTTTATTTCCAAACCCAAAGTTTCTAATGTCTCTGAGAACCAAAATTAATAAACATTCTTTGTTTCCATATTAAGAATGAGCCTGGGATGAGGTACTCAAAAGAGAGTCTAGATGCAGAGAAAAGAAAGGATCCTGACAAAACTGGCGCTCGTCTGAGCACTCAGGTGAGCTACTCTCCACAGCACAGCCAAAAGAGAGAGCAGAAACCACAATGAAAAAAAAAAAAGCGAATGAGAAGAAAAAAACTCCAGAAGAGACACCTGAACCATTCAGATCCACACCATGGGGTAACTAAGGTCCAATGAAGCCGTCAGGGATACACTCAGGAGAAGCTGGCCCTTGCCCTCCCTCCAGTCCACAGTCCCCCTGTTTAACGCAGAAGGAGAAGTATAGAAACATCATCACAGTCTCCTCTACTCGGCCAACAGGAGGAGACTGGTCCCTTCAGATTAGGGAGGGAAGGGAAGTCTGGCCATCTCATTGACCCATTTTCTGCACAATCTTTCAGATGAGGCGTGCGGGCTACCCGAATCACTCGCTGAGATGTTGCCCCATGCGGTATCACCACGCCTGTAGACGCTGCCTTTGTGCAGCTGAGGGAACTAGCCCCTGTCGCACAATACGTATTTATATTCACATGTGCCTGTTGTGGGAGCAGGGCCGGCAGATCACCATGATCAGGGTGAGCAGAGATCTCATGACTCATTTGGGAGGGGAGCCCCAGGCACCCTGGGTAGGGGAAGGATACGGGACAGGAACAAGTCCACTTGCCTCCTCCCCAAGGCGTCACTATGAGACAGGCTGGCAGGTTGTAGGCACTTGCTGTAGCTGTCACAGGTCCCTGCAGCAGCCGGGGCTTGGGTGCCTGTGCCCCCACTTTACAGGATAGTAAAATCACAGCTGTGAAATTTTAACCTTTATTAGTAGCTTGGTCTTTAAGGGAGAATGTTGCTGGGTGGAGATGTGATCAACTCTGGTATGTGCCATAGTAGAAGAGTCACGGGTGGGAACTCTGAACTACTGCACGGACTTCTTTTTCTTTTATTTCATTTTACATTCCACCAGCAGTTCTCCCTCCCACCCCCCCTCCAGCCCCTCTCACCTCACCACTAGCCCATTCCCCCCATCTTCTCCTTCCAATGGGTAAGGGCTCCCATGGGGAGTCTACAAAGTCTGGCACATTAAATTGGGGCAGGGCCAAGCCCCTCCCCCCTCCATTAAGGTTGAGCATGGCATCCCACCATAGAGAATGAGCCCTAACAAGCTAGCTCATGCACAAGGGATAGATCCTATTCCTACTGCCACGGACGGGCGCCTGAGATAGATCAAGCATCACCACCCACAAGGATTTCTTAATATTGGATGCTCATGTTCTTCTAAGCCGATATCCACTTTGTAACTTCATACTGAAGTCAGGGTTGGGCCAAAGCAAGAACAGTCCAACAAGGACCTAGAAGGACCTAGAATAAATCAAGGGTCATAGAAATGGGGGCAAGCATCTTCCCACTGGTTGCTGCTGATTTTAGGCCTGACACGGTTATTCTGTGGGCACACGCATATAAGGAGTAGGTGTTTAAGAATTAAATATCTGGGTCTCTTCTCTTACACAGGGTTCTCAAGAAATACCTGTACCTAACACAGACTCTCGAGGGTACATTGTGCGAAATCAGTGGTCCCGGACATCACGGAGCCCATCCACTGGTGCTCCCTCAGTGGATGAGCCCAGAAGCAGGAATAGTATTGCCAAGGTACAGCTAGTGATGGAAGAGAGGAATGGATGATAAAGAATGACAGATCTATTGGGACTTAATGTTCAAAGCGCTCAGGCCCTGTAGAGTAACCTGCTAAAGTTTCCACCCTACAAAGTGAGAGAGAGCAGTATTAAACACACCCTTTAGCTGTGTGTGCCCTGTCCTTCATCCACACAACAAATACAACTGGGTACACACGACTCTCAAGAAAGGAAAGGGATGAAAAAAGATGAAATCAACAAAAAAAGAAAAAAAAATTGAATGGCATTGTGTGTTCTGTAGGCCCTTAACTAGGCCTGACCGCAGAAGCAAAATGATGAGATTCTTTTCAGGTACATGGAAAAGAACAAATCCATGGGACTGATACACACACATACACACACACACACACACACACACACACACACACACA
>NC_022029.1:18846864-18909422 GCF_000317375.1 Microtus ochrogaster
ACACACACACACACACACACACACACACACACACACACACATCCACAACACTTACATTCTGTCAGATTTGGTCCAATAATCTCACCAAGAATCTCCTTCCACACATGTGGAACAAACATAATTGGAGGCAATATGTGAATATTCGTTTGATACCAACTTGCAGAGCAGCCTCAGCAAAGGTATTCTTTCTCTAGAATTCCCCCCTGCTTGCTTAGATAGATAATCAGTTCTGCTGTTTTCTCAAGGCATACCAAACCTGAAACCATGTGACTCCCCAGACTTCACAGCAGTCACAGGCTTGTGGCAGGGCAAACAGACCCAGAGAGGATCAGGATAAGTCAGGCATTCTAGAGCCAGTGGCTTACCCAGTTTGCTCATGAAGCCGGCTGGAGTTGCTGAGGGAGGTAAGGTCTATGATTTATGTTGCTTATGGATAAAAGGACTTGAACGTATTTACTCAAAACCAAATAGCAGATGCTACAAGGAGCACCTGCGATGTGCCTTTGCGAGGTACAGGAATGAGGGCAGAACAGTCTGTCCATCTAAAGAGTCATCTCCAATGCCTGCTTGGTTGCTCTATGGCCTAGTTAAAGGAGCTAGAATGAACTAAGAAGATTCATCAAGGTCCAAGAATAGGCTAGAGCTAGGAGATGCAACGTGGAAGACTAGTATGTGCATCCTCGTGGTTCTGGGCTTCAACCCCCATTTCTTCAGCAGGCCCCCACCAGCACCGCGACCTCTCGAACTTCCTCTGCCTCCCCCAGTCAGCATGAGGCCTCGCCTCCACCTCAAACATCAGAGAAGCTCTCCATATCGCAGACTCCACAAACCAGACCTATCACCCAGCTTGACTCACAACCTCCCACACCCCCGGAACCAGAGCCCAACTCCAGGCGGACTTCGAAAATGTATGGGGGCAGTGAACCCTGGAATCTCAGAGAAACCAGAGATACTAAAGAAGTGCAGTTACGGGACTATGCGCACAGCTGTGACTCTCGGGAGCTGATAATACCCAAGTCTCAGTATCCGCGTACTCCTCCGACTGAGTGGAAGTCCTATGTCCAGCGCCGCCTGCAGTATGGCACGTCAGTGGACATGGACCAGGAATGTCTGTCTGAGGCCCAGCAGCGGCAGCGGCAACAGATGGAAGAAGATGAGGTGGACGAGGCCTACTGGACATCTGTGAGCATGCTATATGAGAAGATCCCCAGTTGTGCACGGCCCAGGCCGGTGAGAATGCCCAGGCCTCAGGCATCCCTGGGCTCTCTGCATCCTGACCCTAGGATCACACCCACTTACTTCCTAGGGAAGTCCCTCCCATCTTAGCCCTTTTTCCCTTTCTCGCTGCATCCCCTACTCCTCTCTGCATGTGTTGATTCTCTTTTCCTTGACCTTCTCCGCAGCCCAAACCCAAGCATGCCATCACCATTGCTGTATCTTCCCGGGCACTCTTCAATATGGTGGACGACAGGAGAATCTATGAAGAAGAGGGTCTCGAAAAGTACATGGAGTATCAGCTCACCAATGAGAACGTCATCCTGACCCCAGGGCCCGCATTCCGGTTTGTCAAGGTATGATGTAAACTCCCAAACAGAGTTTCCCAGTCTTCCCGAGAATCCCCACACCATCTTTATAATTCTTGCCCCATTCTAGTTGACCAAGTCCCAAAGACTTCTGGAATTGTTGAGATTTTTTTTTTTCCCCATCCCGAATCCATGGTTTCAGATCAGGGCTTTCTTAAATGGAGCCCTAGTTTTCTGACCTTTTCAACAAAAGCCTGTTTCCTCCATCCATGGAGAGGTAGGAAGTAAGAGAGAGTTAACAATGGCCCTGAGCAGCAGAAAGAAATGCTTTCTTAAAATGATGGAATTCACTTTACCTAGTATGACCCTCAATTACAGCAAGAAAATCACGATGCTCCTGACCCTTGGCATTGTGAAGATGCTAAAAAAAAAAAAAATATGTAGTACTTACAACTAATCTCCTATGTAAGTTATAGGATAGTCACACCCTCAATCACGCACTATGGGAAAGCCAATGACGCTTCTATGGTTTGGAGTAAAAGGTGTTCGCAGGACATGTAGAAGCATGGGGAGAAACCACAGGCCTATGAAAAACATACGTTTAAAATATACAAAAAAAAAAAAAGATTAAGGAGCTAGCAGGAAGAGTGTGGTAGTAAAGGGCGATACTATTTGAAGAGAACCTGACTTTGGGTCCCAATCTCCATATCGGGCAAGTTACAACTGTCTGTAACTACAGCTCCAGGGAATCTGACACATTGTGGGCACTTACATTCTCACATGTGCACACACACACACACACACACACACACACACACACACAATTAAAAGTAAATGTTAAAATTAAAATAAATAAATCGCAGCCTATTATCTCCCTTCCATAGCAATTCAAAAACAAAACAAAGCCATTGAGATTATTAATCGGCCTCGATCTGTTTCCTGCATACGAGTGACATGCAAATTCCCAAGCCTTTCCCAGTTCCTCACAATAAAATCAGAATGTATAAACTAAGACAAATAGACAAACCAGAAGGGCAAATCATAAACGGGATAAATAGCCTGATCTTTTTCTCTATCCACCCATGAGATAATTCTAGTAAGCAGAATGCTGTAATAACATCCCAAGGACATAACCCATCTGTGCCATGGACATTGACTGAAGCCTATGTGTGGGAGTCATAAAACATAGGAATGGTAAAATAACCATCTCTTAAAGGAACGGCGATTGCTTAGCCAGGATTCTGTCGAACTTGATTTCGGCCCTGCCGAGGTGCTGTTTCCTCCTGCTGCCTAAGGCCTACCTTGCCTCCCCTTTTTCATATGCCCATGTTTGTAACCTGCAGGCGTTGCAGCATGTCAACTCCAGACTCCGTGATCTGTATCCTGAAGAACAAGACTTATTTGATATAGTACTGATGACTAATAACCATGCCCAAGTGGGAGTACGGCTTATAAACAGCGTCAATCACTATGGTAAGTAAAATAAATACCATGTGGGAAGACCAGCTCACAGCTCTGCAAAAAAGAGGCCATGCTATTTTGCTAACTGTGGCTTAAACCGCTGCAGTGTCTTTGATACCGACAACCCCTTCTGCGTGGGGAATGTTTATTTGCCTATGTCAGAACAAGAAAGGCTATGCTCATTTTTAACTTCAGCGCAGAGCTGGGCTCAAAGCTCTGGACTTAAGTTGTCAAGTGTGAATTTCAAAGTCTTAATCCCAGGTCCTCAATATATTTCTCTGCTTTATGTTTTTCACTTCTGAACTTGACTTCAAGGAGCCGTCAGCCCAGAGGCTTTTTCTGTGGGATCAAACTTTTTCCTCACCACAGATCCATGTTAAGGGTTTAAAGGTTTTCACCTCCCCTTCCACTTTTTAAAATTGGATGCTCCTGGCTGCCCTCTCTCTCCCACACACAAATCATATTCTTACCGGAAAAACTGTCTTTATTACTTTACATGGAAAAATTTTATTGGCGCTAGCCTTCTGAACATTTCTATCAATGTGTCATTTTCTTGTAAAGTTTCCCCTTTTATTCTAGTTTGAAATTACCCAACATCCTCTTTGGGACATCATTGTATTGTTTGCTAGTAATGAATCTACTTGTGGGTATGCCACATAAATATCAGGTTTAACTTGTGCACATAGAAATCCTATTAATTAGGCATTAACCAAGGTGTATTACTCAAGTTATTGAGTTTTATTTTATTATTTCATATGACCCTAATTATAAAATTGGCACCTGAAATGTATTTTAATAATGCAATTATATATACATATGTATATATAATTGCATTATTAAAATAATAAATACATAAATGTATTTTATACATAAATGTATGTATATAATTGCATTATTAAAATACATTTATGTATTTATATATATTTAATATAATAATAATAATAATAATGTATATATATATAATGTTATAAATTGGAAAGAGAAAATTTGTGTCAAGGGCTCTGAGAGGTATATACTATTCATTCAGTAAATAAAGAATACTTTGATGCTTTTTGTTTGTTTGCACATAGGCCCTTACTGGGTAGCCCAGGCTAGCTCTAGATCATCTTGACTCAGTTTCCTAGTACTGGGATTATAGGTGTGTACAATCATACCTAGTCTTATTGATTAAGTAAGTGATATTGGTCTATCTGTCCTTCAGCATGTTAAAAACACTGAGGTTTCCAGTTTCTTCTGTAGTAATTCTGTTGATAAACCAGTCGGTACACCTTTCCTTCTTGCCTTCTCTATGGAATTACAGTCGTTACCTTGGAAGGGTTAGTTGTTTACCTCTTTAGGGTACAGGAAACAACCTGTGTCTATCTCTACTGTAGTCTTTGCTACAGTTTACATGCCCGGCTCACAGTAAACTGGGATCCCTTTGAGAATAAAACAAACAAAACAGTGTTTTCATTCAGTTTTAAGTCCTAGTGCCAGTACATATTTCCCAGGATATTATGTTGATGTTACTTAAGGGTTTATAAGATCCACTTTTGAGTCACTTATACCCAACATTAGATTATCTAAAAGTCTGGTAATATTTTATTAATGCCAAGCAGATACTCCTACTCACATTGCTGCCCTTTGAGTTTGGTCTTTAAATAGCTAACTAAACCCTAGGTTTTGCGTTATCTAGATAGTGTAGTTACCCAATTTATCCTAAATTTAAAGCTGAGTGTGAATAAGTACATAGAATTTTATCATATGCATGACCATCTCACATCGATGAATACATTTTCTTTAAAATACAATCCTAAATTCAGACTTTATACATAAATCTTTACCAAAACTTTGTATTATTTCCTTAGAATAATACTCTCAAAAAGGAATCACACCAATCCATTCTTTCATTCGTTGCATATTCGGATGCTGGCTTTACAAAAATCTTTTGAACAGTCCATCCTTTTCTTTTAATTGTTGGAAGGTATTTAAAGGTATATTAATTGGAGTTTGAGGGCATAGGCTTATCATGTCAACTTTTCAGAAGACTATGGCCAGAAGCTAGAGAATTACCTTGAACTCAAGACCTACCTGAGCTACACAGCAACAATAGCAAGTTGAAAACCAATATGAGCAACTTAACTGTATCTTACTTAATACTTTTAAAAAATTAAGGGAACGTGGTAGTTCATTGGTAGAGTGTTTGCCTAACATATATTATGCTCCTAGTATAAGTCCCATTACTGAAAAAGAAGAAAGAAAATCCAGAGAATATAATATTAATGTCAATCTGCTAATAGCTATAATCAAATATTCTAGTCAAGAAGGAGTGAAATTTTCTGATTAACTTTAGAAAATAGTTTAAGTCCAGGAGCAATGTATTATTAGTACTGCATTAAAGAAATGCAGAAGTGATATTTAAAATAAGGATGTACCTTTAAAGTCCTCTTTCAATAAGCAAGAGAAAGAGGCTTAGTTAAGGAAAGAGAGGATTATCATAGTCAAACCTGCGTGCCGCAGTCTGCCCTTTGTCTGTGAACCAGCAAATTGGTCAAGCTTTTTCAGCATCCTTTTCTATAAGGAGAATACTATCCACCACGTGATTTTGTGTAAACCAACATGGTCTATGTGACGTAAACCAAACGTAGAATCTGAAGTGTCTGAGAGGTGTCCTCATACTGCTGCGGTGAAAGTCACTTTCAATTTTCAATAATTTATTAGATGATAATATCCAGTTAGGCTTACAGATGAACTCACATGGATTAACTAATACGAAATTTCATGCCTCCAGTAAATGTCATTTGGATCAATGTTGTATCTTTACTCTGGACCATAACACAGTCTTTCTCACCCAAAACTAGGTCTACTAATTGACCGATTCTGCTTGACGGGTGGGAAAAGCCCCATTGGCTATTTGAAGGCATATCTTACCAATTTGTATCTTTCTGCGGATTCTGAAAAAGTACAAGAAGCAATAAAAGAAGGTAAAGACCTGGGTTTATTCTTCTAGCTCCTAAGGTTTACTCAGATGGTCAGTGGCCTTGGGTTAGCTTTAGGTGGCTCACCAGCTTATTGGGTCTTTGGCTAGTTCTTTTATATATGTGGTACCCCATAGGGATTTAACATTCCTGGAAGGAATCATTTCCAGTGATTATTCCACAACTCTTGTTCACCCCCCATTCCGGTATAAACAGAGTCAGTGCATAGATCTCTGTTCTGAGTTGGTAGTTATGGACAGAAGTGGAATTATGTGGCTGTTGCTACAGAAGCAGTATCACCATGGGGGAGGAGTTTTTACTGTAAGAAAATAAAGCCCATAGGCTTAAGAAGAGCGCTAATCTCTCCATATGATTTCAGGCATCGCCTCTGCAACCATGTTTGCTGGAGCCAAAGACATGGCTTATTGTGACACGCAGCTCCGCGTGGCCTTTGATGGGGATGCTGTCCTCTTCTCTGATGAGTCTGAACATATTGCCAAGGAGCATGGGCTGGACAAATTCTTCCAACATGAAACATTATTTGAGAATAAGCCTCTTGCTCAGGTAAGTTTACCAAGCTTGGTTTCTTCATCTGCTTCTCTTCCAACATGTGAGTATAGATATTGGTCCTTGTGATGGAATTTTAACTAACTTTAGGTGGCCCCTCCAGTCCCTTTGTGCTCTGCTCTCTTCTGTTTGTGAATTCCTTACTTTGGAACATGTACTGCTGACAACGCTGGCTTTCAAATTGAACATTCTTTTATTTACCCTTTTGGAAACACTTCTGTAATCCGTTACTGATGAGTTAGCCCTCTTCAAGTCCTTGTAATACAGCACAGCATACCAAGAAGCTATTCCAAAATCTTCAGCCCTCAAAACAGTAAGGTACTTTCCAATACACCACTCAGGAAACATCTTCTGGGGTTGTCAGTCTGTGACCCCCAAAATCAAGAATGACACTGTTTAATTGAGAAGAGCTTCAAGACTAAAATCTTGGATCCAAGTAAATAATTAGCCTCAACATACCTAACAAGCCCAAAACAAGTATTTGGGGGTTTTGGTTTTGGTTTGGATTTTATTTATTTTATTTTATTTTATTTTTGGATTTTCAAGACAGGGTTTCTCCATGGATTTTTTTTTAAATCCATTTCATGACATATTAAAATTCAAGATCTGAAATGGACATTTGAGCAGAAGAAAAATAGAAGCATGAAATGGTATCCAAACTAAATCTGAACTGATGGATGATCCAGTTTCACAATAAATCTGATCCATTTAATGTTCAGTAATATCCATGAGCACGGCCAGCCTGGCACCCATCCCTGTCCTTCAGAGGACTGTCAATCTTCCAGTAATGTGTCTGTAGGATCTTTGCAGATATCCTTTATCAAGTCGAGGCTGCTGCTATTCACTGTGCACTTTTAAGGGTTTGTAGAATGGATGTCAGATTTTGATTGATGCACTTGTATCATTCACTGAGAAAATCAAATGGCTCAGGAAGTCATTGACATATAAATTCACTAAAGGCTTTTTAATTTGTTGAGGCAGTTCGCATTGTGGATGCACTTGAGATGGCCATATAGTGCGATCCTTTTTATATATTCCTAGATCCAGTCTGTAGAACTGAGAAGTTGTCTGCCTTCGTATGTATGAGGGAAGTACTCTATAGTTTACTCATGATATCTCATTTTAGTAGAGTAATAATGGTTTCACAAGATACATGGAAACTAAGCAAATTTTTTGTAAGCCTTTCTAAACAAACTAGCTAGGTCTGAACAACATTGAAAAACCACATAGACACACACACACGTGTGTGCATGTGCGTCTCTGTGTGTTGTAGTGTGATGATGGGGTTGAGGCACATGTGACATGGTGTGCATATGGAGGTCAAGGGACAACTTTGTGGAGTCAGTTCTCTCCTTCCTCCTTCATGTGAGCTCAGGAATATACCTTTTCTGGTTTACAAAGGAAGCGACATTTTTCCTGAACTGTCTCACCTGACCTTGAAAAGCCTTTAACCTGCTGTTCATTCAGTCTTTGTTCTTCGGTTCAGTTCTTTCTTTTATTACTTTGTGTTCCTCAAAGAGAATTACCAATTTCATTTCTCATTTTTATAAACATAAACTTGTAAATGTCTTACTAAGGCTTTTATGTTTGTAGAATAGTTAGAGATGTCTCTCCAGTTTCATGTCTAATATTAGTTAATTGTTGTCATTTTATTTTATTGGGTTTTTTTGTCAGTGTAGGCAATGATTTATCATTTTTATTTACCTTTTCCATGAGATATCTTTCCTAACATTTTTTTCGTTTATTTTTTATTAAGCTCTACATTTTTCTCTGTTCCTCTCTCTGCCTCCCCCCTTCCCTTCAACCCTTCCCCAAGGTCCCCATGCTCTCAGTTTATTCAGGAGATCTTGTCTTTTTCTACTTCCTGTGTAGATTAGAACCATGTATGTCTCTCTTAGGGTCCTCATTGTTGTCTAAGTTCTCTGGGATTGTGATTTGTAAGCTTTATGTCCTAACATTTCTATTCTGATGACCGAGGTCACGGATTGCAATCTTTTTAGCTTTTTGTTTTCTTTCTTTTGGGGGGGTTGGTTTCTAAAATAGGCTTTTTGAATTTTGTCTTCTTTGTAGACTGTAGTTTTATCTCCCTGACTTTTAAAAGTGGTACCATTTGATTTCAATTCAAAAAATATTTGAACTTATGACTTTCCTGCTGTTGGGTGTATTTACAATTAAAGTAAATTAATGGCCAGATATTTGTTGAGGCTATTTTCCCCTGTACAGGGCTCTCTCTTACTATGCACAAATCTTACACCATTGTGACCCGCCCCCACGTAAAAGGCTTTGTATTTTGCTTTGTTGCACTGTATTTTGTGCTGAGAAGGTTATAACCTACCAAGTATGTACTGTGTACTTCAAAAATAATACATTGCTGCTGTTGGAATGAATATTCTACAAGTGTAAATTAGATTGAGCATATTAATTAAAGTCATGCCAATGTTATGTGAAGGTGTGTGTGTGTGTACATATAGAAGCAAGAGATGGATGTCAGGTGTCTTCCCCTACAACTGTCCTTCGTGAGTTTGGAATTTACAATAACAGTAGCTAGACAGCAAGCTCTGGGCATCCATATGTCTCTGCCTCCCTAGGGCTGAGATAACAGTCCTAAACTGCCACCCCTGACTGGCTTGAGCTCCAACTTGGTTCCTCATGCTGCCAGCACTTAACTACAGGCACCGCTCTTATACCAGCTCACATCTTTAGATGGTCAAATCTTCTTGCTTGTTTGCTATATTCACAAGAAGACAGTATTGATGCATCTTAATATAAGTGGAAATGTATTGATTGATTGAGACAGGATCTAATTCTGAAACCAAGGCTTTCTTTGAGCTCACTGAACTCACTGCCTTCATGTGTCAGCTTCCCAGGTGCTGGGATTACAGGTGTGTTTTATGACCTCTGTCAGTTTTTAATCAGTTTTTATATACTGTACTTTAGGTCCCACATATTTAAGATTATTGTATATATTCTTTGTCATATTCAGCAACTTCTCTTTCTCATGCAATGCCCGAGTTTGATATTCATATGTTTCTGTTTCTAGATAATGTACGTATTATATATTTTCAGTACTTTTACCTTCAACAAGTCCATGTCTTTTTATTTATTTTATATTTAACATATGATATATGTTTTTACATCAGTTGGAGTTGCTTATTATACAATTGAAAATCACTATTCTTTTCATTATTGCTTTAATTTCCTTAAAACTAAAGTGGAGTGTGTTGTTTACAATTAGGTTACTTAATTGCTAAACATTTAAAGAGGTTTGTCAACATATCTATTACTACGTACAAGTCTTACTTACTCTAGTGACCAGAAACATAGTTTGTATTGTACTTTGTTTGTTGTGATGTTTTCTGCTGTGTCCTGTGTTCTTGAAATCATTTAAGTATATGAGATCAGTAATACCTGTTTTAGTAAAATCTAATGTCTTCCAACTTTCCTCAACATGTCTTATCTTTTAATTTTTGTCTCTAGTTTAGTCACCATATTTCAGAATCATCTGTACTTATACTACTAATAACTAATTAAAGATTTTCCCCTGTGTTTATTGTAAGTCTTGTAATACATAACTTCATGTAACTTTGATATTTGGTCAAACAATCCTATTTCCCTTGTCTGTAATATATGAACCTTGCCACAGATCACTCCCCAACTTGTTCTGTGCTGTGTTGACTGTTGCAAAGATAAGCAGTGAGCAGGCCGCGTACTGCCCAGTTCCTGGTCGCCTGGCTAATCCCTGAAATAATTACATGAAAACTGTATTCATTTAAACACTGCCTGGCCCATTAGCTCTAGCTGCTTATTGGCTAACTCTTACATCTTGATTAACCCATTTCCATTAAATCTGTGTAGCACCACGAGGCTGTGGCTTACCAGGAAAGAACCTAACCTACCTCTGACTTGGGCCGGAGAATCATGGCGTCTGCCTGACTCTGTTTTCTTCTTCTTCCCAGAATTCTGTTCTGTCTACTCCACCCACCTAAGGGCTGGCCTATCAAAAGGCCAAGGCATTTTCTTTATTTAACCAATGAAAGTAACACATAGACAGAAGACCCTCCTACATAAGTTGACATATATTGATTTTATGTTCTTTACTATTAATTCACAATAACTTGATGCTCTTTTTGCCTTTGGCAATGACAAAAGGTAAGAATGAGACAGAAATGGTCTTTTATATATTTGTTCCTTTTAAAAATTGCAGGTCCTAGTTTAGCATTTCAGCAGGACATATATGCTAGCAAAAATTACTGTTTGCTTTCCTGAAAATTCTATTTCTTCCTAAGTTTATTATTACATCATAGACAAGCATGTTAGCCTGCACCCTGAATCCCATAAATCAGGACACAGAGACAAGTGGATCTCTGTGGGTTCTAAGGGCAGCCTAGTATAAATAGAGTGTCCTGAGAGACCCTGTCTCAACAAAATAAAATAAAAGTATATTTTATTTTCACTGGTTATAGAACTGTGTGTTTCCCTTATTTTTCTTTAGCAACCTTCAGATGCCCATCCATATTTTGTTTTGTTTTTTTCACACACTTCCATTGCATAGGTTCTGACCTCGTATGTTTTGAGTCTTTTATCTACTATGATTCTCAGTATATACTATGTCTATTTTCACTAACTAATCAAGATTTTCTGTACGTCTTGTTGGAGTAGTTTTATGTGTTCTCCCCTCTCCCTTCTGTGTGTATGTGACCATGCAGACACATGCTTACATGTGTGTATGCACGGACTGCGTGTGTGTATGTCTGTGTGGCATATGCCTCCATCTCTCTCTTTCTCTGTCTCTGTGCAATTACTTTCATGTCTTCTTTGTCTGTGCATGCATGTGTGCCTCTCTTCCTCTTTTTCCTAGCCCCATTTGCATTTGTGTGTCCCACAGCATTTAAATGTGTTGTTTTTTTTTTACCTCTATATTTTGTCTATTTTTACTTATCTTCAACTTCATGAGTCTGCTGCTCTTCATCTGAAGACATCCTTGATTTCTGGACAGTAATGCTTAATTCTAGCATTATAATCAGCTCCTATTTGCCGAAGTTATTATTGTACTCATGATTGTTTTCTTCTGTTAAAGTAGATGTTGGACTTTTAAAGGAATCAATAAGAGTTCTTTTCAATTTTTCTATTATATGCTTAATACTTTTGTCATCATTAAGTCTAAATTCTTTAAATTCCTTTTGAAAGCAAATTTTTGTTTTATTGTATTCTCATATTGTCAAATATATATATACATATATATGTATATATATATATTTGCACACACACATATAATCAAATGCACAATTAAAGGCCTTGGTAAATACTGTCTCAATCTGCTTATTGTCATTCCTCCTCTTCTACTATCTATTCTGATAGACTAAATCAATGTAATCAAGAGTTGAATTACTTCTAGTTATTATTGTTGCTCTGGCTTTCTTTATACTGTCACAGACTTCAAATTCTTCTCATTGGCTCTAAAACTGTAAATTGATCTTTCCTTGGGTCATTCTCAACCCAAACTGTCAGGCCTTCTCTGTAAGTTTATGCAGAAAAATCACCAAACTCACTCTGTCAGCGGTTCTTTCCTTCTCTGCTTGCTTTGTGCTCCTGGAATTTTAAGATGGTGCTACTTTTCCTGCATCCCAGTGAAAGGATATGCCTAGTAGTCTGGGATCTAACAGCTTTTCCTGTCAGCCCTAAGAGCAGACCACTTTTCATTTTTCCAGGGAAAGAATGCCTGGACTGCCTGCCTAAAGCCCTTCTAACAACTTAAGCATTCTTCCCTCAAGGTCTAGAGATCTCAATAAAGATTCATTCTTTCCCAAATACAGGGCTTTCTCCCTAACTCTTGTTCCAACTAGGATGTCCTTTTCTGTCTCCTTCCTTGCCTGCGGTGTTTCTCATGAAATCTAGTGAAGAGCACAAAGAAAACTTCAAGAGCGCACTTCTTGGTTAGTAGAGTGTTGTCCTTTATTGTTGTTTTAAATGTCCTGAAATTTTCACACTTGCTTGTATAGTCTCTGGACTCCCCACATTGCTCTGGAAATGTACAGGTTCTTGTCCACCATCTTCCTCTGGAAGATGCCCGAGTTGGCTACCCTTTGATTTAGTTGTATGATATATGGAAGAAAAGTTATGATGTTCCAAATATCCAGGTATTTATTATTAGGAAATGATACATAGTTCAGATAGTTTTTGAAATCTTAGAAAGATTCCAAATATTTTAAGTACTACATATAACCAGCAAGATGCCTCATATGGAGGTAAAAGGTGTCTGTTCCAAGTCAGATGACCTGTAATCAATGTCCTAGACCCACATGATGGAAAGAACCAAATCTGACAATATGTTCTCTGTCCTCCATATGTGAACCATACATATGTACACACATACACACTTGCGCACACTATATATATTTGTAAAATATTCATAAAATGGGACAGTGAGGTAGCTTAGAAGATAAGCGTACTGGTCACCAAGTCTAATGATGCAAGTTCCATCTTATGCATACAATCATGGAATGTGTGTCCAGGCAAACCCTCACTCGGGTAAAGAAGGGAGAGCAAGCAGTATGGTTGATGATATACTAAATTTTCAAAGATTATTTCCATAAACATGTGTCCAGCATGTCAATGACTGAATGCACTAAAGGAGCATAAAATATATTTACTCATGGATTTAAACGTAAAACAATGGTAAAGACCGGAGTAACATAGAAAAAGAAACAAACATTATGCCTTAATGTAAAAACTACAAACTTATATAGCTTTAAGACAGGGCTGGACTTAGGACAAACAAATACCAAGCTAAGCAAACTGACAGTAATTTCAAAGGTAAAAGATGCAGCTAACAGAAAAAAAAATGGGGAAAATGTGGTTTTGGTAATCACTGAAGTATATTTCACCCAGTTACCACACTGGTTATGATTATTGTCCTGGCTTACTTATTTATAGAACATTCTTTCACACTTAAAATACCTTCGTTTGGATGATACATGATGTGGTTATCCAAGACTTATTCCAGGCATGCAAAGAAATGGCTGTGTATCAGGAAATACCTTCACATAAATGCAGAGAGTCTGGCACCATTCTGTCAGCCCAGAATCACTGTATGACAGTTGGCATCATGTATTTTACTAGGTCATATAAGATCCTGTTTTGTTAGTAATCAGTTCTTTTTGCTCACCCATTCACAGCTGAGACATATGTTCTCTTTTCCAGGGACCCCTTAAAGGCTTTCTGGAAGATTTAGGCAAACTGCAGAAGAAATTCTATGCCAAAGACGAACGATTACTTTGTCCCATCAGGACCTACTTGGTTACAGCCCGTAGTGCGGCGAGTTCAGGCGCCCGAGTGTTGAAGACCCTTCGCCGCTGGGGTCTAGAGATAGATGAAGCTCTTTTCCTGGCTGGAGCCCCCAAAGGTCCCATCTTGGTGAAGATTCGGCCCCACATCTTCTTTGATGATCAGATGTTCCACATCGAATCAGCACAGAAATTCGGCACCATCACAGCCCATGTACCTTATGGCATTGCTCAAAAACGCAACTAGGGATGGGGAGGAGAAATAAACAGTGACAGTCTGGTATTGAAAAATGAAAGGTTGCGTTTTGGATGTCTAGAGTAATTAGGTATTTCCGCAGACCGGATCACAAGACTAAACCCCTTGTGGTGTTTTTCTTTTTCTTCCTTCCTTCCTTCCTTCCTTCCTTCCTTCCTTCCTTCCTTCCTTCCTTCCTTCTTTTCTCTTTATTTTGTTGTTGTTGTTGCTGCTGCTATTGTAAAACATTTTGAACTGTCAAGCTCCAGTCAAGCTACTTCTCTGAAGGGTACTGAATCCCATTGTACGTCTCTATCTGTGTAAGTCATAATGGTAGCTCTTTAGATAAATTTAGAATTTGCATACATAAGTTCATAAGTCGGTTCACAAGAAGCTTAGTTAACTTTTAAAAACATTGTTTGTTTGTTTGTTTTTAACGTTACCCGGCCGAATGAATTTCTACCCATCATCACCTAGAACAGTCATCTGCCAGTTAGAAAGAACATTACTGGAAACTAAGGCTGTGTCCTTTGTTAGTTCCGTGCGGCCCGCCGTTTAACAAAATCAAAGTGAGAAATGTCCCGTCGTCTGCAGGCGCATGCTAATTTTAACACTGTCAGCTTCTAAATTAATCCACTAGTGGTTTCCACAGGGTGGTTTCTATGATGAACTCTACTTCAAGGGGCCCTCAGGGGAGGAAACTACACATCCCAGCAAGCCCCGCGCGCGCACTAGCCCAGGACGGCAGGCGGCGCCCCAGAGTCCTTTGCGTGCAGTGGCCCTTTGGATACCGGAACTCGTGCTCTAGGCTCCGTGCACCCTGCCCGGAAGGCTATGGCTGTGGCGACTGTGGCCGCAGCGCTCCTGGCCGCACTGGGTGGGACGCTGTGGCTGGCCGTACGGCGGTTCTCGGGGGCCAGGGGCCAGCGGATGCAGGGAGGCGGGGACCAGAGCCTCATGCACGGGAAGACAGTGCTGATCACCGGGGCAAACAGCGGCCTGGGCCGAGCCACGGCGGCCGAGCTGCTGCGCCTTGGAGCGCGGGTCATCATGGGCTGTCGGGACCTCGGGAGAGCACAGGAGGCAGCGGGTCAGCTCCGCCAGGAGCTCGGCCAGGCTGGGGGTCAAGAGCCTGACGCCACCAAAGGCCAGCTGGTCGTCAAGGAGCTGGACCTTGCCTCTCTACGTTCAGTGCGAGCCTTCTGCCAAGAATTGCTGCAGGTGTGGGTCTACTGAAGAAGCCCAGCCACCCACGGGGGAGGGGCTCCTGAGGCCTGCCTGGTGTGACCTTGAGAGTGGGCAGGGCTGAGAAAGACACCTGCTTGCGGTGGACCCTGCTGGGAGGAGGGGCAGGTGCCAGAAGGAATTCCTGGGAGGTCCCCAGAGGAAGTGAATAAATAAGCCAGTGTCTGGACATTCCGTTTTGTTAGGCAAGGACAGTCCAGGAATCATCACCCCGTGTTTGAATTGTTTTTCCTGTGTCAGAAGTAAAATGTGTGCCAGATCTTCCATGGTGTCCCAAGGCCTGAGAGCACTGCAGGAGAAAAGCTCGCCAAGAGCTTTGGTTAGGCCCCTTGTAAAAGTTTCCTTGCTGTTTTTCTTTCTTATTCCCATTTCCTGATTTTGTTTGTTTTGTTTTTGGTTTGCTCTGCTAAAGTAGGGAGTGTCTCTTGCTGATTGACAACCTTTGCATCATCCCTAACTAGATTCTATCCCATTTCCAAAGAAAATGGAATTTGGAATCCTCTTAATGGCCCTAAGCAGAACAGGAATAAAAATCATATGCCTAGCTTTATTGAACATTTGATGTACGACAGGAGATGTGCCAAGCACACCATTAGTTATTGTCAGATCTTGACTTTAATTCTCTTAAAGCAAGCATTAACATCTCCACTTCGTAATAGGGAACAGAAACATAGGAAGGTTAAGTAACATGTCTTTCTTCAGTCTTTGCTTTCCTGGTGCTTGGTGGCTGAGGGGTGGATGGTACAGGTTCCACTGAAGTAGAAAGGTTGTGGCCAAGGTGACTTACCAGAGGTAGATCTAAAGTCAGCCAGGTACAGGGAGACTGCTTGTCTCAGTTGGAATCTCTTGACTCTAAAGCTGAGGGTCTGGCTTTTTTTACCCCATGCTGTACTTAGATCAAAGAAATATCTGGAAGTTCATTTGTTAGCAGTTAGATCTAAGCAGCCTAAGCCTGCATGTCCTAACAACTCTCTAACGGTCCAATAATAGGCATCCCTCAAAAAGAAGTTTCTTGTTTAACTCTATGTGGTCGTGATTGCTAATGGAACAGTGTGCTTGTTTGCCACTGTAGGAACTTTCCCAGTCCCCAAGTCAGCTTGGACATAGCCACCCTCCTTCTTGTTCTGTGTAGATTGTTTTAGTTTTGCCCTTGCTTCTAAGACCATAGCTGTTAATAACTGTTGAACACAAAGCTGTACAAAGAAATCATGTCATCAGAAGAAAGCCCATACTAAACCACTTACCTAGAGGTAGTAGCTTTTGAGATAATGAGTAGAGAGTATCACTGTTCCCCTCAAACTTAAACCATTCACAGCAAGCTCCTGTTGTGTTCTAGGGAAGCATGTTGCATGTTAAGAGCTGGTGCAGGTCAAAGAAATTGATTGTTAACATGTCATTTGTGTGTAGCAGATCAAGTAGCAATATTAGTCTCTGGGAGATTTGGAAGCATAGAAAGCGGGTCATTCTGATCACTGACATGTATAGGGTTGAGCATGTTCATTCCTGATAACTTTGCTGCTTGGAACAGAAAAAGAGGTTGTGTTACCCTAAGTATTTGCATTCTTGCTTGGCGCTGAAGTTCAGTGATTATAATTAGAAGGAAAAAGAAATGGAGGTTTTTGACATTCACTGTTTGGTATTCTTGGAATTTATGCCATTTATCTTCTAGAATTTAAAAAATAATAAATGATAAAGTCTTAACACAAACCCAGCAAAGAATGATAGGTCAGAAGTGATTAATTCTGGAGCCCTTTCCAGAAGATTAGCAAAGACGAATACTCCTTCCTTCCCCGTATCTGTGAACTCATATTCCCCTTTTGAAGTTGACTGGTGCAAAACATGAAAGTTTTTTCCTCGGGCCAGAATGAGAAACAGTTAACCGACAGGTAGCCTTTGATAACAGTTGTGAAATTTAACACATTTTTTTCACATACACTTGGCAGAGAGAGAGGGGGAGAATTGAAATTTGACCTGAAATTAATTTAATCATAGGTCATCACTGTGACTTTACACCTGGAACACATTGTGCATTTCTTTTCCTCTGTCATCAGAAGAGACAGAGGAGCCAGGAAAGAGCCAAAGAAAACCGACCTAAATGATGTAAGGAATGAAAAGACTCCCTGTGAGAACAGTGCAGTTTCAGACTTTAATTTGGGAAGATGTGGAGGTGTATGGTGCTTGGAAGAGATTTCATATGGGGAAGAAAGGGCTGAGTTCTGGAACCACAGTGATGGTTAATGGTGTCTGTTGATGCTATCTCTTCTACCTCTTGTACACCTGGCTTCCATCATGGTCCTGTGTTGTTACTAATATTTTGATGTTATCCACTCAATGATTGGATTAACCTTTCTTGATATTTTAGCAATATTCGCTCTAGTCCAAAGTTTACTTCTCTAACCGTTCTTTATCCCAATTTTGGGAAACTGCCTTGAAGTTATTCTGTCCCTGTGGTGGCATTTTATACTTAACAGGATTGCAGAGTAAAGCATTTTAATTTACCATTGGTGGTGATACCAGTAAGGTGGGAGTTACAAAATCAGCCCTTTGCTGGAAGTGGTCTGCCGTGCTCACCTTGACTCAAGCTCTGTTGTTTTTTTTAATTTATTGATTTTTGTTGAGCTCTACATTTTTCTCTGCTCCCCTCCCCTTCAACCCTCTCCCAGGGTCCCCATGCCCAGTTTACTCAGGAGATGAAGCTCTGTTTTAAACAGATCAGTTAGAAGTTAGAAGGCCAGGCTAGGTTACTAATTATGAGAATGGGCTTTGGAATCTAAGGATTTCATCTTCAGGCTGATTCTGACTTGCCTCTTAGAAGCCTGGTGACAATGACCAAGTCACTTGGGTCTGCCTTGAACTTAAGAACATTAAAAGTAGATAAGGTTATCTGAGAAAGGAACCAAGCAGGCGCATCCTAATCATGTAAGATTGCCTTAAAAGTCTTTTTTCATATTTTGCATGATTTTTTAGGTTTATCACAGGGATGCATTATAAATTTGACATAACAACACCAAACTGATATTTTTCTAGTTCAACTGAAATTAAGAAAAGACATACAATCCTAGGAGTCACTCACCTCCAAATTTGCTGTATTTCTGTTTTAAAAAAAGACCTTGATAACTATATCATCAACATCTGAGTGAAACGTAAGAGTATACATATTCATAATCATTAAGTTGTAGAAAGTCTAAGGTTGACAGTGCTTCAAACAGTTACTGGATACATAGGCTAGAACTTGAGATTAGTTTTAGTCTCAAACTCTTCTCATTGTTAGGAAAACAAACCTGAGTGAAAAGAGCTCTATGGAAAATGTGTGTTCCTAATTCTGTATTCTCTTTCTGGTTTTAAAGGAGGAACCCAGGCTAGACGTCCTGATCAATAATGCAGGGATCTTCCAGTGCCCATACATGAAGACTGAAGATGGCTTTGAGATGCAGTTTGGAGTGAACCATCTGGGCCACTTCCTACTCACCAATCTTCTGCTTGGCCTCCTCAAAAGTTCCGCTCCCAGCAGGATTGTCGTTGTTTCTTCCAAACTTTATAAATATGGAGACATCAACTTTGAAGACTTGAACAGTGAACAGAGCTATAATAAAAGCTTCTGTTATAGTCGAAGCAAACTGGCTAACATTCTTTTCACCAGAGAACTAGCTCGTCGCTTAGAAGGCACAAAGGTGACTGTCAATGTGTTGCATCCTGGTATTGTGCGGACAAACCTCGGGAGGCACATACACATCCCACTGTTGGCCAGACCACTTTTCAATTTGGTATCGTGGGCGTTTTTCAAATCTCCACTAGAAGGTGCCCAGACCTCCATCTACTTAGCCTCCTCACCCGAGGTGGAAGGGGTATCCGGAAAGTACTTTGGAGATTGTAAGGAGGAAGAACTATTGCCCAAAGCTATGGATGAGTCAGTCGCAAGAAAACTGTGGGATATCAGTGAAGTGATGGTCGGCATTTTAAAGTAGGAGTAAAGATAAAAGGGTTATTTGTAAGACTATCCATCACAGCCTTGGTCGGGAGCAGCATGTTGTGAGTGTGTGCTCCTTGAACACAGTTTGGGTTTTAAGGTAATACTGCTGAGAGATACACATGAGTATTTGAAGGGCACCGTTAGGTGGGCTAATAAAAAGTTAAATAACTAAAGTGAGCGAAACCATTCTGTTTTATTATTAAAAATTATAATTGGGCAATCATAAATTACAGATGCTGAAGATATCCATAATTTAAAAGATACCTTGAGAGGGTTTTCAAAAACTTTTTGCATTTCATAATGAGATGTTAAGATTTTTTCCTACAATGCCTGTTTTATTGAAATAGTATGCCTAGTGTGTGCACATAAATTATTACTTGGAATAAATGTATGAAGCCGATTCCTCGGTGTGCATTTCTTTAGAAGTATCTGGGTGCAGTTCATAGCTTGTCCTCCCTGGCCTTTTGTAGTCTTGCTGTACCCATGTTCTTCCTGTCATATCTTGTATACTTCTCGGAAACTTTTTGTTTATAAAACTCCAATCTATGACCTTGTGTCCTAACGCACTTTTAAACCTGTGATAGTTTTCCAGTTAACCTTGCAGTAAGTTTTCTTAGCCTCTTTCTGCTGTTTTGTTTTTGGTTTTCCTTTTCCTGCTGTAGAAGTCTTTTACTCAAACGTCAGTGTTGAGTATATAAATGTAGCAGTGATGTAGGGCTGGAATTCCCCAAAGGGACATAGATTATTGGAGTTGATAGATCATCCGTAAACTGTAAGCTCTATAATACACGCTGGAGACACTCCACAAACTGTCACATGCCTGTTCTCAGTCTTGTTGAATGGAAAGAACTCTAGCCACCACAGCTCAATGGAGTGGACTAGACATGTTGAAAGAGAGTGCATGAAATAATGAAAAACAAACTTACAATCTTAGTTAAACAGGCAAATGTCTGGTCACAACCCTCTTAGACTGCCCTGAATATAGAAGAGTCATCCAGGCCCTTGCCTTCAGATCACCTCTTCATATGTTCCCCGACACGTGTCCAGCAGGTGGACCTTTAGGCAGAAGCAATTCTGTCTTCTTGTTTTGTTTCCCCTGACTTAGCTTTGCTTAAATTGCGCTAATTGTTCACTCCAGGGCTGGTAGACAATTTTTAAAGAATTATCCAAAGAAAGTAATTTTTCTCCCTCAAAATTTAAAGTGTAGTAACTGACACGGAGTGAAAAAGAGCAACAAAGAATGAATTATAAATACATTTACATATGTTTTATAAAATACATATTTCATACATGTATGAATTTTATTTATTAAATATATACATATATAATAAATATAAATAAAAATGTTTTATAAAAATAGTTCAGCCAAAATGGGCATATTATAGGCTTCTGTGCTTTGACATCAGAAGCATCAACTTAATAACATCATTTTTTGTTTGTCCTATCACCTCAATGTTAATGAAAACAGCAAATGAGAGGCGGCACCCTTTAGTTTAATAACCATTAGGGCAGAGCTAATGCTTGTTATTTTTAAGAACTTGTCGTACCCGGTTAAAAATACTGTTTCTTCTCCAGACTGGAACAATCTTGGCAGATCATGCTAAAGGTCTGCTTTCCTTTAGAGCATCGCCTCCTGAGTACAGCAAATGGTCCTCTCATCACAGGTGTGTCTCCGAGGGCATAGTGGGCAGAACTACGCCATATCCTTTGAAATGTATTTTAGAAGGTCATCCTACAAAGAGACCTGCTACACTTGGAAATATGGGCAGGAAGTACACGAGAATGCAGCTTGGAAAAATAGAAGCTAATAAATCTGTCCTACACCTCGGCTTCATTAAAAAGGAGCTCCCTTTTTCGTTTAATACCATCTTTCTCTGGCTGTACTGTGATACCCGATGCTTTTCAGGGGATGTGGACCTTTTGAGCCTTTCAGCGTTCTTGTTTGTGGCACCACAGTAAAATAGGATATATTAATTTATAGTGATGGGAAAAGAAACTTATCTGCAAACACCAGCTATTACGATAAAATGAGCTGCCATTTGGAAGATGTCTTCCCCACTACTGTGCCTGATGGAATCAAAGGCCCATAGCAGCGGCATGGGAAGATCATTCCAGCTCTTTCTTTCTCCCATAACTCACTCATGATCTTTTGACCACGCAACATAGTAAGAGAAACAGTTCCATTACTTTGATACTTTTACTCTCAGCAAAATACTGGTAGAGCAAGCCTGGGCTAAGCAATGGAATAAGTAAAGTGAAATCCATTTTCCCCTCCTTATTCTTGCCTTTGTAATACGTTGGTTGGTTGGTTGGTTGGTTGGTTGGTTGGTTGGTTGGTTGGTTGGTTGGTTGGTTGGTTGGTTGATTGGTTGGTTGATTGGTTGGTTTTAAAACTGACTTCATTCAAGCAGTTTGGTCCTATTGGCAGCACAATCATTAGTCTGCTGTTTGAACATCACCCACATTGCTTAATCTAGCAGAGTTCCCAATTACCAATTAGCTGGGAAAGGGGTTTCATTTCTTAGCATACCAGATACACTGGGTTTAGTTAGTCACTCCCCAACTTAACTCTTCTAGTGATCATGGAAAATTACATAGCCATTCTGAAACATTGTCTTCCTTGCTCTGGCATCAGCTACAATGTCCATTGTAAAGTTTCTGGTCGTGTATGGATATATGTCTGTGCCACATCAGACATATGGTCAGTGAACAAGTCTGTGGATTCTGCTCTCTCCTTCCACCTTGTCCTTGGTTCTGGAGATCAAACTCAGGTCATCAGGCATCTATAGCAAGCACTGAACTATTTTGCTGCCTGACAACTACCTACTTCAAAGGACTGGTCAATGAAATGAATGTGTCAGAGAGAGTCAAGCGTTTAGACAGATGGTAACATAGGCATGCATCCACTTCTGTTTCAAAAACATGCTAATAATGACAGTCGCAGTAATATCGATCAGGAACAGTAATGATTAGCTGACTATGTTTGATGGAAAGGACTCTAAACCATGAACCAGTAGCCTCTTTCTGCAGAAAGCTAACTGCATATTTCAGGTTTGGTGAGTCATTGTCAACCCATGTTATATATTCTCATATACTGTCTTTATTTTTACTCCAATATTATAAAACTGTAAAACCTATGCTCAGCTAGCCCAGAATATTCTATTGCACTTCAACAACCTCAGTGCCGTCTTCCAAGCCTGCTACTTCACATAGAGTTCATCTTTCTGCAGTGCTTGTAAAAACAGCAACTCCTTCTGTACGGGACTGCTTCTGTTTTTCTATATGATTTTTAATCTTGTATGATTATTTACTCGAAGACCCAGGAGGTCTAGAGAGTATATTTTGAAATCTATCTCCAACTATAGATTCTGGGGTGAGGAATAGCAGTTATCTGCTTCCAGCTCCGTCCCCGCACAAACCTGCTGGGCCTGGCTAGAGATCTAAGAAAAATCTATATTTGAATATTTAATTGATTCCAAATGTCCCAAGAATCACTAAAGAGAACATGTTACTAATCACCCTTCAGGAGCTGGGCCCCCACAGACAGCTTCAGATGTTCACAAGGCTTCTCTGGACAATGGGGAGTTAAATTAGTTACAGGTCAACATGGAGGAAGGTAGTTAATTCCTAGAGGAAAGTTGGAAGGCATGCCCAGCTTTCTGCAGACAGCAAGGAAGAGGTTTTTGCCAAGCCAGATGTTTAATCAAAGTTACTCTACTTTGATGCACTCCTCAGGAGCCACCATGTGACTGACTTACTGTAAGAGCAGAATCCCCATTCTTTCTGAGAAACACACAAATTGAGCATCGTCTCCTGTAAAGGTGGTGATGGGCTCCCTTCTAGCATGGTGTTGTGTCCATCCTTTGGACACTGCGAGAATACCTTGTCAAAGTTCATGCCGGAAAGCTGTGAAACTATACTGCAAAACGTAAAAGGAAAGAGAGAGAGGGAGGGAGGGAGATAGCCCTTGTAACGTTTTTAATAAGTTTATAATTATGTGGCAAACCACATTTCGAGCTGTCCTGAGGTACATGTGGCCTATATACCACAGATTGGCTATAACTCTGGACCCTTTGCTCCCCTTCGTCCTGTCATCGTTAAGACAAGGAGATTATGTGCCATCACTTGTCCAATTAACAAATATTTGAATATCTTTCACAGGTTAGACCTTGGCCTGGTATCTGCATCCTGGGGACGCAGGCGGCAACAGAGAAAAGCCAGCCAAAGCTATGTGTCCTTGTGTGCCTGTTAGGTGTGTTCATCACAGGACAATTTAATAGTCATAACATCAACTGCTGAAATGTAAGGTCGAAGAAAACGTGGATTTCTATAAAATATCATCTGAGTGCTTTGCAACAAGAAAACTAGGGCAGATCATTGGAAATTTACGGTTGAACAAAGTGACAAACAGCTATCTTTACGAAAAATAAATACTCTGAATGCACAAAAAGTTTGGGGACTCACTGCCTTGAAAGTGACTTTAAGCTGGGTCCTTTTTTCTGCTACTTTTTTTGCTTCTTTTCATTTTTATTTGTTTAATTTATAGGACGACAAAACAATTGACTTTACTATGACATTTTTGTCCACACGCAGCATTATACTGTGTTCCTATTTTCGTCCTCTACTGCACTGTTTGGTCCTCTTTAAAAAAAAAAAAATGACACCAAAGTTGGAACTCAGAGACTGTGCTCCCGACGTGAGCAGAGTATTAGACGATACAATTCCAAGTGGATTTAAGCTCAAAGCACAGCAAGGAGGTTGATTAAGCCCTTAGCCTCAAATGAGATGAAGGTTAATGGATGGATGCGTTCTGTTTCCAGCTCAGGTAATAGCTTCATGGTGTAGATGGCTCACCACTGTTATTTCCTTCCTTAAGCCTTTTCAGGGAACCAGCCAGTTTCAAAGAGGAGGGCTTCTCCTGTGGAAGACACAGTAATCACTGGCGTTTCAGAAGAATTTCAGTTGGATGGGATTTGCAATACACATTTTCTATGGGGCGATTCATAATTATCCAATGACTTCTAAATTTTGGAATGACTTCTTTTTCTTTTTAATATACCAACGTGCTGAATTGATTATCTGATGTAATCAGTGTGGTTCCAACATGTTTTTGCAGCTGCTCCTTCAGATTTAATTTCATTATCAGCTTTGCCTTTCCCTCTCTCATTTAAAAAGTGCCAGCTAATTATGGTAAATAGCAAAGTTCCTGAATGCTTAAGGTTTATTGTTTTAATGCTGTCATCTTGAATTCAGAAGTTACTGTGGTATGTATGTGTTACGGTCCCATTGCTGATATTTGAGGTTTTTTGAAGATATATTCATTCATTCATTTATAAATCTAAAGTTGGACAAAGTAGTTACACCTTTTCATTGTTGTTGTCACATTGCACACATCTAAGTCATCATCCACTCATTAGCAGGATGAAAAGGGAAGCCTTTGTAACTGCCCCCATTCTTTGTGCCACCATGAAACTAGTAAGATGAATAAGTGAAATATTTTGTGGTAAACAGATTAAATGGATTCAGAATTGTTTTTTCAATCTCTGTAAATCTGCATACATGTTGGGTTTTTAGCTATACCTGGAAGCTGTATGTATGGTTTGAGGAAATGCCAAGCCCTATCATTCTTAGCTTCTTCAAAAAGAAAAAAAAAAGAAAGAAAGAAAGAAAAGCAAAACTAGTTTCTGCCACCAACCCATGAAAGCACAGGAAATGGCTTCATGTAGTAAGTGTCCAGGTCTAAGCAATCTGTTGACAGAAAGGGTTTCTACCCAAGGGTTTCTCGTTAATGTAATCAAACACTTCAGAGCCGTAGCCCAGCAAGATCAGATCCACCCACCTCTGAGTTTATCTTTGGCTCATCTGGAAGAGTTTATTTTAAACACTGAACATTGTTTGCTGCTGTTGAAATGAAAGTGAGAGAGTTACAAGCTTTAGTCCATGGCCATCTGGCAGATTTACTGATGGATCGGGTTCTTTAATCCATGTAACCCCGTGTGTGGGAGCTATTGTCTTTGTGTTGCTCATGCAGCTGGCTTGGCTGAACTTCCAAACGCTCACACAAAGCTATCAAGAGCCATCCTATAGATAAATGAAGTTGGGGTTGTTGTAAAAGCCATCACAGTCTTTTGGAGAAGGTGTGGATGTATATTATCTTTATTCTTTTCTGAATACACATTTTTGCTTCATGTCTCTCTTAGTGAACTGGGAAAAAAAAGATGACTGTATTTGGGTAATTTTAGAAAAATAATAAATGAAGACTATAAAAAGACAGACTATGCTTAAATTTTAAAAAATTACATAGCAGATTAGAAAGGAAGGGAATAATGGTCAAGCACTCTTTGCAGTGACGATTTGTCTATTGTTCAGTCTCCTTCTTTATGTGATGCAGACTTGCTCAATGGTGCACATATTACACACCGAATCTCTGTATCAGCTTAGGAAACAGTAGTAATAAGCTTAGTACATAGTAGTACCCAGATTTCCAAGTGGACCTTACACCAAACATGATTTATATCCAACTCTAGAGCACACGCACAAATGTAAATATACACAGGAATTAAGACATTACATATCGACAAGCAAGATGGACTCTTCCCTCCAGCACTGATGGCTTGGGTTCAATCTTTCATAGCCACATGGTGGGAAGAACCAGTTCCCCCAAGTTGTCCTCTGATTTCCACATGTATGCATGGCTTATGCGTATCCACACAAATAAAAATGTAAGACATCGTATGCAAACAATAGGCTTTATGGAAGATGGGCTGGCTTGCACGGCATATATAAAGTTTATAGGAAAATGGTCAGAAAAATAGAACCTGAAAACTGAGATATAATCAATTGGTATTTAGTTTTATTTCTACCTACAATCACTTTTCTGGTTTGTTTTCATTTTATCTTATTATTTATTATAAGTCTGTAGTCTAATGAGAAAAAGAAAGGTTATGGGTTTGGATGGCTTAGAAAATAAAGAGGATCTGATAGGAGTTGGGGAGAGGGAAACTGTAATCATAATATATTGTATAGAAAATAAATTTTCTATTAATAAATGAAACTGATTTTTTAAAATTTTACAAATTGTTGCATTTACAAACAAAAGGTAGAGAATGCAGGTAGAGTGAACTTGCCTGGCATGCATGGAGCCCTGGGTTCTACCTCCAGCACTACAGGAACTGGGCATGGTAGCATGTTGGGAGTGGGATCAGAAATTCTACTTCCCTTTTGGCTATATACTGCTTAGTCCAGCTTGGTATAGGTGAGATCTTCTCAAGGGTGTTTTTATAAAGCCAAACCCAGAAAGAACTACATTGCCTATATTATGCATAAAAACATGCTATCCCAACCTCATGACATTAAATGAGGATTTTGACAGAAACACAGAGAAAGAAGCCTTCCTCCTGCCACAATGGGATATTTTCTTCTGGCAAGAAAGATCATTGGAATAGTTAACTTCTTTTGGCTCGGCTTCATTTGTTATGTAGTTTGTTTGTTATGAGGACGAGGAACAATTGGGTACATTGATGATTATGGGTACACTCACAAGTACAGGTGTTGAGTGAAGGGAACAGAGTTGGTGGTATCCTGATTCCATGTCCCGATCTTGGTGCAGGGCTGTGATAACCCAAGTTGTAACTTGTAGCTCCAGCAAAAGCCTCCAGGCTCCTTGCCTTCCTGATTATGGCAGAAGTAGTAACTTCACCAAGCTGATTAGTTCTGGTAATATTCTCAGTGACTCTGTAGCTTACCCCAGTCTTCTAGTCTTTTCCACTAGTTTATTGGTCCTTACGTCACTGTGTTTCTGTCCCTTGCATCTTAAAATATCCAACATGGATTCTGCTTCCAACAGGTAAAATAGGTCACCAGGATGACTGACCTTTTCAATGATTAAATGATGCAGATACAGATAGATGGCCTAAGTAGAGAACCTGAGTGTTTCAGTCTGAATAAATGGAGACACAGAGCTGGTGAAAGCGGCATCTACCATAGCAATTCTTTGGTAAAATTAAAATTGTGTAATGTATAAATGTCAGCCTAGTAGTTTTGGGTATTTAAATTTGGTGATGTTTGTTGATGAAGAAAAACAAACGAAAGAGAGAGAGAGACAGACAGAGAGAAGAAAATCTATTTTTTTTATTCCAACGAGGAAGTTTGTTTGGAAAACCAAATGGTAACAAGAATCTTTGCTATGAATCAGTGCAAAGGAAGTGAGTTCTAGTTCTTGCTTGAATGTTTGGTGATAACCAGTAATGGTTGTATTAGGTGAATCCTTCCTCCAGCAGTGGCTCTTCAAGAAGCCCTTGGACTCATGCATGCTGCCTTGATGGCTGTTAACTTTTATGTGACTTTTTTCCCTTTTAATTTATCTCAGCTAACATTTTGTCACTCCATATAGCTCACGGAGATGTAAAGGTGGACACATTAAAAAAAAAAAAGAAACAGGCAGGGGTAGAGACAAATATTCACAGTGCAATAGGCTGACCATTGGAAGAATATCCATCCATACATTTATCTAGAGAGTTATATCCATACCTAAGTTGAGATGTCTGTTGAACCAGTTAATTTATCACAGCTCCTTTCTAGTTAAAAAATCTGTGGTAGCCCATGGGCTTCCTCAGCAGCCATGTAGAGGAGACTGCAGAATGACTTGTGATGGATAGCCCTGCATAAGTGTTTGGGCTATTGGGACTGGATGAGAAAAAGATTCACAATGGAATTCTCAGGAATAGCTAGCTCTTCTTCTATGCTGCACATAAAATCAGAGAAGCCAAGGTAAGAGGTGGTGAATCAAGGGTTCCTAAGAGCTAGAGTGGAACATTGTGACTGCACAGAAGTCAAGCATTTGAGCGAGTCATTTCTATTCTCTTATTCTGACAAGAGTGGCCATAAATCAGTACAAAACATTGGGCTGTTATTTTTAATATTGGGTTATTAATTAGTTCATTGGTAACCTGAAAGGTCAGATGTTTACCGCCTCACTGATGTTCAAGTAATATGGGGATGATGCCGTGGCCCTGAGAGCAGAGCAGGGCATCTTACACTCTCCGAAATATGCTAGTGTTCAGTGTTTGTAGAGAGAGCCCTTTTGGTTGGGTCAGTCCTTTTGGTTGGGTTCTCTGGGACACCCCTATTTGACAGTGGAAATAGGAACTAGGAAACAGGTTTCATCACTTTCTGTAACTATAACCATTGGTAGTTGGGAATTACTATGAGGGAGGCTGGAATGTCTACAGAGAAGTCACACAAGCTGAAAAAAATGCTTTGACTCCTGCCACCAGCTCCCCTGGTTGCTTCTGTGTTGTTAGCCCAATTATTGGCTCCCACCATCCAGTAGTTTCTGGAGATCTAATGAACTGTGTTGAGCGGTCTGCTTTCAGTTGCTTAAACAGGGCATGCTAAGGCCAACATAATTATTTCTGCAATAACCACTGTGCATTTACTTTATCCCTCAATGAATTTCCATGTGAAATTAGAGATGTAAAAACTTGAGGGCATTTTTATTCTTTTCACAATAATAACATGTTCTTTTGTGGATCTCTAGAATAAGATCATGACTTAATAAATGACCCAAAAAGAACACGTGATCAAAGTCACTCTTGTATAGCTACCATTTCTAGGAGAGATTTATAAGCATCACCTCTAATACAGCAACACGGTGTGCAACGAGTTCTTAATCCTCTATTAAGGATAAGAAATTGGAATTCAAAAAACAAAAAATGATTTCTGGCCATAATGAGCCAATGGTTTAACCAAAATCCTTCAGTAGTTAGAGTTTTTGGCTGCTTTAATATTTTACCAGATGCTTTTTGTAGGAACCAACTAAGTTCCATAAAACAAATTAACATTTCCTCTGAACTCAAAACAATAATATATATTTAATTCTCATGCTCATAACTATTCTTTTTTAAAATTTCTCCTAAATATATTTATTTCCCAGAAAAGGTATTATTTTAAATAAGTTTGTTTCTGCCAGACAAGTCAAGAATGTGTTAATTTTTTTCACTAAGTATACTCTATTTAGTTTCCCTGTCAACACAAGCTAATTGAAAAGGTTTCTGTGTAATATCCTAAGTGTAAATTATTTATCAGTGTGGTTAAATAACCCAGTGCCCAGCACAGTGTTCGTTTCTTGCCAGAGGGAAATATATCATCTTTCATGGCTTTGGAGAAATTGAACAAACAGTGGTGATGTCTGAACTCAATCATAATGCAATGATCAAAAGGACCGTGTTATGGGGCTTCATAGTAAATGCATTTATTTCTCTTGCGATGAAGCACTTTTAACTCTCCCACAGCTGCCTGGAAGTCAAAGACATTGGACATACCCTATTAGTGAAACACCACTAATTCAGGCCGGCATTTACGTAGAATAGTTTTCCTATTCTGAAACTGGTAACATACTTGGCATAGCAGTATTCTTTCATGTAAATTTGTCTGATTAAAGTGAAAGGTGACAGAGAAAAGCTTTTGGGCCTCTTAAAAAAATAGTTGAAGGATCATTAGCATTTGGACTTGATAGGCTAAATTACAAAAACTAATCATTGTTTAAAGACAACTCTGGATGAAAGTTCTTGTAATTTTTTAACTTCAAAGAACTATAAGATAAGGAGATGTTATCAGATCAAAATCCAATCGATGTGACTAAATAAATTCACACAAACAAAAAAGATGACTTTCGTCAAGAAGGCACCTATTTCTCTCTGCTAATCTAGGAAACAATGTGCGCAAACTTTTGTTATTTCATTTTCTGACACTTGAAAAACAATAGAAATGAACGATCACACAAAATTAGACATCTGAATCTGGATTATGAATGGCTGTCTACTCAAAGTAAATATAGACATGAGCTACCTAGGTTCTTGCCCGGACGGAATTTTCTTTGTGATAGGGGTTCTACTGACATGGAGCAGAGGAGGGAAGGCAGAAGGAAAGAAGCAAGTTCACTCCCTCAAGGCTATAAACTAAACTTTAGCCTCCAGTGAGTCCAAACTGAGGTTAGCAAGAAAGTCTAAGAAACTCAAACCAGTGATTTGGTTCATAATTATTAGGCACTAGGAGTGTCCTTAGTGATTGACAATAGAAAACAAATTCTCACTGCAAGGCACCTTCTGGAAGGGGTTGAGTGGCCTCTGTAAAAGGTTTTCTATGAACAATAGCTACCACTGAGAATTCAGGCATGGGTACGCTGACCCCTCTACTCATAGTTCAGACAAAAGAATTATCAGATGAAAATGGTAAAATATTGACAGTTACTATGTTCAACCAAATTTTAACAGAAACAGACAATTATAAAAGTGATAGATTTGAGTAATAATTAAATAAAATCTTTATAAAAGAAAATATAACTGAAAAGAAAAACAGAGTAGAAAGGAGAAGTAAAGGGGAGTGGGGGTTGGGGAAGAAATTACCAAACTTCAATGGGAGAGACAGAGGATGGAAACCTTGAAAGATATACAAGGAAATATAACAGGTGGAATAAGGAAAGAAATTACAGGATGTTCAGAAATGAAACAAGAGAGAGTGAGAACAGAGTCAATTTTAGAAGTGACAGTAAGAACATTCTTGACGTGATTAAAACAGTAATTCACAGTTTCAGGAAGGCTAGTTTGAAATGTGAACAGAGGAAAGTTCCATGTTAAAATATTAGCACACATAGACATGGAATCAACATATATCTGCTGCAGCTTTAATCATGACAGCCCCAAGCTTGGAACAGTGGCGATGAACGTGCAAATGGATAGCAAATTCTGGTACCTCCAAGCCACGAAATGGATTTCACTGCTGACAAGACACCTGCTGCCAGGCAGTAGGTATTTATGATTTATGATTTATGTTTAAGCCATAAAGCAATCAGCCATAAAAGGCCACATACTGTGTGAACCAGAAACTACTGCATTCTGCAATATACAAACCATAGAAGTAACAGAATAATCAATGGTTAGCAGAGATTGGAAAGAATGAACACACACACAGAGCACAGGGGAATCTTGGGGCATCTTAGTTGTACATACTTATTATTCATCTTCCAAAATCCCTGGAAGCTCACCAGGAGTGAGCTGTATTAACAGCAACAAAGAAAATATTCCTATCAAGACACACAGTGGAAAAAAACTTCCAGAAAAAAAGAGACAGAGAAAATCAAAGAAGCTACTGGAAAGAATAAATGGATCACCCTTAAAAGATAGACAGTGGCCTTCTTGGCAGCAATAGTTTGAGCCAGAGACCAGAATGGACTGAACAGAAATAACTGCCAGCTTGCTGCCTCCCCCATGAAGCTATATGTCCACAGTGTATATGAAATTAAATGTTAGCTAAAGTGCCAAAACAGGACTTACCACACATAACCCTGTTGAAGGAGCTGTGGGCCTCTTCCCACAGCCCGGCTCCCAGCCACCTGGCTAGCTTATGCCCCGAAATAACAACACACAAACTGTATTCCTTTAAACACTGCCTGGCCCATTTCTATTAATGTGTGTAGCACCCCAAGGTGTGCTTACCGGGAAGATTCTAGCCTACGTCCATCCTGAGTTGGAGCTTCATTGCCAGAGAGGAGAGCTGTCAAGTCTGAGCTCATTTTCTCTTCCTCCCAGCATTCTGTTCTGTTTACTCCACCCATCTAAAGGCTGGCCTATAAAATGGACAGAGGCAGTTTCTTTATTAACCAATGACCTTCCTCCGTCATAACCCCATCTGAGGTATCCTCAGTGATTCACTTCTTACCAGAGGAATGTCTCAGATGGAACACCCGAGATCTCCAAAATAGACAACAGTATGGAGACCACTGAAACTAAAACTCAGAGGTATATTAGAAAATATGAATGGAGAGTAGTATCTTTGTGCGTGTGTGTATATATGTGCATGTGGGGGGGGTGAAATAGCAGACTTAATTGTTTAAACATTAACTATTTTCTGGATGGTGGAAACACTGAGTTCAAGCATTCCAAGATTTTTCCACTATCCTGAAATCAGATAAAAGTAATTATCAATAATAAAAATTTGCTAAGGTCACTGCAACACTAATAAGAAGGAACCCTCTTCTCCAGCATCACATAGCAGAAAATGAAAGGATAAAATAACCTGAGGAACGAATGAGAAGAGAAAAAATAGAGTATGAAGTGCACACAATAGCGTTGTGCATTCAAACCAAAGTGAGATAAATACAAGAGCTAGGAACTACTCTGCAAAAACACAACAGAGGGTTTGGACAGTCTTCTTTGAAATCTAATGTGTTACTAGTAAAGATTAAATACAACAATGAAACAGTTTGAAAGAGAGAGGAGGAGGAGATGTTCCAAGAAATTATTAGTCAAATGAAAGCTAGTGCAGATTTATTAAGGCATACCCAAACCAAGTCCAAAAGCACTACTGTCAGAGACCATATCATGGTAATCAAGATGTTTAATTCACCAGTTTATTAACTGTTTGATGAAGTTAGTTATATAAAAATCTTCAGTAATTCAGTCCCAAAACATTAAAATGCTGAGAAACACCAATAACTGTATTTACCAAGGGGATTTCTGTATTTATTGTCAGAATAAAAATTTTAAGTATAGTTCTTAAAAACTATGACAAATTAACTGTATGGACCAGGTATAGAACATTGCTCTCATGGACTGAAGGACAGATGATCTGTCATGCTCCTGGAAAGTTTCAGAAAGTGACTTTGTATTGTATAGAGCAAGGCTCAACTTATGTCATAGGTTTGAGAGTATATGGTAAGTCTCCCAAACCACAAAACAGTCAAGAAAGACATCAGGAGCTAAACCACAACTAGTTGTTATTATTATTGTGAAAAATCTTTTCCTGGGGAGATGTGGCATATATGTCTACTCTCCCCAGATAAGGAACCCACAACAGATCAAAGTACCAATGCCACCAAAGTCCAATTTGGTGAACCATGAGTGTTACTGAGGTTACTTTTGGAAATATGGGTGAAAGGTTACTTAGCAGAAGCCTCAATGACTCAAAGATTGCAGCTGCATCGACAAAAACCCAGCTCAGCATGGGTTGACAGCTCACCAAAGCTGGGAACCTCCAATAGATTGGAGCTTGTCTCTTCCAAGTGACTCATTTGTTCTAAAGCTCTTCCAGGCAGCATGCTGGGTTCTGCCTCTTCCAGGCAGTTGGTCTGGTCCCAGTTGTTGGAGCTTATCTTGTCTGAGAGCCTTCTTTCCAGCTTGGTTTGTCTAAGAGTGACTCTTAATGACCTCTACTGGTTAGTTGGGCAGGGAGGGGCCTAGTGAATCGGCTTAGTTTCAGGGACTTCCTGAAGTTATTTCGACTTGTTTGCCTTCTTATCTTAGGGAGATTCCCCAGGAAAATGAAAAATCACTCTCAGAGGAAACTGCTATATAATATTAGTAAACTTGTATATTTGAAAATTAGGAAGTATATTTCTAGGTGAATAGCAAGTCAAGGAGTGGTTGAGGGGTGGGATGAGGGGGAAGTTAGAGGGAACAGGAGGAGGGGAGGGAGTGGGAACTGAGAATGATATGTAAAATAAGAAAAGATAGTAATGTTGCTTTTTTATTTAATTAATAAAAAGAGAAATAAAAATGGAAGATGAAAGATATTTTGAAACAATGAGAATGAGAGGATAACTTTGAATAAATAAATTAAAAATAGAATAAAGAGAAATCAGTGTTGTGCTAGGAGTTAAATAAAATATGGCAAAAATTCATGGGCAGGAAATTTAAACAATTTAAAGCAAATGGAATGATTCGTCTACCATTTACAATGCTTCCACTACCAAATATGTGGGGTTTATTTTCTCACACCAAGAAGTTCTCTAAAGCTCTGTAGTGTCCAGTGATTCAATTCTGATTCAACATTTCAGTCGGACCTTTCCAATTAAGACTGCCCCAAATTGCAGGTCTGAATCACAAGCGGTGGGTTACCAGGTTACTCCTACTGTTTCACAATCGATCACAGTTGGATGCTCATATGCTCCCTTCTCAGCTTACTGTCACATCTCACAGGACTTAGAAATCTTTATCAACTGCTACTAGTTTCATTAGAAAAGATGCTGCAAAAGGCAGAAATGAGGAACCAGATGGTGAGGTATAAGAGTCCTGTGTATTTGTGGCTGCTCCTGCCTACCTGGGATACATAGTCATCCAAACACCAACCCAGAAACTCTAAATCCAATTATTTGGAGGATTTAAGAAAGCTGTATTATGTAGTGGGAAAAACTCATACAATTATTGGCTGTAGGTCATTAACCTTAATCGCCATTTCTTCCTCCTTCTCCATAGTCTGGAAGGTGGTACTCAACATTCCAGTCTTTAAACCATAGATTGGTTCTTCTGTCAATAAGACTTCATCCTCATTAGCATAAACTCAATTATGCTGAAAAAGACTTTGAAAATATTGAAAGTTATTTTCACTCTTGTCAGAAACTTGCAAAGGAAATGAAGCACAGAGCCATGAGTGAAAAATGAAGAGCAGATATCTATTTCATATTAACAACAAAATCACAAAAAGAGAGAGTATTTGTGAAATAGAAACGAAAAAAAAATCACAGTGCAGTTGTGCAGTTACTTCATAATCTCATGGGCACTATCCTTATTGAGGTTGCTTTGATGAATTCTGGAGGGCCCTGCAGTTCCTAACTATATGCTACCTGGCCCCACCTTTGTTTTTCTCACCATTTTATTTTAAGCTATCAGATTACTCTCTGCTTCCCAAGACAGTGAGACAAACCACTCCATAACACTGTGTTTTACTTATGAGTCTGCTATTTGAGCCTGGGCTCTTCATATCTATTCATCTCCTTTCCCCCTTGCATCCGCTCAGGGCTACTCTATATAGCTATCTGGGCACTCATTCTCATTAAGCCCACCCAATTAAATGTTTTCGTTATGAGAGTTGCCATGGTCATGGTGTCTCTTCACAGCAATAGAGCACTGCCTAAGACTTCTACACAGGTAGTTTAGCTGTCTGATAGTTGCTGTTCCCTTAGGGCTGACGGCTGACTGCCCCTCCCTTCTAGGTTCCTCTGAGTCTATAATCACCTGTTATGTGTGTCTTTTTGAACAACAGAACGCAAGTCAAAAAGCCTAACAGGCCAATTGAAAAGAGACCACAGAGGAAGAAAAAGACAACTGAGGCAGAGTAAGTGTTGGGAGTTTTAGACCAGTTTGAGAGCTGTAATGATCATCAGCCCAGACGCATAATAAATTCAAGACCAGCCTTGGATACCTAAGAAAGCTTTGTGGAGAGGAGGCATGGGGGAGGGACAAAAGGAGAGAGGAAGGGAAGAAGCTTTTCTCCTTCCTAGCTTAGGATCATGGGTGTCTGTGTTTTCAGGAGCCTGGATTAGAGACTTCCCACACCTGAGCATTCAAACTTCCTTGAGACCTTTCCCTACTTGGGTTCCAAGTCTGTTTTCCCTGTCCACTCCATGCCATCCTGGGGCCTAGGCTGACATATATTCAAGTTTATTTATATGTTCTCAAAGAATGCCTGATTTCCATGCTTCCCCTAAAATGAGAGATTAATAACTCCCAGACTTTGAGTTTCTCTCTCTCCCTCTCTCTCTCCAACACATCCACAGCACTCAACAAAACCTGACAGATTTTCAAGTCTTCATAATAACTTTCCACAGACTTCTTGAACACCTGAGATATTGAATTCGTCACTACATCTGCTTCCTACTTTCCCATCCCAGCTCACCCAAAGTGAAACTGCTCACAAAGGTGCTGCTGATGCTGCAGATCACGAGCTGGCTCCACCTCCGCTACTTCCAGTGATGGAGTGCTTATTGGCTTCCCGAGGGGGCGGGGGCGTTACAGGGAGCTGGGTGACACCTTCTCATGGGCAATTCTGTGGTGAGACTCTCTTCTGGGAGTAACAGCAAGCTGTACTTTTTTACCGGACATGTGGTGGCTACGGGATAAATGCTGACATGGAGGGAGAGGACTGGAAAAAGCCTATCGCAGAACCTGCCACCTTGGATTTCTTGTTTTGCTTTATTTTAGTGAGTTTCCAACAATGAGAACCAGTTCTAATAGTGGGACATAAAGTTGATAAAAATCGACCCTAAAGAGCTTCATAAAAGGCCTCTAAAACTAGTTGAACTTTATTGTGTTATATTTACTTATGGTATATAACTGTAGCATATTATTTAAAAGTATTTGTTTATAATATAAATCTATAGTATACCATTTATGATTACATTCTCATTTTCATTTATTTCTGGGGAGGTATGCATATGGTGGTCAGAGCACAACTTACAGGAGGCAGTACTCTTTTTCCAATACGTGCGGAGTTTCTGGGAACTGAACTCAGATTGCCAGGCTTGGCAGCAATCATCCTCACCCAGTGAACCATTTCACCTTCCCGATACTTACTCTCAAGGTGACTGAAGTGTCCCTTAGAACATGGGACATGGGAGCATGGTTACAAAGGGGCAACATGAGGCCCAGTGTAATAAAAACATTTGCATAACTCAACTATACCAATGTGCATATTTTGTCTACTATTTTGTGGTTTAATGTTACTATCACTAAGGGAAATTAATAAAGGGCATCTGGAATGTCTCTATATTATTTATTTAGAGTGAAGCCTAATCCTGGAGACATGATATTTCTGTTTCAAAGATGTGTGACCTTATACTATATTTTATTTATGTTTATTTATTTTGTAGCCCTAGCTTGCTGGAACATTATTTTAAAAAATGAGCCCTGGCTGGCCTTGTACATTATCAAATGGTAGCCAGAAGTTGAGTTTACTACGAGGTTGTGTTGACTAGCAACTCATAAAATTTTATTAACATGATTGCCCAAATAGGAGCCGAACAAGGACAACACCATTAGACATGCCAAAGCGGACAGGGAAAATCTTAGAAGAACTACAGGAAACTGGGGGCCCTGACATCTGGGGAAATAGTCTTCCTCAGGAAAGGGCACACCAAAGGTTATTCATGCCAAAAGGTCAGCCCTGAAAGCATACATACAAGTAACATTATATAAATGAATAGGTTATATTTAGAAATATACATACATATATACATAGAAATATATATATGTATATATATATATATATATATATACATACATACATACAGTAACATTTAATAGAAAAGAAGGGGCCATGGACTTGAAAGAGAGTAAGGAGGGATCCATGAGAAGTTTCAGGAAGAGAAAAGGAGAAATGGTATAATTAATCATATTATAACATCAAAAATAAAAGGTTAGCCCAATAAAACATTCAGATACCTAAAACAGATTTCTAAGCTTGACTTGGTTTTTTTGAAGAGTGACCTTGGATCCTCGGTATCTTCCACAATTTCTGCCTCTAGACTTCCTCTTTTCATTGCCCTGGGCAGATGAACATTCCGACTAGAGATGAAAGTTCCTGGCTAGCGATTGTGTGGCTAGAGAGTAGCTTGTCTTCTCTGACTCGTTCCTATACTTGCATCCCTAAGCCTCCTTCCAATTGAGTTCATTTGATAATATGTCAAGTTTGATCAGACCTACTCCTGCCTGCCAATCATAGCATCCTCTGCTAACAGTGAGAAGTAGCAGGGGACGGAGGCTTAGCGATAAGGGGCAGCCAACTGAAACATGTGCAGGGGTTCGGTCCCAAGTGTGTACTCAGGCAGTCATCATTCTGCGATCACACAAGCTTTTCCGTCTTTCCCTCACCGCGTGGAGATGAATCTTCTCAAATGTGCACCAATACATCCCAGTAGAGGAGCCAGAAACTTCCAGGCTGTTTTCATTTTAAAGGCCTTTAAAGAGACAGCCGAGAGATCATCTTCTGGCAGATCTTCAGGAACAAGAAGTGAAACTAGAAAGGTGGGTGGCCGCTCTGGAGCCCATCTCTCTGTACACGAAGAGAAGGTGGATTCGGTTGAGGAAAATGAGGTCATGGTCCATTCTGAGAAGCGAAACAGCTTTTTCAACCGATCGCATCATCTTAAGAGACTTCCAGAATTGAATAATATCTCCAGAATTAAATAAATCGCATGTGTGGTTATAAGAAAGCCGAGCACTTATTTATCCACATCATTAGTCATTGAAATTCTTGTAAAGAGGAACAGCCCAGCCCCACAGGTCATCCACTTCATGTTTCCCTAACACTTCCACTGTTTTTTAAACACCCGCTTCTTGATTTATGACTGCACTGTGGCCTCAGGCTGGGCCTAATAACGCAGCACGTACCACCCCATCAGAGTGACACACACATTCCCTCGCACCAATTTAACTCATCCCATATGTGAGCCCGTGCTTTTTACTCTGCTATCTGGAAGTTCATGAAAACAGGTGACCTATGTGGCAAGCCAAAGTCCTTGACTTTGGTTCACAATCTTTCTCAGATTAACTTCAGCCACTCTGTGGTCTTGAAGGTTTTCCCCCTCGGTCACTTGGGAGTTCTCCATATGAGGCACTTATTTCCATGGGAAACATTTCCTCTTCCCCTTGCATGAAATGGGCTGAGAAAGAAAAAAAAGACACTTCTGTACTAGGGATCTCTAGAGGAACAGAACCTGTTGTATGAATTGATATTAAAGGGAGATTGGTTAGGTTGGTTTAACTATGGCCTGGGTAGTCCAGCCATGGATATCTTTATATTGAGGAGACCAAAAGTCCAGTGTCTGCTTCGTCTATGAGGCTGAATGGTTCAACAGTCACAGTCTGGCCCTGGAGGATTCCTGGAGAGTCACTGCTCTTTAGATCACATTAGGAGGTGGCAGAAGCTGGGTTCTGATGTGGGCAAAGAAGGGTTGAGGCAGAGGTAGCAGTAGCAGGGTAAAACTCTCCAAAAACATGGGGATAGGAAAAATGAACTCACCATAAGGCAAGCAGGCAAGAAGAAAAGCCCAGGCTGATATAAGGAAGCAAGTGAGCTCAGCTTGGGGTCTTCCCAAGTCAGATGATATCAACAAGAAAAGCCCATGGGCTTGCATCTTAGTTGATTACAGACTCAGTCGAGTTGACAGTGTTAACCACTACAGCTTCCTTTATGAAATTCCTCCCCATGTGACAAGTCTCAGGTCACAGACAGTCACTCTCAAACAGGAAATATTCTGGATTTGGCTTCGTTTATCTTCCTTGCTGTGTCTTCTCACACTGGTTCATATGCCCTCGACTACAGCTAACTGAATATGCTCGGGGCCTCCTTCTCTGTCCAGAAGATGCCACTGCCTCCACAGGCCATCCTTGAGGAAACGCTGGAGGTCACAGCTATGCCACCTGTGTCTGGGTCCAGTTAATATGTATTTTAGTGCCTGGCATCAAGGATACACATGATAGAGGAGATCAACAATGAGGACCAGCAAACAGTAAGTATAGAAACCAAGGAGAAAAACTCAGAGGGGATCAGCTTGATCATGATTTCCAGCCTGCAAAACTGTAGGAATATAAGGTTCTCTTTTTTAAACCATCAGTCTAGAGTACTTCATGTGATAACCAGGGCAAGGCAATACAACAAATAATTCGTTTATGGTATTAAGAATCTGATACAGTTAAAGATCACAGAACCCATGGAGGGAAAAAAAAATTGTGAATAGTTCAGCCTTGGGGATCCAGAACCAGACAAAGTTCATCAAGCGAGGTTCAGCAAAATAGACATGAACTTGCAGGACAAAGGTGGAAGGAGCACGTGATGAATAAAGAAATTCCTCTTTAAGATCCTCAATGGCTTTCTTATTGGTGCCTTATTCTAGCCCCAAGACCTGGCTTGCTTTGTTTCTCTTAGCCAGTCCCTATGAACAGAAGAATTAGAGGCTATCTTTTCTTAAGGTTTTTTTTCTCTGCTTGCCTCAGTTGGTTATTTTCTTCAGAAAACGCCTTTCTATGTGTGCATGCTGGCAGGAGACAGGCACAACCTATGTGTTTTTCCAATATGGCCTTCTAAGTGGCCACCCATCTACAACAACCTTATCTGCCCCCATAGGGCCTGGAGCACATGCCCATCGATGCACCCTCAGCTCCATCGATAGACTATCGTGTCCATAAAATGTCCCTCCCGGTTGGTCTGGCTAGCTTGGGTGGTAAGGCAACCCTATGGCTATGAGAATCAAGTATGATGGGCTTAGGAAGGGGCATCTGTTATTAGGGGCAAGAGGAAATAATACAGGCCAAAGCAGCAGCCACCACCACTTCCTTATTTTCCCGATCCAGAGGAAATGACTTACATCCATCATGAACTCATGAATGCATTCATTGATCCATAGTTTACAGAACAACTGCCTTAACTTACCTTGTGCATGTACCATGGGCAAGTTTATAATTTGTAGATAAAGCAACAGAGGACATCACACTTCACAGGCTTATTACTGGAGCAGCAGCCCGCTGAATTATTCAGAGCCCAGGTTCTGCAGCAAAAGATTACTTCAGACGTGATGGGATAGGCTAGCTCTTTGGACTCTGTATTAAGAAATTTTTCCCGTGGCTGTGATAAAAATAACTAACTCAATTTAAGAAGGGATGGTTTCCTCTGGTTCACAGTTCCAGTAGCCAGTCCAACACATCAGTAGATGGAGGCAGCTGGTCACAGTGTGTCCACAGTCAGGAAACAGAGAGGGGCTGAATGGCTTTCTCTCTCATGTGTGCTTGATCAAGGACCTAACATCATGGAGTAATGCCATGTACGATGAAAGTAGATCCTGTCACCCCAGCTAAACCAGTCTGGAAAATCCCTCACAGGAATGTCCAGAAGCTTGTCTCCTGGGTGATCTTAGGACCTGTCTTGCTGACAGGACTGACCAACCATTTCATAATTTATTAGTGAGGGAAATAATTGCCTTCATTCATAGGGCTTGGATTCTACTAGAAGAAGGCATGGATGAAGAATTAAGTTAATCAATCCAATACAGCTGAGGTGATCAGGGAAAGGAAAATCTGGTACCCAGGTACCATAGTGTAGCATTGGATGGAGAGACCTATACAAGGAGACTCTTATTTATAAGGGTGCAATAAAGACATGAAGGATGTAAACATGTGGTGCTGTCAGAGGAGGAGCTGTCTGCCTCTTTTCATGCCTCAACACCAGCACTCAGTGAAGACTTACTGTGGCATTGGATGTAAGAGTTGTAAAGCCCAGATTCTAATCTCACCTTGGTTTCCCCTAAGAATGAACCATGGGTTCGGTTACTTAATCTCTCTAAGCTTACCTCCACAGTGTACAAAGTAAGCACTTATGGGGTAATGTGTAAAGTCACTCAGCCAAGCTTGGCACAGCGTAAAACTCTGAACATTAACCATGTCATTATTTATCTAGACACAGAAGATCTGAGTACAAGGCCAGCTCTGTGCCTTCTCAGACTGATGAGGCTGGACATCTCTGAGACATCTCCAAAAGGGAGTCAATCACCACTGACAGTTCTACAGCGTTGTGAGGAAGCTGTATGACGTCACAGATGTGCAAGTGTCCATGAATTGTAAATTGCTGTGCAGATATATGAGATTCTCATTATTACAAAGCAAATAATCTTGTGGAGGCCCTATCCAGTTCCTCGATAAACTGACAGAGGAAAAATGTATTGCGCAGATTTGGCAGAGTTGAGGCAGCAGCCAACTGAGATGTTCAGAAACCTGAGCCTGAAGGCACAAAGGATTTCGTACGGAAAGCCTCACATAGGACCTCTTGCTCTTTGTACTGGTTAAGTGGGCTGCAGCAGGCGGTACCTGAGACCTATCAATACCACCTGAAATTTCTCTCCTTTCAGTAACTCTGCACTCTCAGTTAAGATTCAGCATGATGTATCAGAAAACAAAGGTCATGAGAGAAGGTAAACAGAAAGGAGGACTTCTAGAAGTCAAAGCCAGCTAAACATATGGGCTAATCCCATCGATTTCCTAGTGTTGCACAAGGATAGACAGAAACACAGACACATTAACCACAAAATAACTAATTCTTTGTTTTGGTATAGCCTTTGAATTATTTTATAGTTTATATGTATCCACATGTACACATGTAGGAATATATATGTATTCATATGTGAGTGAGGGTGTGCATATATGTGTGTGTGTGTGTGTGTGTGTGTGTGTGTGTGTGTGTGTGTGATATGAAAGGGCAGTTCAAGTGTCAGTACTGGCCTCCTAACTTATAAGAGTCTGTTTTCCTTTGTTGTTGCCTGTTGCATACACCAGGTTATCTGGTCTTCTAGCTTGTGAAAATCCACTTGTCTGATCTTCCTGCAGAAACAATGGCGTTATGGGTGCATGCTACAGCACCCAGCCTTTGTATGTCTTCAAACTCGGGTCCTCATGATTGTACAAGAAAGGATTTGTCCTCTGAGCCATCTTTTCAAAACTGATTTTGTTTTTATCTCAGATGGGGTTCTACTACATACAGCCTAGTCTTGAACTCTTTATGATCCTGCCTCAGTTTCCAGGGTGCTGGGTCTATAATTATGTTCCGCTACACTACGTTTAAACATAACTAATGGTTTTTCAATCTGTTTAAATTAGTTCAGATAAGGTTAAATTTTCCATATCCCATGTGGTCCAAACACTTTGCCAAGCACAGGTGCAAATGTATTGTCTCATTCAATCTTTATGATATCTCTAGGAAGCTGGCATTGCTGTCGGAACTTCACAGATGAAGAAACAAGCCTAGAGTAGCCATTTGGCCTTGCAGAGGTCATGCACTCCAGGCTAATTCCATTCTTTACAGGAAGGAAATGAAGCCCAGATAGTTTGAAGAACTCGTTCTGGGATATTATGGCTGATAGAATGGGAGACAGATATGAAAGGGGAGGGAGTCTGAATCCAGGATGCTCAAGCCTTTCATCTTGATGTTTTCCAGACAGCAAGAGCTGTGCGCTATGGAAGACAGGCTTCCTCTTCCTTCAACTGTTACCACTGCTGTGGTGCCTGAGTTAATTGGCCAAGTGCTATCGGTGAAGCTGTGCACTTTACCTGTGGCCACTCAGACTCAAGCTCGCTAGAAGTCTCTAGAGGACACAAAGTGGGACATACCTGAAGAAAGCTGGAAGGCTGGGCTTATGGCAAACATGCAACCATAAAAAAGTAATAGACAACTCTAAAGGCCAACTTCCTGTCCTTTGGATTTTGCACTGTTTGTCATCTCTGTGGAGGATTTTTAGCTTCTCATTTTCATACTATTTTTTTTTTTTACTTTTCATCTTACTTTTTTTGTGCTAGAGGCTTTGTGTGACATCTCTAATCTAAAGTAGCTGCTTCCACATCCATCTCTCTATCTCATCTTCCTATATGATGTCTAGAGTGCATCCTTTTTAGAATTAATAGAACTTTACTCATTTTGAGTTTACACCCCAGTGATCAGGCTTCTCAGGTAGAATGTAAGTGTTTGGGTTTAAATGTGATTTATCCTCCACAGACTCAGGTGCTGAAGGCTAGATCTCAACTTGGTAAGGATGTGTTGGGAGAGAAGTGGAAACTCTAAGTAGTGGGACCAAGCTAGAGGAAATAAATGACTATAAGCATGCCTTTGAAGGTTCCACCTGCTCCTTAGTCCCTTCATTGCCCACACCCATTTCCTTTTCCTCTTCACCAAGAGGTGAACAGTATCTGCTCTTTGTATACGCCTTCAGTCACGACAGTCTGCCTTGCCACGGGCCCACAACCATCAGAGACAGACCATGGACTAAAACCTCTGAAAATAGGAGCCCAAATCAATTCTTCCCCCGGAAGATGTTTATATCATGTATATTCAGGCATCAACATAAAGGTTAAGTAGCACATTTTCTTCATGACAATGGAAAGCCACTGTGCCTGACCCATCCTGATATGCCTAGCATTGTGTGTGGAAAGCATTTAATAACACATTAGCATTCTTTGCCTCTCATATAGCATGATGGTAATTCATTGGCATTTGATTGTAGAAGATTAAATTCACAAGGGGCAGAAACACAATGGAGAAATGTATCAGAGATGGAAAATATGTCTCCAGAACAAAAACATCTAAAATCCAATGAGCTAAGGATCCCAACATCATTAAAATATAAGATATGCATTCATTTCCATGTGAGAAGCAAAAACCAAACAGTCTCACAATCAGCCATTGTCACAGCGAGTGGTAAACACACACCCACACACTGCTGGTTAGAATGTAAAGTGGTTCATCTACTTTGGCAAGCATTTTGGCAACACGTAGCAAAATTTAAAATGAGCATTCTCCATGGATCCGCCACTCTACTTCCAAATGTATATTCTAGAGGAATTCTTAAAGATGTCTACAAGCGAACATGTGCAGGAATATTCATTGCAGCATTGTTTTTAACAGCTAAGGAGTTGGGAAACATCCAAATGTCCATCTATAAATAAATACACTGATATATATATATATATATATATATATATATATATATATATATATATAAATTCTATGCAGCTGTTAAGAAGAATGACCCAAATCCATACACATAAATCTCAAAAACATATGTGACTTCCACTTCTAGCTAAGATGCAGTAGCTATAGCAAAGTACTGCTTTCTCTGGAAAAGAGACAGAAGAAAAGCAGAAAACAAAAATCTTGAGAATCCTCTTGAAGGTAGCGGGAAGCTGCTGCGGTGTCTGTTGCAGAAGAAGGTCAGTTGCATGTGCTTCTTCAGAAAGAAACTGCAAGGCTAGTCTTTTGAGCTCAGAAAGTACTGAGAGGAACCCAAGAAGCACTGGCAGCAAACTTGAGAGCATCGGAGCAGCCAATCCATGAGGGACTGCAAACCCATACAAATTCCCCTGCAAGCATCTGACCAATGAAATACTGGCACGGTAGCCTTGTGAAAACTGAATTAAGCAAGTGCCCAGGACCTGACATCTTCCTGGCAGTGACTTCCCCTGCAGGAGGCAAGGAGAGCCAAGTGTGCCAAAAATGTAAGGATGGTGCTGGGTAAATCCTCTGTAAATATTGTTCTGAAAGCAACAGTTATGAGTTTAAATCCTGATACTAATACTCCCGGCCCCTCCACTTGCTATACAGCGTGATGAGAAGTTATGTGCATTAATGCTCAAAATGTGCAATAGCTCATCTACAAAATATATCAGATTGAATGACTCATTGACAAGATAGTGTAGCTGGTCAGCTGCCTGCCGTACAAGCGTGAGGACTGGCCATCAGTCACTAGGACCGGGTTTTAGTCTGTATAAAAACCAGGAGCAAAGGCTGACGATTCTTAATTTCAGTACCAGAGAGGAAAAGACAACTGGATCCTTGGGGCTTATGGACCAGCCCATTAATCTGCTTGGTGATAAAAAGACTAGGGAAAGACCTTGTCTCAAAAGAACTAACAAACAAAAAGAGTAATGGGCAGTACCTGAGAAACAGCACCCAACATTGTCCTCCGACCTCTACATACACACAAAAGAACACAGACACACACACACATACACACACACACACACACATACACACACACACACACACCAAGAATCGCCTCCTGGGCGTTAGTGTTGACTTCGTTATCGCCTGCTCTTGTTATTGCTCTGTGGAAACATGATTTCTAGCACTCAAGAGTAAGTGCTCAGAAATTCCTTCCTGTCCGTTCCATTGTTTCCTCAAAGTGCTGAGGATATAATATAATGCTCTTATAAGAGCCAGAAACACACCCCGGGGGCTGAAGAGAAGGCTCAGCACTTAAGAGCACATACCACCCTGAAGAGGATCCAGATTTGGCTCCCAGCACCCCCACGGCTGCCTGTAACTCCAGACACAAGAAATCTAATGGCCTTTTCTGATCTGTGAGGGCTCCTGCAGGCATATGGTGCTCAAATATACACTCTGGTGCACACATACTTGTACACAAAAGACAATAAATAATAAATAAATAAATAAATAAATAAATAAATTTAAAACACACCTTTCTTTTTTCACTTACAACCACATGAACATTAGTTTTTAATTATTCAGATTTACAATTGGCCAACGTCTCCAGAAATAAATTACTTGCATAGAAAAAGCCTTTTTCATACCCCCACAGAGCTCCTTGGAGCCAAGGTCAGCATCTCATGTGAATGGTCTGGGAGGACATCCAGGTGGGCCCTAAGTATGCCATCTCAGAGCAGGGTCCAGGGTCCACACTGCAGCTCGGTTCAGAGAAGTCTCCAGAATCCTTAGCCCTTGACATTTGGCTTGAGGTCTACAGGCTATATCACACTCATGCCATTCATGATCCTAACCCTAGTACCAGGGACAGACCTAACAGGGTTCTAGGTGAAGGGAACACACTGCCTGGCAAAGAAAACAGTAGTTCAAGTCCAGGGACTCTGGGGTGGTAAAAGCACCAGGAATAGATGGTTGTTCCCCATGACTTGTTGATTTCTGTGAGCATCTCATGTTTTCTAGAGAGGTCCAGTCCTCGACCAGACATTGGCTATGACCTGAAAAGGCTACGCCACCCTTGGAAGGACCTTTGCTCACTCCTCTGCCCAGTTTTTGAGCAGGCTCCCTCTTCAAGCTTCAGTTGCTTCCTGCACAAAATTGAAAGTCCCCTGAGATTATTTCTGAAACCTCATATTTCTTTATGGGCACATGGAAATGAGACAGGGATTGGCTAGCCACCTCCCTGGAAAAATCGAGTATGAGCCTCAGAGTGCATCGAACCCACCCTAGTCCTCCCTTCCTCCAATACTTATATCCCAACCTCCATGGGTTTAAAAGCACCCAGAGACATTTCCTCTGCTTCTGGCTTTATGACTTGACTATGACAAAGTCCAGGGGGGAAAAAGGGGGAAAAAAATGTCTCTTTTTTTCAGGACCATCCCTCTCTTTCTATCTCCCTGGCTCTAACATAAAAACAGCAATCAGCACCATAAGGAAATACTTATCTCCAAGGGATGTGGGGAAAGTTCATGAGATAATAGACTCTGTAGCTGCCAGCAGGGGAGAAGGGGGGACAAGAGAGCCACCCCCACCCCACAGGAATCCTGCAGAGCAAGAAGGGAGCCTTGGGAGGAGTGTGAAACTTCAGCATCTCCCCCCTCCTCTCCTTGCTTTCTCCTTCTCCTCTCCTCTCTTCTTCCCCATCCAGTTCTCTTTCCTCCCCTCCTCTTTCCTTTGGTTGGTTCCTTGATCTTATTCTGATTGCTAGAAGATTCTGGCGCCCAAGACTACAGGATCTCGTATCCAACATTCCTTAAGGATAATTAGCAGAATTCTGCTAATTATCTTATGTTTTCTCCACTAAAAGCTGTTCTGCTGTTCTAGTGCTTATGTTTTAAGAACCAACTACTTAATATTAGAGTTTTGCTTCATTGCCCTTAAGACATTCCACGGTACCCAGATATCTCAGACACATTGCTGCTGCTGTGATAAAATGCCCTGACTAAAGCAAATTAAGGGAGAGCTAGCACCCAAAAAGTGGGTTCACACTTTGTGAGGGGACAGTTCATTATGGTGAGAAAGTTGTGGCAGCAAGAGCTCTAGGCGGCTGGTCACATTGCAACTGTGGTAAAGGGACCGATGAAAGCGGATGCTCAGCTCGCTTTCTCCTTTATGTTCAGTCTCAGACCCAAGCCCAAGGGACATTGGCATCTACAATGAAGGTGGCTCCTCCTACTATTAATCTGATCTAGATAACCCTTCATAGGCATGCCTAGGTATGTCCTATGCGATTCTAATCAACGAACCATCATATCAGGGCAGTGCTAAGGGGTGCCAGCTGAGGGTTGCCTAGTCTTTCACTTACAGAGAATCTGACTCCTGTTGGCTTATAGCCAATGGCTCCACATGGATGGGCTCTGCCAACTCATGCCTGGGCCACCACCCAGTGCCCTGAATCTCTCTCTGTGCTTTTCCCATCCCTGTGTGTCCTCCCCCAGCCTCACACACTTTCATCAGTAATCGTCTCCCTGCCTCTCCAATCAGAGAATTCGCTTACAACTACTCATGTTCTCCTACGCAGCTGCTTCCAAATGCAATATTTTAATTCTCCTCCCTACGGTGCTTTGGAGGGAGTCGTGTTACTCCAGTCTTAATAGTCAGAAAATTTAAGCCTGCTGAGATAGGTTAGTCAGTAAAATGCTTACTTTGCAAGTACAGGTACCTGAGTTTAATCTCCAGGACCCAAATAAAATAGTAATAATAAAAAAGGTGGTAATATGTAATCCTAGTGCTAGGCAGGCAGAGAGAGGTGGAACCTCGGGACTCATTAGGCAGCCAGTCTAGCCTGATTGGCAAGCTACAGACCGGTATGTTCCTATCTCGAAATTCAAGGTGAATGGCAACTAAGGAACAATTCCTGAGGTTGGCCTCTTGCCCCAACATTTACACATAGCCACATACACCCACACAAATATATTCACAGAACCAATACCCACATGCACCAGCATGCAGACATATACACTCAAACACAGACACAGAGAGGAAGGGAGATAGATGATAGATAGATAGATAGATAGATAGATAGATAGATAGATAGATAGATAGATAGATAGATAGATAGATAGATAGATAGAAAAATAGATAGAAAAATAGATAGAAAAATAGATAGAAAAATAGATAGAAAAATAGATAGATGGATAGATAAAAAAAATAGACAGACAGACCGGAATGCTGTCTACTGATTACTCCCCATTGATCCCCCAACTTGATTCTAACACAACTGAGGACGACTCACCCAGGAGCAGTGCAATCCACCATGGACTTGCTCCCCCATATCCATCATTAATCAAGAAATAGCAGACTTGCCTAGAAGCCAATCAAATAGAGGCACATTCTCGATTGAGAGACCCTCTTCGATAACTCCAGTTGTGTCGAGCTGATAAAACACTAAGCAGCACACCCTCTAATGCAGCACTAGAAATTCTGGCTAGGCAGGCCTGAGGACTAAGGCAATGCATTTTTGAAATAGTGAGGCTGTATTACATTCTGAATTGAGAGATATTACCCATAAATCAAGACCCAATTGTCCTTTGAAATCTTACTGACTTTAAAATGCTATCCTTGGCCAGGCCAGGCTAGTCAACTCACCGGATCCTAAACATTCCTTCTTTCTGTCTATAGCTCATTTTCTCCAATTGGATCTTCTTCCAAATATTTTCCCAGTCCTCTAAGCCTACTCAAGTATCCTCCTTCCAGAAGTTCATCATTCCTGCTTTTGCCATGAAGGCTACCTGGGACGAACAAGTCCACAGGGATTGGCAATTCACAAAGCCCTTAGTCTACTCATTCTGAGGAACTCATCCTGGCAGTTATCATTCGTTGCTGAGGCTGCTGAAGACCTGCTTTAATGGCTCTTTTGCATACTACAGATGCTGATGGATGTTTTTCTGTCTTGATTGCCTGTTCCCAAATAACCAGCAGTCACTTTTCAAATAATTGACTCAGAGACTTACTATAACTTATAAATGCTTGGCAGATAACTCAGGCTTATTACTAGCTAACTCTTACATTTAAATAAGCCCATATTTCTTATCTAGGCTTTACCACAGGACTTGGTAACTTGTCTCAGTACATCTTGCTCCCCCTTCTCTCTCTCTCTCTCTCTCTCTCTCTCTCTCTCTCTCTCTCTCTCTCTCTCTCTCTCTCTCTCCATCTTCCAGCTACTCTTTTGACTTTGCCTTTCTTTATTCCATCATTCTCCTAGTTTGGTTGTCCCACCTATACTTTCTGCCTGGCTACTGGACAATCAGCTTTTTATTAAACCAATCCGAGTGACAAATCTTCACAGGCTACAAAAGGATTATTCCACAGCACACCGCTAAACTGTGATGGGCACAGAGAGGGAGTGTGTGATGAGAGGTTCAAGGTCATGAGTCTCAGGTCTGACCACTCACCCAACCAGCTACTCAGCTACAGGTCTCACAGTTGTTCATGGTTTCTTGTTTTCCTTTCTTTTTTTTTTTTATTTTTTTGCCAGTGGCTTGTTTGCTTGATCTTTAAATTTCTTTACTTTTCATTATAAAGAGGTAATAAACTTAACTATATATCTCTAGATCTGTCTCAACAGGCACCTGCGTTATGACTGTTGCCTAAGCAGCCATCAGTGTGATGTAAAGCTCAACCACAGACCTCAGTACAAGCTTCTCCTCTGCTTTTCTTCCCCTTAGACTTTATGACCACTGCAATATCCTTGTCCACGACATTCATAACTGGAAGTGTGACTTTGCAGGACATCCTAAATTCAAAGGAGTCCTGGGTATTTAAGGACCTAAAAATAAACATTTGAACTTAAAAAAAATGAAGGAATAGAACACAAAAGGAATTCCATAGAATATGCACAAAGAAGAAAAGCAGGAGCAAGAGTTTTATCTTATAGACAAGAGTATCCCAGTGAGTTTCCCATCGCCGTGATTAACACTGGCCACATACAATGTAGGGAAGAAAGGGTTTATTTGACCTACAGGTTACATTCCAGCAGTCCACCATATAGAAAAGTAAATACAGCAACTGGAGTAGAAACAGAGGGAGGAACCATGGAAGATCACTGATTACTGGTTTATTCTACATGTGTTGAATTAATAGGAGATTAAAATACCAGGCTAACTCCAAGACAAAATCAATTATATTTTTTATTTATTATAAGGGAAAAACTCACAAAAAGGAACGAGAAGTCCAAGCTCAGCTGTGTAGCAAAGGACCCACAGAGAGAGAGAGAGAGAGAGAGAGAGAGAGAGAGAGAGAGAGAGAGAGAGAGAGCGCACAAACCCTGGGCCACAGGACATTTTTTTCTCTCAGTACCCAAAAGGTCACGCCCTAACTTGGTTCCACCTCTTCAAGTTAATTGGCTGACAGAGTCCCCCATCATGCATGGATCACTCAGCTTGCTTTTGCTCAGGTATAGTACTGCCCACAGTGGGCTCTCCCACATCAATAATTAATCAAGAATCACCACCTTATACATACACACAGAAAACTTGCTTACTTGCTTACAGGCCAATATGATGATGGAATTTTCCCAACTGAGATTCCTTCTTCTCAATTGACTCCAGTCTGTGTTAAATTGACAAAAGAAAAGAAAAACACAAATGGGTAAAGGGGAGAAAAAAAACACTTGGATTTTTCTGTTTTGTTTCTGAGTTGGAGTCTGTTTCATAGCTAAGACTGATCTCATTGTGTAGCTGAGGGGCGCTTACCTGGACTGGGGGACCCTCAGGCTTACCTGTTCTCAGGTTATGTGTGCATCATGTCCACCTTCCCCTGAGGATGCAGAGCAACCCAGTCCATGTGGAAGGAGCTGAGGCTGGTGATTCTGCATAACATAATGTGCCACTCCCCTGTCCTTATAACCTAATTATTGAGGTGGCACTTATGGGGACAGGATCAGTTAACAAGCAGGCATGCTTATTACTCAAGGACCACCATCCATTTTCTTTTATTCCTACTCCAATCAGGGACATGCTAGAGAGCAGGATCTCATAACCGTCTCCAGCAAGCAGACCAAAGCAAGACTACAAACAGAGAGCTGAGAGAGCCAGGAATGTCTTCCTGTAGATCCTATGAGGAGAAGTTCTTCTGAATCCAGGCTGCTAGGTTTCTGATCTCCGTCACTTCTCCATCCTCAAGAAACTAGAGAGAGGAGCTTGGAATGTTCCCTACCCTCTCCCACTCCCCATCCTTATGACTTCTGCCTCTGTGTGAAAACAGGATGGATTTGCATTTCTTCCCCCAAACAAGAAAATACAGTAGAAGAAAAGGTGTGCCCAGGACTGGATGTGAAACTCTGGGACATGCACATTCGGGGCTGCAGCACAATGTCTGAGACTCACCATGGACTTAATGCTGTGGAGGGAGAGAAAGCGAGAAAGCTATTGCCAGATCTGAAGAGCCTTGAATTCCAGACTTCGGAGCTAAGCTTTGATTGGTACACAGTGCAAATCCATACCTCTTATGGAAAACATAACCCCGAACTCAGACCCCACCCTCACACAATTCAGAGTGGGTGCTAGAGAAGACAGATTAATCATCTTCTCCACAAGGGCCTGTTTGTGAGCCATTCTACACCGGACCCTCTGGGTTCCCAAATGCAATCACCTTGCATTCTTAACTCAGATAAATGTGGGTGGGGGGTGGTCTGCAATGAATGATCAAAGATTCAGAAACAACAGAAATGTAACCAGCCTCAAACTGTAAATGGGACCCACCAGTGGTGTAACTGGGGTTTTATAGTCAAAGATTGGGCCTTGTACCCCAGTAAGTTAGGCTCTATTAACTGTCCTCAAAAGGTAATTAAAGCAATTTTTAAAAAAGCAAAAGAAAATAGGATTATTCAGTATGGCTTTGTTGAAAAGAGAAAGAAATAAAGGGGTCCAATTAACCCCAGTCCAATATGGGGGTTATGATATGAAATTAGTTTTAAACAGAGCCCAAGGGACAGACATAGCTTAGCAGCCTTGGTCAAGGTATCTATCTATTACTGCCACGGCTCCAATCTGTTCTGTATGATGGTTTGAAGTATTGCTGGACCATGAGATCTCTTCTTGGGAGATAGATCTCTTCTCCAGCCGACATCAGGACTTCAGCCCTTCCCTTCCCTCCATCATGAAATCCTTGTAAAAAGTCCAGTTCGGCAGGGGTGGGGGTGGTGTTATTGTTTCAACAATATGGCAGTGTAAGAAAATCTTTATGCCTTCCAGGAAGGTCACAGTTTGAGGTGGCCTTTATGGGTGACACCATTCTGAGGACAGGGCAGAGTTCCAGGTGAGCATGGCATGAGGCTCAGAGGCAACATTCATACATGGACTTGACAACCATTTCTTCATGAGAAACATCTTAAGGGGAAATGATGTTTGTTTCGATGGTGGAATCTTATTTAGCTACAGAGACAACCATGCTAGCAACACAGGTGTTTAAAGGTGCAATGAAGTACCGTGAGGTTGCTGTCTCCTCCCAAACCAGACAGTGGGAGCTCTGTCGTGCACAATGCCGTTCAGAAAATGCTTCCACATAGCACAGGCTTTGGGCTTTGTTGTTTGGGTTCAGTTTTGAGTCCACAGATGCAGCTTATGAAGGGAGTGCATAATTTCCAGGTCAGGAAGCCAAGCCTGTTCCATGTGTCAGTTAAAAACCAAGCCAGTCTTTTCTTTGGCTTCTTCATCACTGCTTGGTTTTGCTGTTGAAGGACCTTGTGCAGTGGGGTTATATAAGAATTGATCACTAGCTCATCAGGCTGCCCTTTTTATGGAGAGCCACAACAGAAAGTCTGCCATGATCGTTTCTTGAGTGTGGCAATCAACTAATATGACCTCCACAGAGGTCAAGGAGAATGGTAAGTAGAGTTCTACTCTAGATCCAAGACAGGAAGTCAAAATCAGGATTATCTGGGCAGAGTTGAGATGTATTCTAGTAGCACATACTTGTCTCTGTGTTCTTTGTCTTTCAAGTAGTTCTAAAATGTAAAAAGTAAACAGAAGGATACAAATTGGTAGCTTAAAAGCCAGGAGCTATTCCCATATGTGGGGTGAGTATGCATGTGTGTATGCATGTGTAGGCCAGAGACCAACCTTACATGTCATTCTTCAGGCTCTATCCACATCGTTCTTTTTGAGCAAACATTGCTCATTGGCCTATAATTCATCGGGTAGACTAGGCTAGCCAAGAACTCCCAAGAAGCCAGCCACTCATCTCTTTCCTCCTTTCTTTCCATCACTGGAATTACAAGTTCATACCACCATCCCTGCTTAGGTTTGGGGGATGAAACCCAATTACTCATGCTGGCAAGACAGTTACTTTACTGACTGAACTCCCTCAAAGTGTTTTTTTCAAGGCAATGCTTTGAAAATATCAAGAATAGTGTACCTACCCTCCAGTTTGGAATAGTACCCACCATTCCGATGGTCTCTGAGTAATCCCCCTGTGTTAGCCAATGAGCAATAAATGCTTGTACACTTTCTCTAGACCAAGCTTGCTCCTCAAATTCCTTGTTCCTCCTGCCTAATCTCTCAATATTTGAATGCCTGACCCAAGCACCAAAGCTTGATGGGAGTTCCTTCGTCCATTTTAATATAGCCCCCCATACCTTGACTCTAATTGCTTTGAAGCTGAGAAGTTGTAACTAATATCTGCCTCAGTCTTTAGCAATTGACTTTGTGGGAACTATTTATTGTATTTCTTAAGAACCATCTTTAGCCAGCGCAGACGTCAGGTAGCTTTGCTAATGAACTCCCAAGCCCAGCTAGGTAGCTGAAGCCCAGAAACTTGTACCAGACCCAGAAGCTAGTGAGGAGGTTTCCAGGGAGGACAGGCCCATTTGATTCAAGGCCCAGGGCTAGATCCCCTGTCCTTGAGGTCTTTGGTTTCAGACACTGCCCTAGAGAACAAAAGAGATTTCAGCTGTCACATCTCAGCAGCCCTGAGGCTCTGTTTCCTAACTTGGCCGCCTTTCCTATGTACTGTTTCACATCAAACACCTCCCCCCGCCCTTCCCCTCAGATGATTGGTTGAAATTAAATATCCTGAAATTACACTGAAAGGGAGAGAGAAGAAAGAAAGCTAATACGAAATTTTAATCAAAATACAAGCTTAACAGTTCCCAGCCTTTGAAATGCGAAGCAGACACGGGGTCCATGGGGATGCCCCGTGTGTCTCAGGTGTGAAGTTAGCCAATAGAAAGCACAAAGCAGAATGTATTGGGGGGAAGGATGGGGATTTCTAAAAACAGTGGGATCGTCTTTCCGTTTCCACAGTGGACATGACTGGAGGACTCAATTTCCCCCAAGAAAACGGGTCTGGGAGCTTCTCCCCATCCCCAAGCACAAAGACTCAAAATGCTTTGGGAAGGACCAACAAAGGAGCTTGGAGGAATGCCAATCCTCACTGTAAGAGGCGGACATGGGCGCCCTCTGGTGGCCGACGCTCCGTTAGATGACATAAGCCGGTATTTCTCCCTGGATTAACTCTATAAATAGACAGATGATTTATTAAACAGATTTGAGGCTCATTTGAGGCATTGGGCCATGATTGCTTCGGGGCTCAAATAAGGGAGTGCTTAGGACCTCTCTTCTTCCGCAAGCACCTGGATTTACTTAGCGTGATCTACATTGCAAGTGCATCGCACACTGTTGGCTCCTTTGCTCCCAGCCAGGAGATGCCAAATTCCTCCAATATAAAAAGAGCTTTAGTAACTCAAGCAAAATAAGCGTACTTTCCCCCCACCGTCTTCCCAGAGACTGAGGCGGCAGGGTTGCTGGGAGGATACACAATACCTTGTTACAAACCATGTAATGTTTTAAAAAAGTATCTATCTGACAGCCTTGGCTACAGCCGGATCTTCTATCTCGATTACTTCAATATGTCAGGTCCATATCGCACCACTGAGTCCAGGCTTTCAGAGCCAAGACCTCTGTCTTGTCCAACCTTTCCATCTGGAAGCAATGAGCTTAATATTCTGGCTCTCCCCCCATAAAAGCTATGTCACAAAAAAGTAGCAGCCTGCGAACTGCACCTCTTCCCCAAGGCACACGGGGACTCCTCAAGCCCCATATGCTCGATTCAGTTATCCTGAAAGAGCAGCCCCCCTCTCCCCTCCCCATCAACCAAAATCTGCCTGTAACAGTGTAGTACCAGGGGAGAAGGAACGAATTGACAATCATTTACACTTTAATCCCACTTTTGACATTTTGAGAGATGCAGCTTAAAATATACTTGAGGCTGAGGGGACTCCCTCTGTCCAGCTGCGCTCGCTAGAGAAGAGACATTCCCTTTCATGGATCCTACTGCTTCTGGTGTCCCTCTGGAAAGCCAGATTTGGACTCTTACATGGTTTCTCCCACCAACGCGAGCTTTTCCTTCTGTACTGAAAAGCTCCCCACCGCCACCACCAGAACCACAAGTTTAGGGTTTGGTAAGTTGACAGTGATAATAACCTCCCGTGTTTTATGTGTTTCCATTCATGCCCTCGTTTACATTCTTTTAAATCAATTTTTGATTGATTGAATATCAGGTTCATTTGCGTGCCCTAGATTACACCGCAAAATCACATGGGTCCCTGGTTCCCAATCTTGATGTCGTGAGAGCGGTCTAGAGCAGCTCTAGAACGGTTAGATATGTGGTGCCCTAAGCCAGGCTGCATTTGATTCTTTGGGTAACTCATTCAGCGTGGCTAGATACGCAAAACCTACTCCTTGAGAGAGCCGGGAAAGCAGAGCCTGGGACTGCACGCTTAGCCAAGTCACGGAGGAAGAGCCATCTCCACATGTAAAGTCGAGAGACTGGATGAGCTAGATCAGTGGCAGCAAAGGATGAACTGCACAAAGCAAGGGGAAACCATGGGAACTGCACAGAGAGCTCGGGGCCTCGCCTGGAAATGATATAATGCTGCTGTTCACCCTCCAGTGAATCCTGAGTCCTGGAGTTCTGGAAGATTAGCATGGCTGGAAATCACCCTCCCGCTGAGCTCCCTGGACTCTGGCTCCTTTTCTCTTCTCCTTCAGCTGGAAGCTTCTGGGGGCAGAGGTCAGCTTTCCTGTGTTGAATCTTCAGGGAAGGGCCTCTGGATCCCGGGAGAGAACTGAAAGATCAGCTCATCTCGATGCCTCGTTTTATGGAGGACACCTCACTCAGAAGGGGGAGCCGATCGTCCAAGGTCATCCAAGCCTTCAAACAAATTTATTTAGGCTAATTCGGGAGACGTCCGAAGCATTTGGGAACATGCCAAGCTCATGTTTGCGAAGGACCGTATTCTCTAACGTCCTAAAGCCGTGTGCATCCACTCAGATACACAAAAGAGTTCTTAAAAGTGTTCATCTGAGAGCCATTACATAGGCAGAGCTTCCAGTGGCCCGGACTCCGCAGGCACTATGCACAAACCTGTTCTCTCAAATGCTGCCACGCTTCACTGGCGTTAACCTCTTTTTTTTCTTTTTTCTTTTTTCTTTTTTTTCTTTTTCTTTTTTTTTTTTTTTTTTTTGGCAAATTAGTTCACGACCTGGGAACAGTTGAACGAAACTGTAGGCACATCAAGAGGACGTTATTTGTGTTCTGTCTTTTTTTGGACCGAATCTCTGATGTGTTTATTTGCAAGCTTGGCTCATGGTTACTATCCCACTACTTACGGTTAATCCTGTGTTTTCTTTGAGCTACCTTTAAATCCATGTCAAATGAAAAGTACTGCCTGACTTTCAAGTGTGCGGCATTATGGCGGAATCCCACGGTTTATGGCCTCAAATTTATTGTCGGGGTATTTAGTTCTAGGTTTTTTTTCTTTTCTTTTCTCTCCTTCCGTTTTTTTTTTTCACCCTCCCACCCCACTTTTAGCTCAAGTCAGCTGAGAAGTTTTGGTGTGAGTAATGAAGATGTAGGGGTGCAAAACACTGTAGAGCATTTCCTGGAGAACTGTCATCCTGTGGGAAAGGATGCCGGCACAAAGACAGCCCTCCTCAGCCGCAGCCTCTGCAAGCTACTCTGAGAGCTTAGGCCTCGTCTGCTTCATCCTTCTGTGTTATTTCTGATACGGTGCTTGGTGTGCATTGCTATTTGGTGAGTGTTTGCAGGATTATAGCCTCGAAAATGAGCCTATAGCCAATGCCATCACATGACTCATCGTGGCTACTATTAAAATGGGTTTTTAAATAGTTTATTTCACGAGGCAAATGAACTCGGGGGGAGGGGGGAGAAAGAAAAATATTATTTTTAAAGCAATTTGATATTGAATGAAGCATTTTGGCGATGACTCAAATTAGATAAACATGTGACCTGGTGTTTGCTCTCTGTCAGTTATAAAGCAATGGAGGGGGAAAAGAAATGAAAATTGCATTTTTCCAGTAGTGTTTTAAAGGAAGTTAAAATTTATATTAGAATCATTGTTTCTTAACTGTTTTAGTGACTTGGACTGGTTGGCCTTTCAACTCTGAAAGGTTCTCAGCAAGAGGGAAGGATTGACTCTGGGGCAAATCTGGATTTGCACGAATAGCAGAAGTCACAGAAGCACCCCAAATCTGGATTTGCACGAATAGCAGAAGTCACAGAAGCACCCCAAATCTGGATTTGCACGAATAGCAGAAGTCACAGAAGCACCCCAAATCTGGCCTTCTTCCCTTTGCTCTCCAGTTTCATCATCTTCAAAGGGTTATGGGTAAACAGCACGCCAAGATGGAAGGCTGATAGAGAAAGACGGTGGTAACACGCCAGGTATCTTCACAGTCATGTACCAATTCCCTACACACACACACACACACACACACACACACACACACACAGTTTAGCTTAGCATGAGGCATCAGGATACGCCAAAGGCTTCCCCTCTGTCCTCAACTTGTGATATCTAAGGGTTGTTTTGCAGTGACTCAATGCACCGTGTTATCTGAAGGGGAAGAGGAGGAAAAAGAGGAAGAGGAGAAAATCTTAACATGAACGTAAATGTCTCCTTCTCAAACCTCCTCTGATGGCTGACCACCTGGCTATGTCCTATACTTGTGAACAGCACATAAATCGTTCTGCTTCCTGGGATTCCGTCTCCACTTCCGGTCGCACTAATGATCGCCACCTCCAGAGCCAACATGGATTTTGCTCCCATCTGCCATCTAGCTGATTAGAACAAACGTGGATGCTTTCAAAACCCTCAATAAATCAAGAGGTCCTTGCCTGCCCTCTCCATGCCCACCACCTTCTGCAAGAATTATCTGTAGATGGTTCCAGAAAGGAGATGGCCCAGATATACAGAAGGACTTAGACATGTTTTAGAAACCTGTGTGGACAGGTTGCTAACAGACCTCAGAACTGATTGTGCATTTCAAGTTCACTCTCAAAATCCACAGACCTCCCTACAGACATTGATGGACTGTATTAGATAGATCAGCAACAGAAAGGTAAATAGCTTGTATATTCTATTCCATTTTTCTAGACTTGGCCTTCTAGGGTTGTGCTATTTAAGAGGCCTCCACTCCCGCAGGGGTCAGGGAACCCTACTTGGGTTCACATTAAAAGAGTTCACATTCCAGCGTTGCAGTCTCTGGCTTGCATGTGCCAGGTCCCCTGCACATCTCCAGGCACCTGCCACATCTGAACCATTCCTCAGACATTAATATGATGAAGCCATCGCCACACGAGTTCACTGTGCCATTAATATCCTGGAATAGGTGTGTCGAATATACACAGCCTGAGATTTAATCCATAAGCAGAACTCTGAGCGTCCAGGAGCAAGAGATGTGTTTGTGTTTCTATGGTGCTACTCCCATAGAGCTCAATGGGCCTGTCTCTACCACTAACCAGAGGCACTGTCCCAACAGCAGAAGGATAAGAGCTGAGATGATATTTCACCTGAACTCTATACATGCTCTGTGGCTGATCCTGAGAATGGAGTTCCATCCAGCGCTTCCAACTAGCCAATAAACCTCCCTCTGAACTATCCTCAAGGCCACCAATGGTACAGTCATAGTGCTCAGCATTTCTCTTTGGCTACCTTCTCAAGGGTTCCATGGGGGGTGAGTGGATATTTGTCTTCCCTTCTAGGGAGCATGGGGTACAGTGGCCTCACCTCTTCTTCTGTTGTTTCTGAAGAATCCAAGTTTGGGAGAGACTCTGACAGGAAGAGAGGTGCAGAACAAATCATTTGCAGCTTCATGTTGTCCAAAACTAAACCAAGACCAAAAACTAGCTCCTCTCCCACTGACGATGAGGAAGCAGTTGTTGGTTTGGTTTGATTTGGTTTGGTTTCTCTACTCAGCTTTATGTAGGCTACTTGGACCTTTGCTACTAGTCCAGGGTTGGAAGACTTGAGCAAAGAAAGGAAACTTGTTATCGCCAAAGGATGTAGAGGAGAAAAAGATCAAGAACCACAGAGAGGTGGTTGGATCAAGAGTGTGACCTTGCCTTCCAAGCTGACCCTGAGCAGACTGCCTTTCACTAAGAAAAGATGATTCAAGTTAACTCTCAAGGCACACATCCCAACCCTAGGAAGTACTGTTCATGGCAACGTCAAATTTGACCTGGGGAGTCTCTTTGAAACATAGGCATGAATTCAGCTCTCAGAAACTTATTATTTCTACAAAAGTGTCCCCTAACAGACAGAGGGAAACTTACTGAAGCTTGGAGGACGATATTAACTCTTGGAGGTGTGATGGCACGTTTTAGATAAAGGCAACTCCTGGAGGGATGTGAGACAGTCCTACTAATATAGTTATCATTGGTGTTACCTCTATTTCTATGTCTGCGAGTACTCTGGTTGTCAGCCTCTGTCCCCACACCAGTACCCAGGGTGACATATGATGACAAGGAGTTTATTCTTCAGTGGAATATAATCTCCTGTTGGCCATGATTTCGGTTCATTGACCTGTTGGGTTCTGTTTGTACTGCATTTTGCAAGTGTCCCAGGAATCCACTTTAACATTCAGCTTTCAGGTATCATTGTTCTCTCTTTATTTCTAAGAAGACAGCAGGAGTGTCCACAGGGCAGCAAATCTGGTGTGATCCCAAGGCTGGTGTGGCAAGAGAAAACCCACCCAGTTACCTCCAAAGTATTTCCTTTAACCAAGTCTCCTTTGCATCTCTAGGGCATGATGCACGGCCACCCTGAGAAGGGCGGACACTCCATAGTCAATATCTCTTTTTGTTCTTCTATGATCAAAAGAAATTCAGTCTCCTCAAAAATGCTGGAAGTTCCCTACGGAGAAAGAAATATTATTATTTCTCTCTCATTCTTTTGTGCTGATGGGCTGGCAGTGTGTCTGACCCTGAGGAGTCAGCTCACAATTGCCACTACAAGGGAAAACATCTGGGAATACAATCCAGCAACGTGTTCCCAGAAGTTCAGACTCTGGCCGCTGTGGACTGCTCCTCACACATGCACACCCGGTCTGTACACACTTAGAGCACGTTCTCTAACACGACAGATCCGATTCTCACAAGCCCAAGTGGCCATAAGACCAGCGTTTTTATTTTTCCACAGTAGGAACGACAAGATGGGAGTGTTTGTCTGCATGATCCAGCATGGTAGCAGTAAGACTGGGAGAAAGAACCCAAGCTGGCTAGTCTCTCTTCCTTCTTTGTAAACTGCAATGAAAAGCATCACATTCTGAATCGCAAACAAAGAATACCATCTGACTTCAAGCCAAACTGGATTCAGAGATACTGAAGGGAAGGACAATTTGCAAAATTATGATGTCAAAGATGCACTAATATTATAAATAATTGAAGGGAGATGACTAGCAGGGTGGGAGTCCTGACTAGGGTGTGGCAGGATAAGGAGGTGATTCACACCCTGGAATCTAGTCGCTTTGGCCTTTTGAAATGATTACAATTAGATATGCATCACAAAACAGGAGTGGGAATAGTTGCAATGTTACAATGATGCAAACTTGATACCTAGCAAAATCCTAGTCCTGCAATTCTCTCTGGGAGATTACAATTCTTCCACTCTCTATGTGTGAGAAGATATTAGATACCTGCTTTACAAATGGCTTTTCTTTATTCGGGGATTATATTTTGTCCTTCCAGAATGCATCAAGAACATCCTAAATACCAAAATGAATTATTAACAACCAGACAAATGTATTACTGCACGATCTCATCTGAATTTGGAATCTAAAATTATCAAGCCAAGTTATCAGAAACAGAAAGATTCACCAGAGAGCTGGAAAGGGACAGATCGGGCACAAAAGACAGGAGTCAAAGGGTTCTGCATTTGGTTGGACAGAGGAACAATCTCCAGCGTTAACTTCATATCATGCTTGCTGGTATTAGTAATACAAATAGATTATATATTTAGAAACATTTTATATTTAGAAATGGCTTAAGTAGATTTAAAATGTTCTCATGAGAATGAAGTAAACACATGAGATGATAATATGTGGGTTATTCTAACTTAATTATTTCACAATGGATACATGTATTATATCATATTATGTCATATACATATATATACACACACAATTATTTCTTTTCAATCAAAATAAAATTTAAAAATTCCTACCAAAATTTGGCTCTAGAAAATAATAAACAGGTAAAACATTTATGTACAAAATATACATTTTATTTCTTATTGTAATAAAACATAGAAGAAGAAAGAGAGGAAGAGGAGGAGGAGGAGGAAGAGGAGAAGGGGAAGAAGGAGGAAGAAGAGAAGAAGGGGGAGGAGGGGGAGAAAAGAAGAAGAAGAAGAGATGGAGAGTTAAGTAGTTAAGTAAGCCTTGATAGGATGACACATATAAGTTTATCCAAGTCAGACGGAGTGAGGTGCATGTGTTTTTCATGTCTAATTCTGTAATCATAGTATATAAAACCCACACAGACACCAGCATGAGTGAGTACAAGACTCCGAAGCATTAACAATGAAAGAGTAACTGCCTCTGGGTTTTAGTGACTCCTCTCATATGTTTTTCCTACATATATATTAAAATATAAAATATAGATGCACTTTATTAACTGAAAGAGAACTGCACGAGTTCTAAAAAAGGATCTTGCAAATTGGGGTCATATCTTCTTTATGATTTTTTTTTTTTTTTTTTTTTTTTTTTT
>NC_022029.1:18909522-18910971 GCF_000317375.1 Microtus ochrogaster
TTTTAGGTTTTCGAGACAGGGTTTCTCTGTGGCTTTGGAGCCTGTCCTGGCACTAGCTCTGTAGACCAGGCTGATCTCAAACTCACAGAGATCCACCTGCCTCTGCCTCCCGAGTGCTGGGATTAAAGGCGTGCGCCACCATCGCCCAGCCTTCTTTATGATCTTAATTGTTGGTATTAACTATGACATCAGGCAAAATGTTCCCCTTCCTCTGAGACCTTATCCTCTGCTTGAGGCCAGGGGTAAGAAATTCCACTGGCACATACAAGGTCTCAAGAAACAAGAAACTTCAGGTTCTTTGACCACAAGCTTTATAAATGAATCCCTCTGAAACCATTTTAAAGGCTGCCTATAATCAAACTCTATTTGTTAAAATATGTATGTATTATATTATATGTGATATACACGATACACACATATATGCATACATACATACATATATATATATAATTATATATGTGTATAATTTTTATTTTAAACACCAGAGCTTTGACTATTCTATGTGAAGGCAGCAGAGATGGGGAAAGGTAAAGAGGTCCCAATGAAGCTTCTCTCAGGGCATTGATAAAACAGACGAGACTCAGGGTGTGGAGTATACACACTAAGTCCATCTGTCCCACGAGAACAGTCACAGGCAACACCCACCTACAAAGTTTGGTTCCAGCTAGAAGCAGCCTGCTTGGTCTGATCTGCCACAGTCCATCTACTCACTTCCCTTTTTGAAGGGGCCATAATATAGAGATGTAAATGGGACACTGAAAAAACCCATTAAAACTCTAAGTTACAACCAATGAGGATCTGTCCCCCACCCACTGGTCATCTGAATTCACAGCAACTGTTCAAAACAAGTCTTAAAGCCATGAAAGTTGTGGAAACAGGGTTAATGGTCTCAAGAGAATGGCATTACCTCTTTTTCTCTGTGAAGCAGAGGTTAACACTTTCAAGAGCATGGCCTTACCTATTTTTAACCCCTGAAGAGTATTTGAAGCAAACTTAGCAGCTCACAGTCAAAGCTAACAGGGAGATAATGATGTACGAGCAAGAACTAGTATATAAGAAGCTTCTAGCATGATTCTCAAGGTCATTTATTCTGTGGCTACATACCAGAAAATGGGCTAGCTTTGGACGCTGCTGTATAAGGACACTACTCCAGTATGGAACAGAGAAGTCACTGACCCAAATTCCCCTGGCCAGCTGCATCTCTCTATTATACTGAGGCTAAATTTCCACACCAGGCTTACGTGGCAAAGACATTGGAATACAGCAAATACTTTCTGCTTAAACATTATAATAATATGTGCAAGTTCACAGAACTAAGGGACAGGGGATGGCTCAAGGGGTAAAAGCACTTGCCTTGCAAGCCTGATACCTGAGTTACATTTCTGAGGCCTCTTAGGAAACAGAGAGATAGAGAGAAGGGGCAGATGGAAGGAAGGAGACGGGGGGGGG